>NC_135329.1:28909664-29220251 GCF_023851605.1 Tamandua tetradactyla | reverse complement strand
CTGTCGCTTTCTAAAGCGCTGAGGATATATGACTCTCAGACTTTAAAATCTAATGGACTTTGCCCTGCAGGTTTTTGAAACTGTTTGGATCCAGTGTCCCCTGTGTTCTTTCCTCTCTATGGAAATGTGTATATGTATCCCATGAATGGTCCTCCTTTGTATGTTGGCAGCAAATAAATTGTTATAAGTTTTGAAAGGTCCAGAGCCAGAGAACTTTGCTTAGAACAGAGCATGCCTGTAACTAACTTTGATAGGAGTTTGTACTGTTTCTAATTTTGTATTTCATTTGTATTGCTACTGAAATGGTTTAAGGATTTCTGATATTGTTATGAAATTAATGTATTTTGTATATGGGAAAAGCATGACTTTTTTAGGAGCCAGAGGGTGGAATGTGTTGGTTTAAAAGGATGTATGCCCCCTAGAAAAGTCAAGTTTTAATTGAAATCCCATATCATAAAGGTAGAATAACCCCTATTCAATATTGTATATTTGAAACTGTAATCAGATCATCTCCCTGGATGATGTGATTTAGTCAAGAGTGGTTGTTAAACTGGATTAGGTGACGACATGTCTCCACCCATTTGGGTGGGTCTTGATTGGTTTATTGGAGTCCTATAAAAGAGGAAACATTTTGGAGAATAGGAGATTCAGAGAGAGCAGAACGACATAGCCATGAGAAGCAGAGTCCACCAGCCAGCGACATTTGCAGAGGAAGAAGGAAAATGCCTCCCGGGGAGCTTCATGAAACAGGAAGTCAGGAGAAGAAGCTAGCATATGATGCCATCATGTTCACCATGTGTCCTTCCAGATGAGAGAGAAACCCTGACTGTGTTCGCCATGTGCCCTTCCACTTGAGAAAGAAACCCTGAACTTCTTTGGCCTTCTTGAACCAAGGTATCTTTCCCTGGATGCCTTAAATTGGACATTTCTATAGACATGTTTTCATTGGGACATTTTCTCGGCCTGTAAACTAGCAACTTATTAAATTCCCCTTTTTAAAAGCCATTCCGTTTCTGGTATGTTGCATTCCGGCAGCTAGCAAACTAGAACAGACTCTCTCTTTACTCCAAATCTGCTCTTTCCCCACTCTTCTTTATCTAAAACACCATCATCAACCTCACTTCCAATCAGCAGTCCTGCCGACTCATCTCCAAATTATATTACGAATCCAACCACCTCATCCTTTAGTCCAAGTTACCAGTATCTTACACTTAAACTATTGCAATGGCCCAGTGGTCCTCACACTGTTTTTTTCACTTAAGTGCCTCAGTAAAGAACTTTCTAAAAGTAGTTACCTTCTTACACATCTTTAAGTTGACATCTAAATTTTTTATCATTCATTTAAATAGTTGCAAAGGATGCAATTTCCAACATGTTGTAAATATTACTGTTTTAAAAAGAATTGCATTACTAATGTATTCATTGGAATATAAAGGTCATTGGGATTTAATACCCATTACCATCTATCTTATAAACATATGAAGAAATTCTTCTTTATATTCAGAAATTTTACATCATTCCTTTATCCACTTGAAAGCATATTTCCATTTCACTTTTTCCCTTAGAATATTATCCTTGATCTTGAAAGATTTTGTTGATCACGCCATCATTTCTCAGCATGAAAATGTTTGTAAATTGAAAATTTTAAAAAATGTCCTATGACCATGAGTTTCTGAGTGTTTTTAAATGTCTTTTGAGTTGTGATTATAATTATTAGTAGTATACAGTTGTGCTGATTTGAAAGGATATATGTCCCCTAGAAAAGCCATGTTTTAATCTAAATCCCATTTCATAAAGGCAGAATAATCCCTACTCAGTACCATATGTTTGAAACTGTAATCAGATCATTTCCCTGGAGATATGATTTAATCAAGAGTGGTTGTTAAACTGGATTAGGTGATGACATGTCTTCACCTATTTGGGTGGGTCTTGATTGGTTTACTGGAATCCTATAAAAGAGGAAACATTTTGGAGAATAGGAGATTCACAGAGAGCAGAGAATGCTGCAGCACCATGAAGCAGAGAGTCCATCAGCCAGTGTTTTGGAGATGAAGGAAAATGCCTCCTGGGGAGCTTCATGAAACAGGAAGCCAGGAGAAGAAGCTAGCAGATGATGCCGTGTTTACCATGTGCCGTTCCAGATGAGAGAGGAACCCTGACCATGTTCACCATGTGCTTTTCCAGATGAGAGACAAACTCTGACTGTGTTCTCCATGTGCCTTCTCAGATGAGAGAGAAACCCTGAACTTCATTGGCCTTCTTGAACCAAGGTATCTTTCCCTGGATACCTTTAAAATTGGACATTCCTATAGACTTGTTTGAATTGGGACATTTTCTCAGCCTTAGAACTGTAAACTAGCAACTTATTAAATTCCCCTTTTAAAAACCCATTCCATTTCTGGTATATTGCATTCCAGCAGCTAGCAAACTAGAACAACAGTTGATCAAAACATTATAGTATATTACAAATTCTGATAATTGAATTCAAAAGTAATTTCTTTCAGAAAATTATCTCTAAATGAGATAGATGAATTATGTTTTTAAAATATATATATCCATGGATGAGGGGGTACAAGGGTAGTTGAGTGGTAGAATTCTCACCTGCCATGCAGGAGACCCAAATTCAATTCCTGGCCAATGCACTTCCCAAAAATAAACAAAGAAAAAAACAAACAACAAAAATTCAACAAATGGTGCTACTGCAATAAAGGGATACTCACATGGAAAAAGAATAAAATGTGACCCCTGCCATACAGCAATACAGCATACAAATATATATATCCATGAATGAATACCACTTATTACTAGAAGAGAAAGGGTTTAGCATTTGTTTTGATAGATATAGGTGCTAAGAAATTTGTCCACATAAACAAGTACATGAGAATGGAAGGTTTTTATTAGAGGGGAGTTAATCAATTCTTTGAACTTCTTCTGAGTTATGTGTGAAAAATTGTGTAGTCATTGTGTCAGTTTGAAACAGTTTGTGTACTCCAGAAAAGCTGTGTTCTTTAATCCTGGCTCAATATTGTAGGGTGGGAATTTTTATTAAGTTGTTTCCATAAAGATATGACCCACCCAATTTTGGGTGGGACCTTTTGATTAGGAGGTTTCCATGGAGCTCTATCTCCACCCATTCAAGGTCGATTGCTTAATAGAGTCCTTTAAGAGGGAACTATTTTGGAAATTGTTTCAGAGCCAATACAGAGAGAGACATTTAGAGATGCAGAAAGAATCCGCCCCCCTCCCTTGGGGAAGCTCTCTGAAAACCAGAAGCCACAGGACCAGCAGGCACCAGACTCTTACCTTCCCAACTGAAAGAGGTATTCAGGACCCACTGGCCTTTTATGAGCCAAGATATCTTTTTCTGGATGCCTTAGTTTGGACATTTTTATGGCCTTAGAACTGTAAGCTTATCTTAATAAATTCCCCTTATAAAAGCCAACCCATTTCTGGTATATTGCATTCTAGCAGCATTAGCAAACTAAAACAGTCATTTATCATCAAATTAATTTTCATGACTTCTCATCAGGCAACTCAAATTAGATTTTGATGAAAGCAAACAGTCATCTAACTTATAAAAGGGTTTATTCCACTGTTGCTGCTCAGATGGTCCCTCTGTCTCTAAACCAACTTGGCAGGTGAACTCACTGCCCTCCTCCCCTACATGGGACATGACTCCCAGGGGTGTAAATTCTCTGGCAACATGGACAAAACTCCTGGCTTGAGCCAGGACCTGTCATCGTGAGACTGAGAAAGCCTTCTTGACCAAAAAATGGAAGAGAGAAATGAGACAAAATAAAGTTTCAGTGACTAAGAGATTTCAAACAGAGTTGAGAGGTAATCCTACATGTTATTCTTAAGCACTATATAGATATTCGTTTTTAGTTTTTGGTGTATTGGAGTGGCTGAAAGAAAGTACCTGAAACTGTTGAGCTGTGTCCCAGTAGCCTTGATTCTTAAAGATGATTGCATAATGATATAGCTATTACAGTGTGACTGTATGATTGTGACAACCTTGTGTCTGATGCTGCTTTTATTCGGGGTAAGGCCAGATGAGTAAACAAAAATGGATAAAAATAAATAAATAATAGGGGAGCAAGCAGTAAAATAAATTGGGTAGATTGAAATACCAGTGGTTATTGAGAGGGAGGTTTAAGGGGTATGGAATATATGAGATTTTTCTTTTTATTTCTTTTTCTGGAGTGATGCAAATGTTCTAAAAATGATCATGGTGATGAATACACAACTATGTGATGATATTGTGAGCCATTGATTGTACACCATGCAAGGACTGTACATGAGTGAAGATTTGTCAATAAAAATATTTTTTAAAAAAGGAATTTATTATTCACTTTCTTAAATCACAAACACCAATATTTCCACTTGTCCATTGTTTAGCATCCTGTAGATTTTTACATCCAGAAGCAGTGCTCTATAGGAATGAACTAAAGATGTGTTCTCTTGTGAAGTGGAAGAAAGGCCACTGTGTACATGAAGATGGAAAAGGAGAAACTGCGTCTTCATTATAGGCAAGGGATTGATTGTAGGAGAGTACATTGGACATTTGTTTTCATGAAAAATCTAGGCCTGGGTAGCTCTTAGAGAGCCTTCACATATTGCTTAGGGATACATGTATACCCTTACAGTCAAGTGACTGGTGTCCTTGCTTCCATTCTTGTCCCCCTCCAGTCCATTCTTTACACAGCAGCCAATTATTTTCATAAAACATAAATCAGATCATATCATTTCCCTGCTTAAAACCGTTCAGTAACTTCTGTGTTTTTTTTTTAAGAATAAAGAACAAACTCTTTACAGAGCCAAAAATGATCTAGCCTCAGCTTACCCTTTAGTCTTAACTCTAGAAATACTCACCTTCTTTCTACTCTTTAGGCATGCCAAGCTTGTTCTTACCTCAGGGCCTTTGCACTTTCGTTTTCTTTATATGGGGCATTCTTTCCCAACACCTTCATATGGCTGAAACTTTCTTGTTGTTCATGTTTCTGTTCAAATGTCACCTCCTTGAGAGGCTTTCCCTGACTGGCCTATCTGAAGAACTGCCCCTTCCCCATCTTTATTCTATTTTATTTATAACATTTATCAAAATTTAAATTTATCTGACTTGTTTATTTACTCAATCATTTATTGTCTACCTCTTTGCATTGTATAAAGACCCATGAGAACCGTAATCCTGTTTGTCTCTTTTGCCTATGTATCCTTAGTGCCTAATACAGTATTGGAACATAGTATATATTTTAAATGTGTATTTGTTAAAGAATGAAGAGATCAAATACCTGCATATGGCCTATTGTGAATAAATGAATTCATTAATTTGGTCAACAAAGATTTATTTTGTCTACTATTTGGTAATCACTGTTTTTAGAACTTGGAATACATCAATAAACAAAACAAATATTACTCCTTTATGGAACTTACATTCTATCAAGGGGAGATAGACAATAAACAATAAAGAAGGTAATTATCTGTTTTGTGAAAAGGGTATGGATAAAAGGATTTAAGAAAAAGAACAGCCAGAGAAGAAGAGAGAAAGGGTGAGCAAGCAATACAGTTATAATTTTAAATAGGGATTAGAGCAGGCATTATTGAGAAGGTGATATTTGAGTAAATATTTGAAATGCAGATTTCTGGGGGAAGAGTGTTTCAGGCAGAGGGAGGAGTTAGTGCAAAGGTCCTAAGGTGAAAGAATACCTCAAGTATTCAAGGAGCGTAAGGAGGCCTGTGTGAATGGGGCGGTGAATGAGAAAAGTAAAAGATGTCAGGGAAGTAATGAGGTGGGAATGGGGGGCATTGTAGCTCATGTAAGATCTTGTAGGCCATTGTTAAGCCTTTGGGTTTTATTCTAAGTGCTATGGGGGAGCCTTTGGAAAAGTTTGAGCAGAGGGATGATGTAGAATTTATAAACTTAAAAGTACCTCTATTTGCTGTGATGAGAATAGACTATAGGGCAGAACAGGAAAGCAGGGAGAAAGGTGGGTGGCAATTAAAACCCTTCCAGTGATTCCCCAATTTAATGCACATTAGAATCACCTGGACAGGATTTTAAATCCCAGTGCCTAAGTCACACCCCATAACAACTAAATCAGAATATCAATGAGTGGGAGCCAGGCTTTAGTAGTTTTTAAAGATTCTCGGGTGATTCCAATGTGCAGCAAAGTCTGGGAACCACTAAACGAGACCAGAAGATGATGGTGACTCAAATGAGAGTAGTAAGCAGGGGAGATGGTAAGAAGTGTTGAGATTCTAAACATATTTTGAAGATTTCAACAAGACTTCCCAACAGATCAGATATGGGGTATGAGAGAAAGAGAGGTGTCAAGGGTGACACCAAAGCTTTTGGCTTGAGGGACTGGGATTGTGGTGCTGTTAGCTGAAATGGACAAGACAGTAGGTAAAACAGAGTTTGCAGAGGCTGTCTCAGAAGATTAGTAGTTGGACATGATGTGTTTGGGCTGCCTAGTGAGCGGTTAGACGTGAAAGAGACTGGAGCTGGTGATATAAATTTGAGAGAAGTATATAGATGAAATTTAAAGGTATGAAATAGGGTGAAAGTGAATAGGAAAGAGAAGAGACCTATTAATATTAATAATAGAATTATTATTATATAACATAATTATTATATATTATTTTAAATATATAATATAAATAAATATATATTTATTATAATATAAATAAATAATTATTAATAGGTTGGAAAGAGGAGGAAGAATGGACAAAGGCAGTTGGCAGGGAAAGTGGGGTCATTTTTTTTTTAATGGAACAGTAGCAAGTTTGTATGCCAATAGGAATAATCTAGTAGGGATTGAAATACTGGTGAAGTAAGAGAAGAGAGAGAACGGCTAGACCTGGTCCTTCAGTTGCAGAGAGGGTTTGGAATATGGTGCACAAAGTTAGTGTTAGATGGGCACATGCTGGAAGGCAGAGCATGTGAGTGCAGATTCTAATAGGTGGCTGGGTGTGACGGCGGGACTCCATGAAAGTTCTCTTTCAATTATTTCAACATTTTCAGTGAATTCATGGAAATTCAGCTTGGTAGAGTAAACTTCCAACAGGCTTAGCATTCAGGTATCCAATATCAGGTGGTAGGGACACCACAAAGAACCCAGTAAGCTTTTAAAAAAAAAAGTCAAAATTAATTTTATCATTACGTAGCACCTCTGGTTGGGAATATAATTAACTGCTGAAGCAAAGAAATAACCAGTAGAGGGAGAGCTAAGCATGTGTGAAATGAATATATGTGATATTGCCCAGGTAGATAAATAGAACATCTGAGATTAATGGTAGTATTTGCATTTATTTTCTTTGTTTTGAACTTTATATTGTATTTCTATGGTTTTCTTATGGATGAGGTCCATTATGTTAAAAGTTCAAAGCAATTTTTAAGGCCAGAGTCTAAATATTCGTCTTCAGTTCTTCTCACATTTACACTGTTTGTTTTCTGACTTTCCACCTTGGACTAACAACGTGTGTAGAGTTACCAAAAGTTATCCTGATAATGACTGAGTCAGCGTTCAAAGGTAACACGCTATCTAAAAATGAAGTTTCGAAGAGTAGTCTTTTACCTGTATTTAATGTGGTTGCTTGGGTTACCAAACATAGCAGACTGAAGCATGTTCTGTTTTCTTTTCACCTGGGAAACACTTTTACAAAGCTTGATGTTTTTCTGTTGTCATTTTTTTTTAAAATATAGGTATACATTAAAGACTTATTTAAAACTATATGACACATTTCTACAATCAAGCAATCCATTGTTGTTTTATTTTTGGTGAATTTTATTTTTGGTAAATTTCATGACTTTTTATCAAAAATCAATTTATATTTACCATCTCATACCATCCATCTCAATTGCTTTCACCCTCACAGAGAGGATGCTGCAGGATAGATGCTACAATATATTTATAAGGAAACATGACTATAACTGATTGCTTGTAGAAATATGGCAGAGAAACTCACATACAAACTCACATACAATTTAAGTAAAAAGATAATTAGCACAAGTCAATATTTGAGGGAGGAGATTGCCATAAATAGCTCTCTGATGGCAAATCAGTCTCACTTCTGCTTATGTAAATGCTGCTTTGCAGCTGTGATGGTGAAGGGAGATATACCTCCCCCAGTTGGTTGCAAATATCTGTACCACGGCAAGAAAGTTGCTACCATCTCCTTTGTGGATTCCTGAAGCTGAAGCAGGAAAAGCAGGTTTTTCTGCTCAGTGACATCTGGTAAGTTGTTTCTCTTATCTAGTTTGTACTATAATTTGTCGTCAATTTTTTTAGAAATAGACAATATTTTTAAGAACAGTTTTAGATTTACAGAGAAGTTGAGAAGATAGTACAGAGAGTTCCTGTATACTCCACACCTAGATTTCCCCTGTTATTAACATTTTACATTAGCATAGTGCATTAGTTACAATTAATGAACCAATACTGACACATTATTATTAACTAAAGTCCATGGTTTACTCAGATTTCCTTTGTTTTTACTTAATGTCCTTTTTCTGTTCCAGAATCCCATCCAAGAGACTACATCGCATGTAGTTGTCTCTAGGCTCCTTAGGTTGTGACAGTTTCTAATTTTTCCTTGCTTTTAATGACCTGGACCATTTTCAGAAATATTGATCAGATACTTTCTAGGATGAGGATGCCCCTGTTGGGATTTGGCTCATGTTTTTCTCATGATTAGACTGGGATTATGAGTTCGCAGGAGGACAATTACGGAATTAAAGTGCCATTTTCATCCGATTTCAATGGTACATACTAGAAACATGATTTATGACTGTTGATGTTGTATTTGGTTGAGGTAGTGTTTGTCAGGTGTCTCCACAGTAAAGTTACCTTCCCCCCCCCCCTTTCCAAACTATACTCTTTGGAAGGAAGTCATTATGTGAAACCTACATTTAAGGAGTGGGGAGTTACAGTCCCCCTCCTTTAGGGCAAAGTAGCAACATAAATTATTTGTAATTCTTCTGCACAGATATGTCTCTGTTCCTCTGGCTGATTTTTCATAAAGTAAGCTATTTCTTGAGGAAAAGCAAATTTTACTTTCCTGTTTGTTTATTTGTTAGGTAAAGTGAATTTGAAGGCTATGTAAAGGCAAATGGACTAGAAATCTGGAGAATCAGGTTTTGGTTTGAATTTTACTTAGCATGATCTTAAGCAGTCACTTCTCATTCCTCACAAAAGAAAATATTTATTTCAGGCATTGTGAGGGCTTTGTGAAAATATCTGTATTAAACTTACCTATCCACCTGGAGGAGAAGAATGGAGAAAATGAAATCATCCCAGCGCCTTTCTACTGGGTCTACCTGTGGCCAGGCTTCTAAAGTTAACACATGAGAACTGATATTTTAATGCTGTAAACATACTTCTTTTTCTTTGCAGCTTGAAGGCCCCTGTCTATCTTTTGCTTCTGAGCTAATGTAGTTAAATTGCTCTTTTGAGCAAAAACTAGTTTGAAAGAGCAATGCAAATGTCCTCTAAGGTGGTTGGAAAATGCTGTCAATTCCAAAGTTACTAAATCTAAATCTTAAAAGGAAAAGGAATCCTAAATGCCATCAACATTCCATCATTTTATTAAGACGCGCTTCTTTCTCCCTATTTCATTCTTTATCCTACCTCTTGTGGGAGGGAAGTGAGACTTTACCAAAGACTCCCTAAGAAAGAAGTCATAGAGTCCTCAAACTGATCAACCAATGGAGTCAAGAATGGGAATCAATATATCAGCTAAGGTGGCTTCTCTTCTCCCCAAAACTAAATAGAGCTCATCTACGTGAATATTAATACTCATTTCTAGTTTAACTGCCTTCACCAAATATTCTAAAATACAAATTATACCTTAAGTTTATATAGAGCACTTTTACATGCATTACCATATTTAATCCTCACAATGAACTCCCGATATAGATATTTTTATCATTTCCATTTTATATGTTGAAAAACTGAGACTCAGAGAGAGTAGGTGATTTGCTCAGTGTTACATTGAAGTATTGGAACTGGACCTAAAATACAGCTTCTGACTCCAAATTCTGAATGATTTCCACTACACCATTCACAGACTGGAGTGTAAGCCCACACGGGTTTACCGCCTTGCCCATTTTGTTCCCTGCTGCATACCCAACATTCAGAATAGTGGCTGGCATGTAATAAATGCTCAACAAATATTCGTTGAATCCATGAATGAATATAAGCCCTAACATTATTAATCCTACCATCTAAGATACATTTAAAAGTTGCACTTTATTCATTCAACAAATATTTGTTAAGTGCTATGTGCCAAGTACTTTCCACATTTATTAAAAAGTAAGCAATAAACCTATGCTAATGAAGAAAAAATCCTTTGAAAGAAACATTGCTAATTTAAGCATATTATGTTTTACTATTAGTGCTGCTTTGGGGAGGAAATTAAAGGAAAATAATACTATTAGGTAAGATTGATGTGAGGCAAGATAGGGTGAAATGAGATTCTGACTAAAGGGAAAAAAACAGAACATTTGGAATTCTTTACACACCCTTTCAGTTTTGCAACAGACAGAAAAATGCTCTGAAAGTGCACAACTCTGATTCTGTCCTTTATATTTATTTATTTATTTGGGTTGTTTTGCTTCTGAGGGCATCTAAGGATTTTCAGGCAAGAACTTTAAGCTTTGAGTCCCCAAGCAAAATTTCATTATGTTGCGACTCTCTTTCCTACCAAAAGCCTTCACCCTAAGAAATGCCTTTGTCATGCCTTTAGAGAACCCCTTGTTTGAAGGCATTGCTCCTTACCTTCTCCCACTCCCAAACTCTACAGGGTTTGCTTAAAAAGTGTCTAACAGAGGCTGCTTGGGGTAATGAAAAGAGCTTTGAAGTTGGGAAGCCTGAGTTCTGGTCCTCATTGCTAGTGTGTTATGTGGCCTTAGACAGGTTCCTTTTTCTCTCTGTGCCTATATCTCCAGTATTCTTTATTTTATTCCATCTTATGCAGTTGTTCTACTATAGGAATAAGTACTGCATTTGTGTCATCGCTGTTATTTTACTTTAAGAAGAAAGACCACAAGCAAAAACAGAAACAGAAGAAAGGGAGAAAGCAAGAATAACTGTCAAAAGAAGCAATTATTTGACAGGAAACCAGTTCTGCTCACCCTTGCCCATATCTAGCTAAATATGCAGAGTCTCATTTAAAAGACGCTATTCTTAGGCTTAGTGCACACGGATGTAAATAAGTACTCATAGCAAAATGTAAGCACTTAACCACACAGTTTGAAATACAACAGGTGAAATAAACCACACATGCAAACTTGCCTGTCCCAGCAATACATTTTAAATATTTTCAATTGCTTCTCCACAGAAACCAAATTTTCACAATATAACCACCATTTCTACCTCCCCTTGTGGGAAAATAGACTCCAAAGCAATTTGAGAAAAGGACCATGCTCACATAGATCTTTTATCTTTAATAAAATGAACTTGAAAGTACAATAAGCTCAGTTGTGCTGCTTTTGATTACGCAGGAGCCATAGTCATTGGTACAGTCTTGGTTTTAATGACAAGTGACATTTCAAAAAGAGTATTTGAATCCTTTTAGCATGTACCTACGTCAGAAAACATTAGCACTTAAAGAACTAGTTCAATCTTTCATTTATGGATAAGAAAACTGAGCCCAAGAGTGATAATGACTAAGCTCTGCAGCTAAGTAGTGGCAGAGCCAAAATTAGAATTTATCATACCTTATTCCCAGGCTAATGTGCTTCTCACCATACCATTTAGTTAAATTTGGTGACTAAAGACTGTCTATACCATATGACCACCCTATCTATTTACATATTAGTTTATAGGTTTTCCTTTTGAAGTGCTTATTCTTTATTTTATTCTACCTTCTTAGTCTTCTGTAATTCCTTTCCATTTTCTAGGTCTTAATTTGCCAGTCAAATGAATTCTTTTTTGCCAGTCTTTGGATATAGGCAGAAGGAATTTGAAGCTGAATTCACTGCAACCACATCCAAATAATTTCCAGTTGCTCTAAATTTCAGTTAGAGGTCACAAATTACTTATTTATTGGTACCACAAATGCTTCTACAGTGAGAGGCTCATGTTTGGTGTCTCTGTTGGATGCTATTAAACCCAGTCCAAATCTAGATATGTATATGTTAATAGTCTTTGCTGGTCACAATGTACTGCTGATTTGGAAATGAAATTAGACAAATCTGAGGTTGCAGAATCCTGAAAGAAGTACAAGATATTACTCACATTCCGAAATTTGATGAGCATGTCTATTTGCACTCTAAACTCTATAGTACCTTGATTTTTTTTTTTTTTTGAATTTTTTCAACTAGGTCATGCTCTTTATTGAAATCTATATTACAATCTTTGGGTTTTTTCTGAGTCTCATTGCCTCCTTATCTTTTATTTATTGATATATATTATTTATTCACATGCCATGTAATCATCCAAAGTGTTCACAGTATCCTCATATAGTTGTGCATTTATCATCACAATCAACTTTTCTTCTTCTTTTTTGTGAAGAATAACATATATACAAAAAAGCAATAGATTTCAAAGCATATCACAATTAGTTGTAGAACAGATTTCAGAGTTTGGTATGGATTGAAATTCCACAATTTTAGGTTTTTGTTTCTAGCTGCTCTAAAATACTGGAGACTAAAAGAAATATCAAATCAATGATTAAACAGTCATACTCATTTGTTAAACCCTACCTTCTCTGTATAATTCCACCCTCACTTTTAATCTTTCTCCCAGTCTTTAGGGGGTACTTGGGTTATGTCCATTCTACCTTTTTCATGTTAGAAGGGGCTGTTGATAATATGGGATGGGGGATGGAACTAGTTGATGCTTTGGAGAGGCTGGGCCCTCTGCATTTCAGGACTTATCTGGTCCAGGGACCCATCTGGAGGTTGTAGGTTTCTGGAAAGTTACCCTAGTGCATGGAACCTTAGTATAATCTTGTATAGCACCCTACATGTTCTTTAGGATTGGCAAGAATCATTCTGGTTGGGGTTTGGTAAGTTATGGTGGGTAGCAATGTCTAACTGAAGCTTGTGTAAGGGACCTCCAGAGTAGCCTCTTAACTCTGCTCGAACTCTTTCAACCACTGATAACTTGTTTGTTATACTTCTTTTCCCCCTTTTGGTCAGGATGGCATTGTTGATTCCACAGTGCCAGGGCCAGGATCATTCCTGGGAAGTCATCTCCCCCACTGCCAGGGAGACTTTCACCCCTGGATATCATGTCCCATGTAGCAGAGGAAGACAATGATTTCACTTGCAGAGTTGGGCTTAGAGAAAAAAGGCCACATCTGAGCAACAGAGGTCCTCCAGAAGTTACTCTTAGGCATATCTATACTTAGGCTAAGCTTCTCTGCTACATACACAAGCTTCACAAAAGCAAGCCTCAAGATCAAGGACTTGGCCTATTGATTTGGGTGTCCCTAATGTTTGACACAGTATCAGGGGTTTCCCCTGATGGTAAAGTTTAATTGTTTCATCTTTTTTTCTCTCCGGTCCCTCTAATGGAACTTTACCAATTCTTTTTTTTTTCTACGTGGGCAGGCATCAGGAATCAAACCTGTGTCTCTGGCATGGCAGGTGAGAACTCTGCCTGCTGAGCCACTGTGGCCTGCCTGCCAGTACTTTTTAATTATCTGCTTAATATACTCTAGAATGTATCCAGGCATTACATTAAGCTATAGAGGATGAAAGGCCCTCATTCTTATTGTGGGCTCCCTGTGTTTGGATTGTTTAAATGATCTATCCTGATTAGGTTAGAGTTAGATTATGTATTACAGAAAATTTAGGTTCTGGACAAAATATATCTTTCTCCCTTTGGTCTCAGAGAGTAGGACAAAATATATCTTTCTCCCTTTGGTCTCAGAGAGTAGATGAAGTTCTGAAATACAGACAATGTCTTTCTTACCGCTGTATTCTGAATTACTTTAGTCCCGACCTGGTCGGCTTCATTTTTATCACTAAATACCAGGTTATATGTATATAAAACAGCCTCTCAAAATCCAGAAATAATTACTGCTCCAGATTAAATGTGACTGCTATAAAAGCTTACAATCGAGGCCCCTGTTCCCTTATAAGTATACCATACTTGCGCTTTTGTTTTTGGCTTATTTTGCCTCACCTAATGTCCCACAGGTTCATTCACAATGTTGCATGCCTCACAATTTTGTTCCTTTTTGTAGCAGCACAATATTTGATCATATGTATACAACATCATTTGTCAATCTACTTCTCAGTCAGTGATCCTCCATTCATTGGGCATCATGTATAATACCCAATGCCAAAAGTCCAGCAACGCTCTCAATTTTAGATAATTTCATTGTTCCCAAGAGAAAGATAACCAATAAACACACCCTCACCAAATATAAAATACAAACCTCCCCTTAACTCTCGTCCCTCCCCCCATCATTTACTTCTGGTGTTGCTGTGGTCCTTTTGATGTTTTCCTGTTAAACATAGCCTATAGCATACAATAGCAGTTCCCCCCTACACCCTGAACTTATACACTCTTTGTACAGGATTCATATCTTTGCAGTAGTTCATGCAAGAACTTATATTTGTAGTGTTAATTGGTGGGACAACCCCTTTAAGTCATGTTCACCTTCAATATGGTAATGTTACTTATAGACCCACTGCACTTTGATTTTCTTTAATGCAGTTTTATTGAGCTATATTCACATACCATAAATCCATCCAAAGTATACAATCAATGGCTTATAGTATGATCACCAGATTGTGCATTTATCACCACAATCAATTTTAGAACATTTTCATTACTGCAAAAGAAAAGAAATAAAAAAGAAAACCCAAAACATCCCATACCCCTTATCCCTTTCTATTATTTTTTAACACTTTTATTCACATACCATACAACCCATCCTAGGTGTACAATCAATGGCTCTTGGTATAATCACATAGTTATGCATTCATCACTGGAGTTAATATGAGAACATTCTCATTTCTTCTAGCACTTTGATTTTATGGTCTTTGATCCACTTCCCTTTCAAGATTTAAAGGCCTTAGTCTCAGACTTTCTATGTAGTAATTTATCAACCTGGTCTATTAGTTCTTTTGGGCTTTATCCACCTCCAACATTTCCTCCCAAGATCTGACTACCAGATGCAAGTGGTTCTGGAAGTCTATAATTAATTTGTCCACGGAAATGAGCATGCAATTTGTTTTGTTTCCAGTGGCCATTTGGATGATATAATGCCTAACATTTTGTTGTGACAATTTCTTATTGACCTGCTTTCTTCAGAAAACAGCAGATTTCTTTCCTAGGGGAAATTCCTAGTTCTGCATCTGAAGTTATTAACAGGCATTACAACATACTTTCCTCTAAAATTCTTCTGTGCTTCTTTCTCCTTAATCATCTGGTTTTGATGTGGTTTAGTATTTACAACTCAGTATTTCAAACCAGGGAATCCTCATGAAATTTAATGGACTCATAGAACACTTCTACCACCAGATTACTGGTGAATATTTCAAGTAAGAACATGGAATCCTGGAATTTGAAGAAGTCTTCAAGATCATCTAGTAAAATGTCATTGTTATGTGGTCATACCAGTCTAGATTCAGACACCTCAACTTAAAGAAAACTTATTACTTTTTTAGGGAATTCATTCTGTTTTGGACAACTCTGACTATTAAAGAATGTTAAGCCAGAATGTGCTTTCTTGTACCTTCCCACCTCATGGATCTAGTTCTGCTCTCTTGGGACAATAGAGGACATACATCATCTTCCTTTTACATGACAGCTATAAGGTGATAGATTTGAAGACCACTATGAAGTCCTCTCTCCATATTCTGTCCTGCCTTTGTCTTCCTTTCCTCCAGTTAAGTAATCCCAGTTGCTCACTATTAATCTGCGCCTTGTATATGTTTGTCCATATTTATTCTTAACTCTTTCCTTTATTCTTCGTATTTTAAAAATGTCCAAAGTAAGGCATTCAGAGAAAGATACCTTGGCTCAAGAAAAGTAGCTCTGGGAAGGCACATGGCTGGCATCTGCTGGTCCTTGTTCCCAGTTCCATTGCTTCCAGTTTCTGATGCCAGTAGTTTCCTCTCTAAGCATCTGTTGGCCATCACTTAGTTCAGCTGGAATACAACTCTGGCTTCTGGCTTGCTTCGAATTTCATAGGAAAGCACATGGTGATGTCTACTGGGCTTTTCATCTCCAAATGTCCATGTCTAGGTGTCTGTTCTCTCTGTTGGCATCCAAGCATCTCCAAATGTCTGCGCCTCTGCCAGAAACTGTGTTTTCTATATAATGTCACCCCTGTTAAAGGACTCCAGTAAACTAATCAAGACACACCTTAAATGGGCAGGCTCACATCTTCATCTAGTCAAAAGGTCACACCACAATCTCCATGGAAACAATCTAATCAAGAGAATCCACCCTACAGCATTGAATCTGGCTTAGAAGAACAAAGCTTTTCTGGGGTACATAACAATTTCAAAGCAGCACAGGTGCCAATTTACTTTCATGATAAATTCCTTTGAAGCCCAGAAGTTTTAAATTTTGATGAGGTCCTATTTTTTCTTTTGTTGCCTATGCTTTGGGTGTAAGCTCATAGAAACCATGGCCTAACACAAGGTCCTGAGGAGGCTTCCCTATGTTTTCTTCTAGGAGTTTGCTAGTTTCAACTCTTATATTAAGGTCTTTGATCCATTTTGAGTTGATTTTTGTATATGGTATGAGGTAGAGGCCCTCCTTATTATTATTTTGACAAATGGAGGTCCAGTTTTCCCAGAATTGTTGAAGAGACTATTCTTTCCCAATTGAGTGGTCTTTGCCACCTCCTTAAAAAACAGTTGGCCATAAATGTGAGGGTTGCCCTTAATCATGTTGAGGAAGTTTCCTACTATTTCTATCTTTTGAAGGGTATTCATCAAGAAACAATGCTGGATTTTGTCAAATGCCCTTTCTGCGTCAATTGAGATGATTCATATGTTTTTTTTTTCCCCTTCATTTAGTTAATGTGGTGTATGACTGATTTTCTTATATTCAACCAACTTTGCACACCAGGTATAAATCACACTTGATCATGGTGTATAATTATTTTAATAGACTGTTTGATTTGGTCTACTAGTATTTTGTTGAGGATATTGGCACCTACATTCGTGAGAGATATTGGCCTATAATCTTCTTTTTCTCTTTTCCTCAACATGATTAAGGGCAACAAGCAATTCAATTTAAAAAAATGGACAAGAGATTTGTACAGACATTTTTTTCCAAAGAGGATATACAAATGGCAAAATAGCAAATAAAAAGGATGCTAAACACCTCTACCTATTAGGGAAATGGAGATCACAACCACAGTGAGATATCATTTCATATCCACTAGAATGGCAAATATTAAAAAAACAAAAAGAAAACTACAAGTGTTAGAGAGGATGTGGAGAAATAGGAACACTTACTCACTTCTGGTTGGAATGTAAAATGGTAGTTCCCTAGGAAGCTAAGTGTAGAATCGCCACATGATATGGCCATCCTACTGCTACATATATACCCTGAAATAGTGTAAGCAGAAATTCAAACAGATATTTGCACACCGATGTTCATAGTGGTTTTATTCATAATGGCCAAATGATAGAAGCAATCCAAGTGTCCATTAACTAATGATTAGATAAATAAAATGTAGTATATATATATATATATATATGATGGAATATTATGCAGCTATAAGTAGGAATGAAGCCATGATGCATGTGGCAACATAGATGAAACTTAATGTCATTATGTTGAGTGAATTAAACCAGACACAAAAGGACAAATATTGTATAATTTCACTGATATGAACTAATTATATTAAACAAACATACAGAGTTCAAATCTAGAATACAGGTTGCCAGGAGATAGAAGGGGGGTAGAGAATGGGGAGCTGATCCTTAAATTGTACAGAATTTCTAACTAGGCTGATTATAAACGTTTGGAAATGGATAGTGGGAATGGTTGCATATTACTGTGAGTATAATTAACAGCACTGAATTATGTGCATGAATGTGGTTACAAGGGGAAGCTTTGAGCCGTATATTTTACTAGAAGGAAAGTTAGAAGAAAAAAATCTGGGACTGCATAACACAGTGAACCTTGTGGATGATGACTGTGGTCTCAATAGTACAAATAAAAGAATGCTCTTTCATGAATTATAACAAACGTATATCACCAGTACAAGGTGTTAATAATAGGATCGTGTATGGGGGAAAATGTGCCTAATGCAGACTATGGACTATAGTTAACAGTAATATTCTAATATTCTTTCATCAATTGCAACAAAGGTAACACACAGATGCAGTGTCAACAATAAGGGGATATATGTGAAGATTGTATTTTTACATGACTTTTAGGTAAACCCACAAGTTCTCTAATAAAATAACAATGATTTTTTGAAAAAAACAAAAAGAAACCAGACACAAAGTACACATATATGGTATGATTCCGTTTGTATCAAATGTAGGTATAAATAAATCTATAGAGACAGAATTAGATTAGTGATTATGTAGGACTGAGGAAGGATAGCAGGATTGAGAGGTGACTTCTAAGGAGTATGGGGCTTTTCTTTTTTGAATAGCTGAGTATTTTTGAATATTCTAAAATTGATTGTAGTCATGAATGCACAACTCTGATTAGGCTAAAAGTCACTGAGGTGCCCTTTGAATGGATTGTAAGGTATGTGACTGTATCTCAATAAAACTGCCTTTTTTTAAAAAAAAAAAGAATACATAGTAAGAAATATAATGGAGACATGCATGGTGCAGCAGTGACACAGAAGGGAAATGATCAAGATTGAATTTAGGAGTGACGGCAAAGCTTCACAGTGGAAATGCGGAAGCAGGATCTGGAAAAAAGAGTAGGAATTCACAAGGAAGAAGAGGGAAGGGCAACCCACACAAAAGGAAGAGTAGGCACTCAAACACATGGAAGTGCAGTAGGGTACCCTACTTCAGAGAAGTGGGATTAGTTTGGGATGGCCTGAGAATAGGCTGCAAGAGAAGGGATGGCAAGGTAAGGAATTCTACCTAAGGCTCAGGACCTTGCACTTATTAGAGGTTGGGTCTACATCCAACTAATTTTTCCAATTACAGAAGCCATTTAGTTTGTTAACTGAATAGAGTGAGAGTCTGTTTCAACGGATGGCTTGTGATTTTAATTTGGGGTTAATATGTAAATGATGTACAATCTCCCCAGCTAACAGTCTATGGGTCTACACAGTTGCCAGATCAGGTGGGAGTTATTTCAGAGAGCATATTTCAGAAGGATTGGTAACTCTGCTTTTGAAATGTGCAACTGAATGATCCAAGTGGAAACAAAAGGTATGGCTAGAAAACACTTCTGACATTTCCCAATTATGCTCCTCCCAGAATCTCTATGTTTGGAGATAAAGAAGCTCCAGGATAACATATTCCTTCCTGATCTCTACAGTGCCTTCTGTTCAGAGCTTCTGTGGATCCAGTATATCCCTCAATACCTAAGCTCTTTCTCCCAGGGAACTATAAACAGACTGGATATGACATTTCTCCTTATTGATGTGCCTTGCCTTTTCTTTCTTCCCTGCACGTGCCTCATGCTGCAGTGCTGCTTCCAGCCCTTGGTAGAGGTGGCCTCCTGGCTGAAATAGAGGAGTGGGGGTGTGCGGAAGATTTAGAGAACCTAGTTTTGGGATCTCCCCTTTCCTACTCAATGGCCCCCAAAATAGCTCCAAGGAGCCCTAGGAGTACCTGATGTTCCATTCATTTCTCAGATTCAAGCTGAGACTTCCTGGGATTGACTGTTACTTACACTCAGGGTTTACTAGTCTGGGGCACTGATGTCACCCAAAACAGCAAAGCTATATAACTTCACTTTTTCAGCTCTGGTCAACAGAGGTTTAGTCTCATTTTAGTGTGAGTTTACATTAAAGGTCTCAAGCAGTATCAGTTTAAACTTCTATAGATACAAGAATTATTGAAAACCAATGGTCAGACATTGATCTTTGTCATATTAAATCTTTAAGCAGTGTACTAGGCATTGTTTGGGGGTTCAGAGAGAAGTTAGAATAGTTCTTGCCCTTTAGGAGCTCACAATCTATGTGGGAACATAGTGCACAAGTAGATTTACATATTGTTTCTGTTTTTTTGCTTTTTGTAATTACAACTTCTGCTGCTTCCCATTCCCCCCCCCCCACCCCCACCCCCCTTGTACTTTATATATACTTCCAGGCTGGTTCTACTAAGTGGACAAAAGCAACATTCATGTAACCGGAAATGGCAGAAACTGAGGACTTTGTGGGTCAGGAGTCATACCCAGGTAATATCCCTGCTATATCCCTGGATGGAGTAGATAGGACAATTACTGTTATCTAATCAAGAGCAAATAGGCTGAGACTATATTTAACCACAGTAATCGTTCATTGCTCCTTATCTAGAAGCTGCTTTCTGGCTTTAATAGTGAGTGAATACTAATTATTTTAACATAAACCAAAATAGCCTATTCATAATGTTGTGGATTATCCTATCAGCAATTAAATTTGTAGGGTTTCTCTTTTTTTCCTTTCTTTAAGAAGTTTCCAAAAAAATCACCCTGTTCTCTCAAGGGTGGCCTCTCTTAGAATGGGAAAGGTAAGATCCCTGGAATTATTTCAGGTGGCTTTCCTTAGGATGGGAGTTGAAGGCACATTGGAGTGTTCCCTGGAAGGTTGAATCGCTTTGGAGTCAGTTAAGGATGGTCTCTTTCTCTTAGATGACTGGGTCTTGGGCCCCATGAGCCAACAAGGGAGTTTTCCTAGAAAGATGGCAGGGAAGTAGTCCCTCTCTGCAGAAAATGAGGCTGTAATCAGATCCTTTGTATTTTGAGAATCAAAAGGGAAAAGTTTCCTGGCTCTCTCAGGGGAAAGAGAAGCAGAGTTTCTGGGTCAGTGAGGTAGTGGCATCTGAAGGATGGCTGGGCACGTGAACTGAAGGAGCTGCAAATTTGGGGCAGCCTTTGTTGCACTTAGCCAACAAAAAAGACTGGGACTATTCTTAGAAGAAATATGCAGCCCCTGGCAATGGTATGGATCAATAATGAACCCACATCACAAGTCATGTTGTTTGGGATCATTTTTCAAAAGCGACACCTTGTGGCAGCAAGAAACCAGAGCAGTAATAGCCTAAGGTCTATTTTTTTGAGTGTTCCCCTCACCCTTACTGCTCTTTCCTAGGATAATTCAGAATAAAATGCTGGAAAAGGCAAAGGGATCCTTGAGGAATTAAAAGGAATGACATAATATGTGGTCCAAGGACATTCCATTTTAATCCATTACAATTTAATGTAAAAGTACTACCCTTAAATGGTATAATGGTATGAGTCCAAAATAGAATGTTTTCTCCTTTTTAGGTTTATTATTTTTTTTATTTAAAGAAATTGAAGACAGACTTTAAAATCCTGCTATGTTGTCTAACTTCTTAGCCTTTGCTTTAGTGGAGAAATTAACTTCCAATCACTTATCAGTTTGCCAGTTCTTATAAGCTTGAAACTATGGGAGATAGTATTATAGACTTGTCCCTTGTTTTGTACATGTGCCTAAGATTCCATGTAAACGTTGTTTGCACAAAGTCATTTCTGAGTTACAAAGTAGAGATCAAGCCCTACATCTTTTTGCTTTCTTTCCATGGAGACATCCTGGAATTCAGGATACTTTTGGAACATAAAGTGTTCTTGAGCCCAGGACTAGTCTGGGTGCTTTAGTAGTAGGCTTTCTTTCTTTGCCTTTTCCTCTTCAGCTCCAGCCATGGAGCCAACAGCTACTAGGTATTTAATTTTAATGCATCCCTTAAACTCTGCCAGGATGAATTCTTAGAGTTATGCTCAATCCTGAAGTTAGAATGTCTAAGATAGAAGGTCAGAAGAACAAGCACTTTCAGCTCCTGGTCACAGCATGAGAACTCTCATTTTACAAATGAAGTAACTGGGGCTTAAGGAGAAAAAATGATTAGCCCTAGTCATATGGCCTGTTTTTTCCTCTGTTCAGTTTACTTCCTTGTCTGAAAGACCCTCCAGAGGCTCCCCTTGATTTGAAATATGGCTCTCTTTACCCCACACTTAGCCCTGCTTTGAGCTTCATTCTGCACAGTTGTTTGATTTCTTACAACTTCACATTTGATGAAGAATATCCAGCCATTTTGGCTTCTGAGGACATCCAAACAAAAACCCTTCCTGTGGGGAGATATGGTGAACTCTGCACTTTGGAACTAGGGTCCTCGTCCCTGGGAAGTAGGAAGCAAACTGAAATGACCCAACAGTACCTGCTTCTGAAATGAGCTGAAAGGGGGCCTCTCGGAGTCTTTGGGCTCGAGTATTGGTAGAAGTTGAGGCAAATACACCATAACCGAAGGCCTATACATTTTTAGTGACTTCTGTTTATTTTTAGTTGACAATGATTTATTTAAAGAACCAATGAAAAAAAGAAGACGATCGGATCGAGACCAGAGGTTCCGAGCATTTCCCTCAGTGGAGCAAAGTGCTCTGAAGGAATGTGAGTGTAAAGAACTGGCTATATAGCACGTTTGTTTTCTTCCAAATATGTTCGTGTTCAAAGGAAGAGGAGGTTAAATTCTGATGCAGGATGGAACATTTTCAAATGAGCCTCCTCCAGAAAGAGAGGCTTCCTAGTCTTGGCAAAGATATATAATTTGACAATTTAACTCCAGGTGTCTCCAGGCAGACAAAAGTCTCTGAGTAGAACAAAGAGTGTGAAAATGTTTAGTTAGGTGTTTATATATTTTTTCTTTTATTTTCATAATCATAGAAGAGAAGAATCTAGGTGGCTATAACTCCATGGCAAGACATATGATGATGCCTGATTAAGGAAATTCAGGGCTGGCTGGCTCCATGAGAGGCTCTCAGAATCAATGATTGCTATCTCTGATGAGCTATTCTCCCTGGTGTCAGATCATGCTCTCCTTGTTTACTTGGCTTCTTATTTCATTTCATTTTCTTTCTCTGCCATGGTTAGCAGGCTCCTATGTGGAGACCTACCACTTGATTCTTGCCAGGTACATTCCAGATAATACATCTCTATCGATTCCAGATGAGAAATTGGAGTCACGGACCAGAAGGGTTTTGAGCAACACTTATCAGAAACTTATTCAGTCTGTCTTCCTGGATGACAATATTCCCAGTGGAGTCAAGTATCTCATGTGAGTCTGAACTCAGTCACGTCAGATCTCTGTGTCGATGTCTTTCTTTAAGTGATTGTAGGTGCTTGTGCTTTTCCCAATAATAAGAGGGAAATTTTAATTAGAAACTGAGCAAAGAAGGTTGACAATTTCTAGAGCCATGGGCCATCACCATTCTTTTTTTTTTTTTTTTTTTTTTTTTTTAAAGAGGGAGGAAGGGAAGGAAAGACAGAGAGAAGGAAGGAAGGATGGAAGGAAGGAAGGGAAACATCTTTAAACATTTTCTTGTTTTATTGTATTTTGTTTGCTTGTTACATGGGCTGGGGCCGGGAATCGAACCGAGGTCCTCCGGCATAGCAGGCAAGCACTTTGCCCGCTGAGCCACCGCGGCCCGCCCCCATCACCATTCTTATCGATAGTTACGGTTCATTGAGCGCTTACTGTTGCCAGGTAATCTGCTAAATACTGTTACATATCAAATTTCATTTAATCGTCTCAACACCCATATAAGATAGGAAATATTATGATTATCTCCATTTTAGTGAAATTTGAGTTCAAAGAGGTCAAAACACTGAGCAAAGTCACCCTGCTGGTAAGTGGAAGGGCCAGGTTTTCAGCCCAGGCTCTGTGATTCCAGAGCCTGTGCTCTCAGCTGGTGATGCTGCACAGACTTGAAGGACTTGAGTGGTAAGGAGACTACCACAATTTCTCCTGCCCAATAAAATTCTGTATTACTCCTAATAATAGTTTACCTCTGCACAGATTTTATTTCTAGGGTCAAGAACATATAATTTTAATAGAACACAAATAGGGATATCTCACATCTATATAGACATTATTGAGTATGTATAGAATTATCATTACCAAGCCTTCTTTCCATAATCTCATTTGATCCACAGGACGACTCTAGTTAGTAAGGAGAGTTAATATTCCCCTTTGACCAAGGAAAGAGTAGAGACGCAGAAAGATGTAATGATTTGCCCAGGATAAGAATTCTGTTCTTTTCTATTTTATTCCAATGCTTGCCCTACTACGTTTTGATGATAATGATAATGTGCATTTTAAAACTGATCCAGAAACAGGCTTCTTGCCTTGATTGAAAAGCCATCACTGGATCCAATCTACATTGGATTACTTGGAAGCACTGGGGCTGGGAAGAGCTCCCTAATCAATGCCATCATCCAGCAAGCAATGTTTCTACCAGTGTCTGGAGAAAGTATATGTACTTCATGTATTGTACAAGTGAGCACAAGCTGCTGTGATCAATATGAAGCCAAAATCCACCTTCTCTCTGACCAGGTAAGTGCTTCATTTCTTTTCCTTCCTTCCTCCCTCCTTCCTTCCTTTCCTCACTTCCTTCTTCCCTTTTCTTTCTATCCTTTTCATTCTCTCTCTCAGGGATTAGCATTATATTCCTTGTAAATGTAGCTCATGCCTTTGTTGAATGAAAAGAACATATTGCAAAATGAAAATGTTTATAGAATGACATGGAGGTCCTAACCCAGGTCCTGTCACAGCCCGTTGCAGGACTTTGGGGAAAATACTTTCCTCTAGGGGTCCCTGATTCCTGATCTACAAAACAAGGCAGTTGGATTGATTCTCTTTTGAGTCCTTGGCAGCTACACGTTCTCTGACTATGCAGCCCTACTGCTGTCCCATAGACTGCTAGACCTTTAAGCCACTTGGAAGGAAAATGACTTTTGGAAATGGTAGTAACACAGGGGTGCTTCCCAGGCAAGGAAGCTGGAACAAACCGAATGATTCTCTTGAAACAATGGACTTCTCTCTTTGTCATTCTTTTGTGTATCTATGTCACGAGGGACTTGGCCCTTCTCTACGTTGGCAGGAATGGAAGGAAGAACTGAGGAACTTGACTAGACTCTTGCGTGGGACAGAAAATGTGGACAGAGAAGAAGAAGATGCATGGGACAAGGATGATGCAGTGGAGGAAGCCATTTGGAAGCTACAAATGTTTTATGGAAAGGGAGCAGAAAGTCAGAATTATGAGGAGTTACTAAGGGCAAAACCCAAAGGAAAGATTCCGCCCTCCAGAATCATTACGCTCAAGGCAGAAGAGGTATCTTCAATAATTTTTCCTTTATTTTCTCCTATGACTTAAGTATAACGATGGAATCTGTTTAGGGGCTTGCTCCAGTATTATTATTGGAAATAAGTTTATATCAAAATCAGAAGTGTCCATGACCCAATTTATCAAATGGGAATTTTTACTGTCCAATAGGGGAGATTTTGTGTATAGAAAAAAACTATTTACAGTTACTTGAGGATTATTTAGGATTATGCTTTTGGCTGCAAATTATTAGGATTATGCTTTTGGCTGCAAATGATAAGAATTATAATTGATTTCTAATGGTGTAAACAAGTTATTATTTTTCTTACATAAGAAGTTTGGAGGCAGTCAGGTACTTGAGGTCATTCAGTGGCTCAACAGTACCAAGACCAACATTGCTTTGATTCCCTTGGGCTTTCCATCATATTTGTCACCTCATAATCATAAGATTGCTATTGAAATGCTAGATACCATAGAAAGAGGAAGTGGATAAACGGTGGCACCAATCACATCTTCCCTTTCCTTGAGAATTAAAAGCTTTCCCAGAAACACACGTATCACCTTTCTGAGTGGAGCTCATCATTCATAACTGAGTCACATGGACAGCCCTAGCTGAAAGAAAGTATAGAAAAGCAGCAAACAGACTTGTTGGATTGGCTTAGAGCTATCACAATCCAGTGCCCCTTCAAAACAAAAATCTAAAAATAAGAATCAGGAACCTGCTAGCACGGATGAAGAACAGGATGGATATTGGCTAGGCAGCTAGTAGGACAACACTCTCCTCACTTTCATAATTTTTATTTTATTAAATTAAAATCCAAATTTTAAAATAAAACAAAATATGTGTGGAACAAATTTTCAATGTATTAAAGTCATACATTTCAAAACCTGGATTTTCTGGTGTCTTAAAATTCATCTTAAAAAACATTCTTATTCTATTTATAAATCTAGCATTTTTTGTGTGTGTAAAATAAGAACAATCACTTATACTTGCTCTAAAATTTAAGGTTCAGTTATTTCCCAAGTTTAACAATGCAAAGGTTCCTTAAATACTTTAGATATTCTGACATAACTAATCAAATTACCTTAGACATATATTATATTTCAAATGTAATACATCTAATTCTCTCAAAACATTTTAAAGAACTGACTAGCACACTTAGAAATCAAATGAATGAACACTTTCGGCACTTAGCCATGTCTTGTATATCCAGTAAATAAAACAAATGAAGCAATCACTTCTTATATTTAAATGGATATTACTATTAAACATGATAGCACTTCTTATGCCTAAAACTTAGTCAAGCATTTCCAAAAAAACACAGTGATCACAAAGCTAGCTACTTTATTGGAAAGCACACAACTTACACAAAGATACCAACACCATAATATTCATCTCTTCACATCCCTATATTTAGAAATATTTCTTCACAGAGTTACATATTTACCCATTGAAACAAGGAGAACAGAATTACCAACTTAGCGAATGAGGTTCCAAATTCAGGGCTTTGGATAGGAGGTTCTAGACTAGGACATGGGAATCTGAGTGTGCCTTTCAGAATGGAAGCAAACTGGTGCAAAACAGTTTTTTAGCTGAGTCCTTTTTTTATAAAAAGGGACTTTTTAAGCCCATGAACCTTATTCTACCTGCTTTATGTTTTAATTAAACTATCTGAAGGAGCTTTTATCATCTTCTTTTTCACAATTTCTAGTTACTTGATTGGAATTGATGAAATCTATTTCTCTCTACCCAGATTGCAATGAGTAATCTAAATGAGCATCCAATGAATAATCTAAATTCTCTGAAGAGTTTACTTTCTTATTCATCTTAGGACCATTCTATAGATATTTATTAAAAAAGACCACCATGCATTCCATATCAGTTGAGATCCACTACCACAATGGCTAGCATAAATGTGTCACTATCCCAAGATAAGTATGGCAGGACAGTAGGCTGAGAACTATTCCTTGCAGTGCCCACTGTCATTAAAATGTGCTGGAGAAGCCTACATGCAAAGATATTATTTGTACTTGGAAGATAAATTTTAAAAACCTTTCTCACATCAATTTTCAATTTGGAAAATATGGATACCATATCACTACTGACTTTCTATAGTCTCATCATTAGTTGTATTCTGGCAATTAATATGTTCACATTAGCATGTGGGAAAAGTCCTCTCTCTGAAAATTTAGAAAACAGCATATTAACTAATTGGAATTTAGAGACAAAAAATGATTATCCAGTGATGATAGAACTTTCCTGCAGCCTCACTCTAACTGTCTTTGGTTTCTTTATCTGTAAGTTAAGGAGCTTGAACTTCCTGATCTCCAGAGCCTTTTCTGGTTCTCAAAGTCTGGGCCCTTGAAGACTGATTCAGAAGCTTCCTGACGCCCATTGTCTTGTGCTGATTTCTCACGATTTTACTCAATATACCTTGATGAACCCAAATCATAGCAATCCCGGGATAAGTGCGCTAGAAGATGGGCTGGTGGTTGTGACTCTGTCCTTCTTCCTCAGGCAGGAGAGCTGTCTGTCAAGCTTGACCCCTATATCCGGACCCAGAGAAGAGGAGATTGTAATGGAGAATCAGCTAAGACTCACATCTGGCCCTTGATCAAACATGTGGAAGTGACTCTTCCCAAATCAGAGCTGATTCCAGAAGGGGTTGTGCTGGTGGACATTCCAGGCACAGGTGATTTCAACAGTAAGAGAGATGAGATGTGGAAAAAGGTGATCCTCTTTCATATGACTTCATTCCCTCTTCCCTCAACCCCTCCACACTTTCATTTTAAGGGACTTTATGAGTTCATTGGAATTAAAATCTTCCATTTTCTGTGGTCTAAGGCAGATTTAAGCTACAGGTGGACAGAGCACTTGGTGAGGGTGGAATCAGAGGACAGATATGCTTGCTAGAACAAGAGTGTCTATTGTATGCAAAGGATCAGCAGTAGAGTAAGCACAGTAAAAGAGGGGAGAGTAGTCCAGAGAGGCCAAGAATTAGGTACAAAGCAAAACAGCTGGCAGCCAAGAACCAAGGAACCAGGGGGCTGCAACCATGTTTGGCTGTTAGAAACAGAAACTTATTAAAACAATATCAAATTAAAAGAGTTTTATCAATGGAATATATATATTTTTAAATCTCATGGACATAGCCAGGCCTCAAGACAAGCTATCTGGATGAAAGCAGCTATTCTCTCTCATTCTCTCCCCATCATTTCCCATGGCCCTGCTTTCCTTTGTGGATATCTCTGCTTCTCCCCTCTGACCAGCTTTCTCTAATTAGCCATTGGGGTTCATTTTGTGGAAAATGATAAGCCTAGTCCTGTCTCGAAATGAACTTGCTTACCACTGTCTAACTATAGTTTCTATGCCTTTTAGTTCAAATTCCTAAGGAGGAAATTCTCATTGTTTACTGCCCAGTTGACACATTAGCTCTATCTGAATTAGGTGTCCATTCTTAATGCAATCAGCTGTGGCCGAAGGCAGCAATTTGGATGATGGTTCCCTGCCTTTAGCTGAAGTCCTGGGTGCAGATTCAGTTCTCAGCAAGTGGGGTATGGCTGATCAGGCACCCGAGAAAAGTTAAGCATTAGTATAGCTCAATCTGCATTAGTGATTAAAGGTTGATGTATTTTTAAGAATTTATCTATCTATCTATCTATCTATCTATCTATCTATCTATCTATCTATCTATCTATTTATTTATACATGGGCAGGCACCAGGAAACAAACCTGGGTCTCCGGCATGGCAGGCGAGAACTCTGCCACTGAGCCACTGTTGCCTGTTCTGTCCATTTATTTTTCATTCATCAAACATATATAATGTGTAAGATATAACTAAGCAATGAGGGTTCAAAAGTATAGCTAACAATACTAGCTAACATTTGTTGAACATTTACTACGTGCTAGGCACTGTTCTAAGTGAAGTAAGTTGCTGGTTCTAACATCTAGTGAGTTGTAGAACTGAGATTTTAACCAACGCAAGTTGGTTTGAGAACCTATGCTCAACCCTACTATATCCTACTTAGTAAGATGAAACTAAATGCAAAATGAAGGAAAAATTGCAGAGCACAATCTATTATAATAAAGAACAGTTTGGCTGTTAACAAAAGGATACATACCCAGAAGTTTCTGTGTTTACTACCACTTTTTACTATACACACCTCTGTATTGTTTGTATATTTTGCACAAACATGTCTTGCATTTACAACTAAAATGTTGAAAATAAACTAAAACAAAATCAACAAGAAATAGCCTCCAAAGGGGCTCAGAATCTAATAGGAGAGATTTAAAAATACAGATAACTAAATAAATGGAGAAACTGATGTGAGAGAAGTACGAAGTGCAGTGAGCATTGAAAAGTAGAAATTACCTCCAACAAAAGAGCTTGTTTCTTCAGTAAAACCCATTGAGCATCTATGCAATTTTGTGCTAATTTTGGATGGACAAAGATGAGGTCTTTGCCTTTGAGAGTCTTATAGTCCAGAAGGGAGTCAAACACAAGTTCACAAATCATATTACTTAAAAGTGAGAGTACTTGGGGGCTGAAAGGGGCATCAGAGATGACACCACCAGGCAAAGAATGGTGTTGAGAGTGGAATCACCAGATCCAGAGTGATGAGAAAGCTGGTGTGTTGGGGGAAGGATGGGTCTTCCTGGGTGGCTGGAGTGAAGTGGGCATAGGCTGTGTAGAGGAGGGAGGTGACAGAAGACAAGCCTGGAAAAGCTGGGGGGAGACTTTAATGTGCCAGAGTTTGGCTTCCTGGAGAAGCCTGAAGGACAAGTAGAACTGGGTCACATAGAAAGAGAAAGAAAAAGGCTTCTATGGCAGAGAGATTACAGGAGCACAGGATCAGAGCTGGAAAGGGACCAAGAGGGAGGCCCACTATTGGCGAGTCATGATCAGCTCAGCAGCTGTCAAAGGATTCAATTCAGAATGACTGACTTTAAGCTTTAAAGTCTGTACATTTGTCCTAAATGAGTGGCTGTGGACTGGGAGAGCTCTGTATAATGGAGTAATACAGCAGGATGACCATGTACAAATAACCTAGTCTATTCCCTTTATTTTATAATTGGAGAAACAAAGACCTGGGGAGGGAAAGTAACTTGTCCAAGACCACACAGCTAGTGAGTGACAGAATTTGAACCAAAGAGCAGTTTTCCTAACTTCCCAGCTGAGACTCTATGTATCCATCTCATCCTCCTAGGAATCCCCTTTACCTACTTTGTTTGAAATGAAGGGAGACTCATTATTTGCTACTTTAGTCACTCTGCTCAGGCCTGTCCCTGTGAGCCTTTGCTTCTGCACGGTCTCTGCTCCTGGGAGTGGAATCACCAACTTCAACTAGACTAGACCAAGTGAGAGGCAGCCTGGGAAGGCAGCCAGACTTTCTCCCTGGATGGAGCTGTGACTGCAGGCAGTTCAGATACACTGGCAACTTATCAAAGGCCACTCAGAACAGAGGGGCCAGATTTGGCTCAGAACAAGAACTCTGAGAAGGGTGAACTGAAGCAAAGGGATGGTTCCAGGCAACTCTGCTTGGAGTTGGTGCCTGTACATTCTTGTGGTTTTGTGATATCCTCCCCACAAGAAGTTACTAAAGAGTCCCATCTTTCTAGGGAGAACAAAGCACGGTGATCCCTCCCCCTGCCTCTCTAGCCGCCAGCTTTGCCTTCCCTAAGCTAAAACTATTATAAATTCAGATGTCTCCATTCTGCCACTAAGTTAAAACTTAGCTTCCCTAAGCTAACTCTATTATTAATTCAGTTGTCCCTGTTCTGTGACTTAGAAGTAGTGTGACTTTAGGCAAGTCAGAGGTTAAAGAGGTTTAACCTCTACCTCATTCTTATCAGGGTGAAAGATGGAAGTGGTGGAGGGGGTAATGTGATCCCACCTGCTCATTAGTCCAGTTGTTCTTGTTTTACAGGTATGTTTTTTGGTGTGTCTTCAGTGATCTAACCTTACCAAATTCTGGCAGTTAGGAACTGTGTGTAGGGCCTGAAATTTAACCATTGCAATCTTTATGATTGCAGTCTTTTTCTCATGTTAATAAACATTTACTAAGCTTTTACTAAGTTACTAAATATTTGCTAAGTTACCAAGACCATGGAAAATACAAAGGTGAAAGAGGCCCTGTCCTCAAGGGACTCACAGCCTGGGAGCTCATTATGAGGTTCCACAAGCCGCAGTTCACTGCCCACTGTTGACACAATTTGGGAAAAGGGAGGGCAATCATTGTTTTGTTTTGTTTTTTTAATGTTTTAGTTTTTAACTTTTTTTATTGTATAGTATAACATATATACAAAGCAAAGAAAGAAAAAAGCAATAGTTTTCAAAGCACTCTTCAACAAGTAGTTATAGGACAGATCTCAGAGTTTGTCGTGGGCTACCATACGATCCTCTCAGATTTTTCCTTCTAGCTGTTCCAGAATATAGGAGGCTAGAAGGCTTTAAAGATTTTTTTTAATCATCAAAATCGACTCTTTTTTCTTTTTTTGTGAAACATAACATGTATACAAAAAAGCAATAAATTTCAAAGCACAGCACCACAATTAGCTGTAGAACATATTTCAGAGTTTAACATGGGTTACAATTCCACAATTTTAAGTTTTTACTTCTAGCTGCTCTAAGATACTGGAGACTAAAAGATATCATATTCATTTGTCAAATCCTATCTTCTCTGTAAAACTCCACCATCACCTTTGCTCTTTCTATCCCTGTCTTTAGGGGTATGTATTTGGGCTATGGCCATTCTAACTTTTTCATGTTGGAAGGCTGCCATTGTTTTTATTCTCCTGCTTAAACATGAGTTCATCCACACGCATAGGAAATTCAGGACCCATAGTTGTGTGGCTTTAAACTAATCCGTTTACCTCTCTGGGCCTATTTCCTTCTCTATAAAACAAGGCAGGCGTATCTAACCCGAAGACTGATGCTTTTTAAACAATGATCCATGAGGCCAAGAGTTCATGGATGGGAGTGGCGGACACCGAGCCGGGGAGGGCTCCAAATCTCATACCCCCAATTTAACCAGAGCAGTTCTGGGATTTTTTGTAAATCAAGTTTATAAATTAGAATTCTTCCTAAGATTTCATTTGAAAAGGACGCCACAGCTAAAAACAAGTTTGAAACCCACTGTTCTACATCAAGGTTTCTCAACCTTGATATTTTGGGCCAGGCAACTATTTGTAGTGGAGGATCTGTCCTGTGCATTTTAGGGCATTTAGCAATATCCTTGGATTTTACCTTTTAGCACTCCTTAATATGTAACAACAGAAGTGTCACCAGACATTTCAAATGTCCTCTGGGTGCAATATCACTATTAGTAAATAACCACTGTTATAAAGCAAAGTAATGATTTAATTATCAAGTCGCAAACTTGTCATGCCTTTATGTGCAAAGCTCTGTTCTGAAGTACCGCAAATAGGCTCAATCCTTGAATTGAGCCAGATTTTCATTTTTTTATGGAGAGAAAACAAGTGAAACAATATAGTAAGAGAAATGTCACTGTTTTTGGGAAAAATGTGATTTCTTGTTTCATAAAAGTTGCATATTTAATAAAATAATTTGTTATTAATATGTTGTAATTCCCTTTTCACTGAACTTTGCAACTTGAGTCATATGGTTTAGAGTTTCCTGCTGCCATATGGTGGCAGTGTGCTAAAAATGCAGAGGCAGGCAAACATCTTAAAAATGGCACCATGAAAAAAAAAATGATGCCATGAAGTGACAACTTTGGGGTAGATACACTATCAAAATTATTTCTGGGAAAGCAATACTTTAATTTCCCCTAGAGGAAAATTGAGGTATAGAACAGTGGTTTGGCTACTAAGGTAGCACAGCAAGCCAATGATGGATTTAGGACTGTGTTTCAGTTTACTAAAGCTGCTAGAATGCAATATACCAGAAATGGTTTGGCTTTTACAATGGGAACTTATTAACTTACAATTTACAGTTCTTAGGCCATGAAAATACCCAATTAAGGCATCAACAGGAAGATACCTGGACTCTATAGAAAGGCTGCTGGCATCTGGGACTCCTCTATCACCTGGGAAGGCACATGGCCGACATCTACTGGTCCTTCACTCCTGAATTTTGTTGCTTTCAATTCCTGGTTCCGGTGGCCTCCTATCTGAGCTGCTGTGAATCCTTCCTTGGCTCCTCAGGGGCTTTCCTCTCAGCTCTCTGGCTATTTTTTTCTGAGCTCTCTAGGCTTTTTCTATGTCCTTTAACTTCTCATAAAGGACACCAGTAAAGGATTAAGATCCACCTTGAATTGGGCGGGTTACATCTCAATCGAAACAACCTAATCAAAGCTCCCACCCATAATTGGTCTGCACTCGCAGGAATGGATTAAAAGAGCAAGGCCTTTTCTGGAGCACATAGCAGCTTCAAACCAGCACAGATTGGAAGTCTGATTTCTTGAATTCTGTCAATCACCAATACCAAAAACACCTACGAATCCTCTGTATGTGCAAAGCAGTGTGATTTAGGTGATGTAGATTCCAAGTTAAAAGGTACAGCCCCTTCCCTTTGGGTAGCTCACAAGTTGGCTGGTGGGGCAGAGAACTTATGCAGCAACTCTGTATGAGAATACGATGGTAGGGTAAGCAATCGGATGTAGGGGAGTGACAGCTAACCCATCCTCATAGTGGTCTTTTGCAAAGCCTAGAAGGGTGAATACAAGTTAAGCAGAGATTGAGGCAAGTGCAAAGTCTCTGAGGGATGAAAGGCACATCTGAGAAACTGCAAGCAGCTCAATATAGCTGCAGCTTATAGAGTGTGGTGAGAAGTGGGACTGGAAGGAGAGGCAGGGACAGAGCATGGAGCTCATAAATGACACATTAAGGATTGTCTTCTAGATCTAAGACCTTGTTCATGTTCTTGCATATATTGTGGTTCTATTTTACAGACCATTGATAAATGCTCAGTGATCTGGGTGATCAGTGATATAGAAAGAGTTTTTGGGGGGAGAGCCCATGAAGATCTTCTGAATGAGAGCATCAAAGCCTGCCAGCGCGGTTTCTGCAGGGACATTGCCCTGGTGGTCACCAAGACCGACAAACTCCACTTGCCGGAATATTTAAGGTAATGCACTATGTTGGCAGGAATGTGGGTCCCAGGCTGGGGCTTTCTCCATGGGTCCCAACTATAGGAACATCAGAGCTTTGATTTCATGGGCATGCTGGCTTTAGGAAAGTGACTGTTTGGGAGGAAGTAGAAATCTATGTGAGCTCTTGGGACAGCAAGACCATTGGGTCTATTGTCTTGGTAATCTGAACTGGTTCCTGCTTCCAGAGTAGCTGCCTAAGGCCAAAGAGGCTATCCCCTACACAACTCTGGGAGCACCATTCACAGGGATGACACTGCAAATGGTGCCTCTGGAGGTGAACAGTGTGATGGTTCTGCAACCCATGGATGAGAAAAATGTAGACTCCCCTGCAACTAGAAGATGTATTCTGTGTTATCTGACATGCCACACTTTGAAGTATCCAATGCTGTTTCAGATCTGTTTACTACTGAGATTTGTAATCCAGTTGAAGCAAGGCCCTCAAAGTTTTAGAACTTTGGAATTCTTACAAAATCATTTTCTAACAAAGAATAATGAAAGATAAACTTTTAAAACAATAGCTGTTAATGCAATAAAAGGTGACATCCATGTAGATCTCTGGTGACTGTATAACCTCTCCCAAGTTGAGATATCTTTAAGAGTGAAAGGGGAATGTTATTAATACTTCCAGAAGAACAGCAGGCATAAACTAGGCTGTCCTGGGTGCATGGGATGTATGGGCTCATGATAGGAAATCTTTGGTGCTTTCCTGCTCTAACTGGTGCTTCTTTACCCATCACCTCCACCATTTCCCTCATACCCGCTGAAACTTAAGTCTGACTGCTGGTTCCATGAACTCACAAAACAGAGCAAATTCTTCTGTGAGATCAATGTTCTTCTCTGAGAAATAGGCTTTTTCCCCCGATGTCTTGCTTTCATGGTCTAGGATGGAATCTCAGCTGCTGCTGCTTCCTCCTCATTTTCTTTCTCTTCTCCTCCCCTTTCCCCACATTTTCCTTCTCAGGAACTCCTCTCCCCTGCATCTACAGAATAATATCTCAAGCTCACCCTTTTAATACCAACACTAAAACAATGCAAATCATTCTAATTTAATAAACATTTACTGACCACTATGATAGGGGTTGTGGATTCAGACAGTCACATTGCCTAGTTGCTGAGCTCACGGTCTAAAAGAGGGTGAAAGCTTATACAGGAAGGACAAGCAAATGCTATGTGAGCCTAGAAGAGAAGGCTGCGCTTTGACTAGGACAGGGGTAGAGTCACAGAAGATTTTGCAGGAGACAAGACATTGAGAAATAAAGCATATTTTATCAAATAGACACTGGAGGTAGATTAGAAGTCAGAACACTGGGACCAAAGAAAGAACTCATGTAAAGGCACAGAGACATGATGGTATGCACTACTTTCAGGGAAAGTTGAAAACTTGCCATGATGTATAACAAAAAATGAAGCAATTATTAAATTTTTCTCATTTCCTTTCAGAGAAAGAAAAATGGGGAATGTAAGTATGGACCATTTATTTTTAATTGATGAATATGACATGATTTCATGATTAATATTACATAATTCAAATATATGCACATTTGACTGCCTGGGCTAAATGAAGAGCTAATGGGAAAAAATGTGCCTCTTATCACTTTGTCACTGTTGATAATCCTGGATTCTTTACCTTGCTTTTATTTTCTTTCACAATCTAGCAAGCTATTCAAAGTCAGCGAGAGGCTGTTTTAGAAAGAAATGAAGCAGTAAAATTACAAAGGAATAGAATACTCAAAGAAAAACTGAAGGTGAGTTACCAGATTTCCCTATGTATTTTTCTGCTCCTCACGCAGATTTTGAGAAGCAAATGTATATTTGGTCAAAGAGCACAGCTTTGTAGTAGAAAATTGGGATCTAACTCAGTCCCACTGCTTAATAATTTTGTGACCTTATGCACATGATATTACTTCCCTAAGCCTCCATTTTCTCACCTGTAAAATGGGAGAAATCGCTTACCTCCTGTCTTCTGAGAACCAAATCCAGGTAAATCAGGGATTACCAGACATCTTGAGGTGTGCTTTGATAGAGGGTTGGGTGGGTGCTGTGGGAACAGAAGAAGGGTGCCCAAATTACATGACAGTGGTGGGAGGCAGTTCTGGGGAAGGTTCAGTGAAAACCTCTCAGCCTTTTGAGAAGGATTTTAAAGTAGACTTTGGTAAGATGAAGAGGTAAAGGAAAGGGCATTCAAGGTGGAGGGAAGAACATGATGGAAATAGCCTGCCGTGTTTGGTGAGCCATATGCAAGTGGTCTAGCAAAGGGTATGGGAAGGGGCATGCTGAGAAGAGATAAGGCTTGTGCTGCACCTTTCAAGCTTGACTAGTCCTTCAGGGTCGGGGCGGGGGGGACCCTTGGTGTTTGCTTAAATTATTTTATTAGTGTCAATAAAATAGGTATAAACATAAAACTCCTTACAATAGTCTTATGCAACTATAAACTGAAACCACTTTTTAAAATGTGAAGAAAACTGTATCATTGATATATCAGAGTTAGTATATGTAGTAGATGATTTGGTTTTGCTGAACTAAATCTTCAGGATTGGGTTTAATAGTAAAAACATGTAGCTTGCTCTTCAGTTCTGTATTCCATTGCTTTCTATATTTTGACTTCCATAATATTGATGCAGAAACTGTCTGTTTAACAACAGTGGAACCGAACATTTCAAAGCTTTTGTTTCTAATTCAGTATAATCAGACCTCAGACATAAGCCAGAGTCTTTTACCACGCAATTCTTGAAGGCCATTTTTAATGAGGTGGTAACTCAGTAAAGCTTGAATTGTTCCTGCTGGCTTTAAAGAAATATGTGTTCTGTGAGTACATAATTGTATTATTTATGGAGCCAGAAACATAAAATACTCAATGCACAATTTGCAACTATACTTATTGCTAATAAATGTGGCAAACTGGCTTATAGAAAATGGTCTGGGCACCGATACATCAATTTACAGGGTGACTATGCTTCTGGCTGCTGTGGTGCAAGTTCTCCTGAGCTCTGATCACCTGCACCCCTGCTGGCGAGGTGATGCTCTCCATCTCCAACCACTTTGTTTCAATTTGAATCATGAAACTTTTGCTCACACCACGTGCCTTAATTGGGAGCAGATTGCATTTTAATCATAGAAAATACGAAGTAGAATTTGATTATAAGGTAGTCATCCATATAGATGTCTATGCTTATTTTTTTCATTGCATAAAAAATTAAGAAAAAATATTGTTAAAAATTTGCCAATCCCTGAGCCTACATTTATAGATCTCAGTGTGGAAAATGCCATGCATTTTAGAAAGATTGTATTTCCAGTGGTATGGAAAATGGCTGGTAGGGAGAGAGATGAGTGAATACTGGATGTAGAGAGACCAAATTAGGAGGATTTTTCTGTAATGGAGGTGAGAAGCAATAAGAACCTGAACTAGGCAGTAGTAATACCAATAGAAAAGAGAGTGTGAATTCAAAAGCTCTTGGAGAAGGCAAATCCATGGGTCTGGATGACTAATTAGTTGTATGTGGGAGTAACAAGAAAGAAAAGACTTGAGATATTTGACATAACTGATAGATTTCTGGTTTGAAACAGCTCAGGATAGGTGGTAGTATTCAGGAAAACAAACTTCAAGAGGGTTAGCAAAGGCCTTTGGGGAGCCAAAAATGAAAATTAATGAATTTATCATACTGAGTTTGAGCATTTGGGGGATATCCAGTAGATATTTGGCTTTATGAGTATGGACCAGAGCAAAAATACAAGGTAAAGATCTGGAAGCCATGGGCATGGATGAGGTTGCCCAGGGATAATATATGTTAAGAGGCAAGTGTAAGGTTAGTCTTGGGACTTTGAAGTGTTTCTCAATAGGGGCCTTGCTGACATTTTTTGGGTGGGGCATTGTGTAGGACTGTCCTAAGAACTGTAGGGCAAGCCATGCCACACCATCACCTGCCCTTTCAAATAACAGTACTGTCCCCTATACCAAATGCCCCGTAGTGGTGAACCCTGGGTTAATATATCAGTTAACAGTACCTTTGGCCACAAGTAACAAAACAACAAACAGTGACTGAAACAAGCAGGGATTTTATTTGGCTAACATTATAAGAATCCAGGGTTGGTACGATGGCTTGATGATACTGCCAGGTTCTTTCTATTTTTCTGCTCTACCATCCTTGCTATGTTGACTTTTGTCTTCATGCACATTATCCTAACATCAACAAATTGCCATTGCAGCCCATGGCTCATGTCCACTTTCCAAGCAGAAAAAAAACAGGTAGGTGATGAATAAAAGTGTGCCAGCCAAGTCTATTCCTGTTTTATTGAGAAAACAAACCTTTCCCAACTCACTGGCCAGAACTGTGTCCTAGCTGGAAGGTGGCATTGGAGAAGAGAATGTGAATCAGATTTGGTCATCCAGTCAAGAGCCTCTGCCATAGGCAATATTAACATTTAAAAGAAAAACTAAGGACAAGGAGTCTATAGAGGGAGCACAATATTTTCAAAGCTGCAGAGAGAGCTGGTGAGATAAAGACTAAAAAATATTCATTGGTTACAATTTAGAAGGTCATTAATGAATATACTGAGGGCTACTTTGGTGTAAGGGCCAGGTTTGCAGCTGAATTGCAGTGGATTATGGAGTGAATAATAATCCAATAAACTGAGGAAGGGAGACAGTGACAGCTCATCTTTCAAGAAGCTGTCTGTAAAAAGAAGTGTAAATAGAGGATGGTCACAGAAAAGCATTATCCACACATATTTCTTTCCTGCTAGTAGAAGCAGTACTCCCTCCGAGTATTAGATAGAAGCAGTCAGAAAATGTGCTTTATTAGGTGTGCTATTTTTTAAATCCCTTGTACAAATCTTTTTGAGGAAATTATGTAAACAGGAAGGAAGAATGAAAAATGATTTGAACATGGTATTGTCAATAGAAAACCTAAGAAAGCTGTCCCTTAGCTCCACAGCAGGCCTTTGGAAATTTCTGAGTTTCTAGGAGAAAATTTCTATTAGTTTTGAAATTTTTACAGATATCATGGAAAATCTGAAGACAGCTTTTACTAACATGGTATGCTGAGAAACCCTGCTGAGGCTGATGCTCATAACTGTTAATAACTGGACAGAACGCACCACACACTCTGCAATGACGTGGCACACTGGTTTACTGTGGTGTCTCAGATGGTCCTGTGTGCACAGAATGTGTTTGCTGTGTAGCCCTCGGAGCAGCCTGTGGGACGGTCTATAGATGATGATTTGGGAGATACCGTCCTTCTGACATATTTCATGGTAGGGAAATGACCTGATAGGGAGAGATGATGTATCCTTACCTTTATCTGAGAGTTTCAGATCTGATTGTCACACGTGGCTCCTCTTGTAGCTACTCCCACAACTTGAACAACTTGGTCACTTTCTAGTTAATTCATCCTATTTTATATGAAAATAATGAGCTTTGTAAAATACAGGGGCTCTACTTGATTGAAATAATTTTTGCTTAAACTGTCAAAGTAAGCAGGAGCCTTTGAGCTCGATTTGTAAATCTTGTTATTTTACTTACAAATATAATAATCTTGGTGCTAAAACTTTTGCCATTTCTTTGATTAATGCGCAATTAGCAAAAAAGGTCGACATTAAATTTCCTTATTAAAAAACACCATTTTTAAAATAACTTAATTAAATTTCTGTAAATACTTCAAACTATAATCATGAACTTTGGCACCTCAAACACCTATAAAGGCGATGGAAGGTGCACAGATTATAAAAATATTTCACAAAGTATTTCTTAAATTCAATATAAAAATATTTATAATATGAGTTTGAGTCATTTAATTATCATCTTTATACTTGTTTTTGTACCTTTCCAGGCTACAAAACCCCTTGCCTTACTTGGGAAGCACAATAACTGTGTTTCAAAAAAAACTAAGACATCATCAATTTTAAGATGTATCATAGTAATATATATTTCTAGAAAAGAAAATGCTGCTAACTGAACTATGACATAATGTTTTCTTATTATTTAGAGTTTTTATTTTATACTTATCAGTATATCTGTATTATTCTTATTTAGACATGGATTTTAAAATCCATGTTTTTTGGTGTGTGTCAAAAAATAATGAAAATATAAGGGAAATGTATTGATTAGGGAATTCCTAAAACTATTTTTTCCATTCAGAGTTTGACTCTTCTAAATCATGTTTTTGACTCAGAGTCACTAATATCTATATTTCTCCTTCCAGTATTATCTTCTCTGCCATCTAGAGCACTGGCAATGCAGCATTTCTTAAAAGAGTACTCCACTGTTGTCTCTAGATTTTTTTTCAAGTCACTGACATGGAAAAAGTCTGCAAGTTATTTATTTATTTATTTATTTTTTAGTCTGCAAGTTTTGATCTCGGCACTTTTTGTTTGTTGTGTGATGGGCAGTCACTTTGCACGTATATGTAACAAAACATAACCCAACTTCATTTACATGTAGATGTCTCCCTTTCCTAGTTCCCATGAAACACTTTTTGTATTGCTTTACAAGAAATTCTGGAATTATTGTCATTTCACCAACAATGAACATTTTTTTCACTAGTATCAACTGTATGCCCCACTGCTCTGATTCCAGGCCTTTTGATGTACACAATAACTTCTCTTTTCCATGCTGAATCATAATATAATTTTAAATGGAAATGGAATAGAACAGTGCCAACAATGCACATAATTCATTTGAGGGAAGGGCAATGCGAATAGCTGTGACCAAGTTCTTGCATGCGCAGGCCACGACACCCACCTCACAGCTGCCACCTGGCCAGCAGTGATTGCTGGGCACATCTCAGCTTCAGAAATATTAAAATGTGGAAAAAATGTACATCTTAAAATTGATAAGCTATGGTCACTTGTCAGTTGAAATCATGTGATTGATGATTGGGAATTCCAGGTTATAGATTTTGGTTATTAATTTGAGATTCAGGAGTGAGACACAGGAACTTAGATCCTACCAAGACGAGATGACTTGAGTCAGTGTTTCATTATAACAGGATGCTACAGGGCCACACTTTTCTCATAGCCTGGTACATTGTGATTCATTTTAGCCTCCTTAAATTTTGTCCTGACCCAGATTTTTAAAAAATATTTTAATTTTTATTCTAGTAACATATATATGACCTAAAATTTCCTCTTTTAATCTCATCACATATATAATTCAGTGCTGCTTACTATACTTACAAAAATGTGCTACCATCGCCACCATCCATATCTAAAGCTTTATAGTTAACCTAAATAGAAATTGTGTACAAATTAAGCATTCTCTACCCCCAACCCAGCCCTGGTAACCCATATTCTAAATTCGAACTCTACGAATTTGCTTATTCTAATTGTTTCCTATCAGTGAGATCATAAAATATTTGTCCTTTTGAGTCTGGCTTGTTTCACTAGGCATGATGTCTTCAAGGTTCATCCATGTTGTGGCATGTATCAGGGCTTCATTCTTTTTTATGGCTGAATAATACTCCATTGCATGTATATAATCACATTTTGTTTATCCATTCATCAGTTGATGGACTCTTGAGCTGCTTACATCTTTTAGCAATTGTGAATAATGCCTCTATGGACATCAGTGTGCAAATATGTGTTTAAGTCCCTGCTTTCAATTCTTCTGGGTATATACCTAGTATTGGGATTGCTGGGTCATAGAGAAGATCTATACTTAACTTTCTGAGGATCCGCCAACTGTGTTCCACAGAAGTTGCACCATTTTGCACTGCCACCAGCAATGAATGAGTGTCCTATTTCTCTACATCTCTCCAATACTTGTAATTTTCTGTTTTTTTAATAGCAGCCATTCTAGTGGGTGTGAAATGTTATCCCACTGTGGCATCAATTTGTATTTCCCTAGTAACGTGATATTGAGCATCTTTTCATGTGCTTTTTAATCATTTGTATTTCCTCTTTGGAGAAATGTCTACTCAAGTCTTTTGCCTATTTTTAAATTAGATTCTTTGCCTTTTTAATTGTTGAGTTATAAGATGTCTTTATATATTCTGGATAACAAACCCTTTACTCTGCTCCTTCTCTGGGAACATGATCTGTTCTGTTTGTTTTTGCACAGAATTTTTTCCCCAGCTCCTGTGGTTTGTTTAACTTCACCCCCTCACTCAGTGCCCTGTTTTCCTTACACTTTTTGGTTCTGACTTCTTCCTGTCTTATAGAAGCTCAATTAAAATACCATTCCCCTACCCCCCACCTTTTTTTCCCTTCTTCTGTGAGGCTTTTCTGCATCTGGTTTCTTCCTTGTTAGGATACCCCAGGGAGCTGGATGTATTCAATCCAGAAAAAGTGAGTCATTCCAGAAAAGTCCCGTTGCATTTAGGTGGTTCAGCCAACAGAATCTGGATTTAGTAAGCATACCTCTTGTCAACAATTCTGCCCTGGTTCAACCACACCAGTCCTGCCTTGCTTTTCTATGCAGCAGGACTTAGTGGCTTGTGTTCAGTGCTGGCTCTCTGCAGACAGAGTCCCTGTGCCTGCATATGCATGGGTTTCCATCTTGCTGCCATGAGGGGCTCTATAGTCTGTATCCCTGGTTGGAGGGACCTGGGCCATGCCACCTCCGAGAGATGCCTAAGTTGTGTGGACCAAGGGAGGGGACATGGGGACCAGGGGAGCTGATAAAGTTTTTTTACCATGATCTCTTGCACAACTTTTTACTCTAACCTATTTTGCCAAGTTTTATTGCCTGATTCGACCAAATGGAATTGTGCACCCATATCCAGATTGTAACATTCTTCTACGAACTCTTTTAGGATTTGCTCAAATGGCATTCTCAGGTTGGGGTTTGACATTCTCAGGCACGTTGTTTGAACTGATTAATATGCAGTACTTTACCTTTCACGGACATCATATTATTGATCCGTTCTCAACATTATAATGAATTCATGGCTTTTCATAGAATTATTTTGTTCTTTTTGATGTTCAAGTTCTCACCTCTTGCCCAGTGGAATCCTTTAAGCTGACTCTTTTTAGCATTACCCAGACATTTTTAAAGCATTCTTGTCCCCCAGCGATACGGAAATATTCAGGCCCATCCTCATCCCAGGACATGGACCTATTACTCTCCAAAATAATATTCTCTAATATTATTAGAGAATAATATTAAAAATAAAAGTAGAGTGCTAGGGGTACATATCAAATTATTTCATATAAGTAAAGATAGTTGGCAAGGTAAGATCATTGCTAAATCATTTTAATTACAGATCGAGAAAAGATACTTTTTTAAAAAAGGAGTCTGATTTATATTACTGATTCCAGCCCAATTCCAAAGCTATGGGTTCCTTTTATTCTGCTTCCATTTAGTATCTCTTTGATTTTGTGATTCTAGGTGTTCTCCTCTGTCATATACAGCATCTTACAAGTTTTATATATTGTGCTATACATTGTCATGACAAAACATGTTTAAATTATAACAGTGACTAATCTTTCTGAAACGTAATTTGACAAGTATCTAGTGACATCTTACACTCCAGCTGTAACTTTCTACTTCTTTTACCCCCATACTTTAGTCACTTCATAGATACTATAAAACATTCCTTTTGGGCCACGGTGGCTCAGCAGGCAGAGTTTGCGCCTGCCATGCCAGAGACCTGGATTCGATTCCCGATGCCTGCCTATGTAAAAAAAAAAAAATTAAAAAAGAAAAACATTCCTTTTTACTATAATAGCAAACATAAATGTCACTTAGTCTTCATTAATTTTTAGGAAAGAGATAAAAAATTTATACGAAGATTTAAAATAATGTAAATACCAAGGCACACCTAGGTATAATCCTTTCTTAACTTGTAAAGATTTTAAAACTCTATTTAAATTTAATTCCACATTAATTCCATCCTTTCAGCAAAAAATAGTTTTTGACTTTACTTAAAGCTTTTTTAGGATCAAAACTATAAAAAAAAATTAAACTCAGCTGATCCTTTATACAATTTCAACCCCAATTCCAGTGTGTGGGATTTCTGGCAGTTAAAAGAGCATCTCTATACCAGCTTTACTAAACATGCTTACAACTTCCCAGAGATATGGCTTTTTATCTCTCCCAGTGGACTTCCAGGATCTCTACTCACTCAACTCTTTTGTATCTTTGCTTCAGAAAAATTGATAACTCTGTTATTTACTACCTCTCCCAAATCCATGTGTAAGCACACATATCTATGGATACATTTGCACATTCTATATGGTTTTTCTCTTTTCTTTTAAGTGAGAAGAATGAGAGATTATGAAACAATATTTATATATAATTCTAATATGACTCCTCTCTGATGATGTTTTCCCAACCATAAAAAAAGATTTTCCATTCTCTGGCATTTAAAACCTTCATTTGCTTAAATACTACTCTGCATTAGATTGCATATGATTACTCATTAACAGCCCTGTTAAGCACCTCACACTTTTATAGGGCCTTTGTCCAGTGTTGTGTTATATTTGTAAATGTTTAACAAAGAATTCTTTGTTAAAAAAGAAACAACAACCCCAAACCCACAAAAACGAAATGCAAAAATCAAAATCTTATTTGTAGCATTTGCCAATTCCTGCTGTGTAAATATTCCCACTACAGCCAATTTCAGGCTACCAACGTGAAGCCACTGAATGTGAAGTTGGGAAGATATGTGCATAATCAACTCTCAGGAGTGGTACACGCTAGCTCCAGCACATCACTACCTTTGCAAAAGATGGGCTTCTTTTTTTCCAAAAAGGATCATGGTGCTTTGTCCCCTCTGAACATTTAAATACAAATTTGAACTATTTTCTCTATACATTTTCTTCTAGAATTGATGTTTTTAGCTCCAGAGAGAATAGTTTCTATGTAGCAGTTTCCTCACTACTTTGACCTTGTTAGAAGTGGACAGAGGGAACCGTTTGGCTCTCAGAAGATTGCCACCTCCTTAGAGGGCTCCTGCAGAACCGAAAGCAAATGATCTGAAATTCGCTGAATGCTCTTGTGAGGTCCATTCATGGTTTCCTTTGCCGTGGCTGAGTTATTCTTTGCCTTGTGTATCTCTCTCTTACTTCAGAGAAAATTGCCAGCTCACTCGAAGGTTCTGGAAGCTGTGGATCTAGTGTACACAGTCAGCGCCCAGGAGTACTGGCAGCAGGCTCTCCTCACCGAGGAAGAGACTGGTAATTTATATTTTTTATCTCCATTACTGAAATTTTCGATATTAAGCTTGGTGTTCCAGATTTCCCTTTCTAGAACATTTTGTGTTACACTGCCAGCTTTTTTCTATCTGTATTTTGAGGTGCCTAAGACCACAATTCCTCTGTCCTCCAAATCTTACCATGGGTTAGTTAAGGTCAAATAGCCAGGCTTAGTATTTGATATGAGATTTCTCACTTACCCAGCCAAGGCTTTCAGAAATATTTTTTGAACAGCTATCATATGCTTCATTTGTGAAGGGGAATAAGACATGGTCCCTTTCTTCACAGAACTAGATAAGGAGCTTAAATCCAACCCATGTGCAAAAACTAAAAAAATATATGGCTTAATTAAATGGTGTTGATTAGGAGTGCAATAGAAATTCAAAGAACCTAGAGACTCGTGGGGACTGAAGAACTCAGTGAAAACCTCAGCTTCACCAAGAATAATATATGTATTTCACTAGATGCATATATGTATGAGAGGAGGTTAAGGAGCAGAAGATATGAAATATTCCAGAAATGGGGGAACAAGTGTACAAAAGACAAAATTAGCAAGGCATATGGAAAGAATAATATAACAAAATCGCTATTTGCAGGATGAATGGGGAAAGTAGAACGACATCCATTATCTTCTGACTAACAAAGGATTTGGACCAAGATGAGTTTCTAATCTAGAGTCCATTTGTCAGAAGTTCTTGCTCTTTTCTACAGCAAGCATAGGTTATTTTGATGTTAACTGATATTTGATAGAGATAGAAAAATTGTAGGGTTACCAAAGATCTGAGACACTGAATATGTGTGCATCTTTAGGTCAAACTATGCAGGTGTCTTGGTTTGTCAGGCTGCTATGACAAATACCATGCAATGGGTTGGCTCAAAAAGAATTTATTGTCTCATGGTTTCAGAGGCCAGAAGTCCCAGATCAAGGCCTTAGCAAGGCTATGCTTTCTCCCAGGGTCAGTGATGTTCTGGTGCTGGCTACCAGCAATCCTTGCGGCTCCTTGGTTTGTATCTCTGCTTCTCATCACCTGACAAGTAACTCTCCTCTTTGGCTTCGGTGACTCCCAGGTTCTCTTTATAAAGCTTCCAGTAATGCAGAGTAAGACCCACCCTGGTTCATTTAGCCACACTTTAACTAAAAATAACGTCTTCAAAAGTCCTGTTTCCAATGGGTTCACACCCACAGGGAGGCAGATTACGATTAAGAACATGGGTTTGTTGGGGTTCGTAATTCATAGCAGGTATCAGTCCAAAGGTAAGTGCTAAATTTTTCTACCAGCCTTTATGCTTCTATGTGGTTTGCCTTATACAACTGGATGAAGCTATTATTCAACCTTGCTGATTGCCACTTCTTATTGTTGATCCCAGAGATGCAAAAGATGTCCTTCAGTTATGCCGGTTTTGTTGGTATCCAGCCCACGTAGGACTTTGACTATGGTTAATTCTGTTGACTACACTATTCTGGCTGTTTTCAATTGTTTGTTTTGTCTGTGAATTCCAGAAATACCCAAACTGAGAGAATATATCAGGAAAAGACTCCTGGACAAGAAAAGGAGGAGGGTGACCAAGTATGTCAACGAAGCCTTTGGCCTTTTGCTCCTCACGGACAGTTTCAACACCGTGGAAAATCTGCCAGTATGGAAGACACCTGCATTATATATTCTCTCCCTCCTAGCCTGGGCAATGTATTCTCTTTTACCAAGTCAGAAAATTAACTTATGGTATTTTTTCTTTTCATATCAAAAGAAGATGCTAAGCTCAACAGTCTAAAGAAGAGAACAGAGATAATTAGAGGAAAGAACAGTAACATTTGAGTAAAAGAAAAAGGAAAAATATTTTACCTGGTACAGATGGGCTGAGAGGAAACTGTAAGAATAGCCAATGGCTATTTTCCATCTCTTCTGTGACTTGAACAAGATGGAATATGTTTAAATGAAGGCAGGAGTGATTTTGTTTACTTCTAGTAAACAGATAATTCTTGCTTATCCCAGAGAGGCTTGTTTGTATGTACAATCCAGATTTTTTTTAACCCATCTGTGGATTTCCTTTGTGCCCTGATGCTTTCAGAAATTCAGGCTCAGAGCAATGTACGAAAATGACAGAAAGGAAACGAGGAATGAATTTCAGCAAAGAGTTTAGATATTTATCTTTACCATCTAGAATGAAGGCCTTCTGAAGGATCAGTTAAAAATTACTTTTATTATACTAATGGGTGCATTTATTTGTTTGATGGGAAAAATTTTTTACCCCCAAATAAGAGGGACAAGCTGCTAAAGAACCTCTAAGAGGCTTGGGAGAATTTTGGAGAAAAACTTTTAGTTGTCATCAATCGCCAACCAAACCATTTCCTTGCTTTTCCCCATCAGATTTGTACAACCAAGTTAGCTGACTTCTTATTATGCTGTAACAGGGAAGGGGCAGAGAAAATAAACCAGTAGGATGTCATGAGATTAAAAGAGGCTGATCCTGAGAATGTGGGAAAGTGAACCTGGAATGACCCTGAAGGGTGGCAAGGACAGGCAGATAATCGGGACCTGACTTCAGTGTCAAGCAATGCCAAATAGTTTGAATGTCCATGTTTTAAAAATTCTGTGTAAATGACTTAAATTAAAAGTGAAATTAACTCTATTTCTCATCATGTCCCTTATGCCTGGTTTTGGTCTGGTTCTGGAAAAAAAAACAAGAAAAAACCCATACTCCTGGAATATGAGATTTTCTAATTAGACTTTTGCCCTCTGAATTACTGGGGAAGGGTTTGACTTTCTTATTTCCTGAGAAAGTTCTTCTTTAGGATGAACTTTGCCTCTCTGCCCAGCAAAAGATTGCTTTTGGACGTACTGATGGAAAACCCGTCTGATGTGATGTTGTGTGTGGTTGGTTTATTTTTACAAACCCAAGGATAAGGCATTTTGCAATCGGAAACAGAACTGCCTGCCCCACATCATATTCTCTGTTAACTTGGAGGTTCAGCCTGTGACCAGGGGTCAGTCCCATCCTTGCAGCCAAACTCCAAGCATAGAATGAACAAAGGCAGAAGGGGCTGAGTGGCACCTCTCTGGTAGCCATCTAAAGAGAGTTTCCAGAAACTTTTCTCCAAATTCCTTGGCCTCAGATTTTGGTCTTAGATTTAATTCTTTGGTGGAAAGTTGGAAAGCAAGAGTTTTGTCCATTACTTTGAATTCTGAATAATCAAACCTAAAAATATGTGTGATTGATCATTTTAAAAGATTTGTGACAAATAAAAAATTTAAAGTTTGGGTAGATAGTGATTTTTAAATGAACAGGGATATAGTCATTATTTTTAAGAAAAATTGGAAGTTCATTATGGCATCTCAATGTGGAATGAATTCTGCATTTATCCATACTTGAAGCCAGCTTTTCCCTTTCTTATTGTTCTTTTACTCCCAGCTCTTTGCTTTCTTATTCTTTTGTTCATTCGACCAGGTTTTACTCAGAGTGAGACATTGGAAGGATCTTGCTCCTATCTTTTCTTTGATGAGTTTTTTCTTGTTTCATTTTGGCCAACAGTGACACCACAAATTCAAAAGAATCTAAAGGCCACTCTAGGGGGGAAAAAAGTATGGCTTATATAATTCTTAATGGTGAAAACTATGAAAATTCCCAGGGTGCTCCCAAAGTTAAATAGTCTCCAGAACTCTAAAACTCATAAACTAACAGAGTTTTAGAGTTTGAGGTTGTTTTCAAGACAATTTAGTCTAATTCAATTACTTTAAAGATAATGCAATCGAGGTCCTGAAATATTAAGTCATCTGTTTAAGGTCATATATCTATTTTGGAACTATTTCTGTCATAACATTTTGGAATAGAATTTAAAAGCCTATGTTACCCAGCAGTTTCTCCATGCCACTCATTCACTCAACAGATGTTTCTCTATTGCACTCTTTGAGCCATGCTCTGGAATAATAAACATGAATAACACAGTCTATCCCTTCAGTAAGCTCATGATTCAGTGAAGGAAACATATGTAAAAAACAGGCATAATATGGTGTGATGCATGCTGTAATACAGGAGTATACAAAATATTATGAACGCATAGGAAAGAGAACCCCAACTCTGCCCAGGGAAGTCAGAGAAAGTACCATATGGTTTTGAGCTATGTTTTTAAGGTTAAGAAGATAGGGACAGCATGTGCAAAGACATGCGGTCATGAAAGGAATGGCATGTTTGGGGAACGGTAGCAAGTTCAAGGACAGCTATCTAGAAGGATGTGTCAGATCAATGAAGAGACAATGGTGCTGGAGAAGTTGATTTGTGTCTTGATTATGGGCCATAAGTGGCAAGCTAAGGATTGTGGTTCTGACACAGGGGAACAATGCTATGGGTTCTCGTCTTGGAACTGGCAGTCAAGATTGCCCCTGATGGTCCATCCCCTGTATTATTTGAACACATGTTTCTCTTTCTAGAGTGTATTCTCCTACAGCAGGGTCTGTGTCTTTATTTTTGTGGTCCTGTAGTTTTTCTATTCAAAGTGTGATCCAGGGCCCAGAAGTTTGGTATCACCGCAGGGCTTGTTAGAAATGTAGAATCTCAGGCCTTCAGATTTTAATAAATATCTAGGTGATTCATATGAATGATAAAATTTGAGTATCATCCTCAAAAACTCTTTTATACAAAGTGGAAGCTAATTAAACATTTGTTGAAGTAGATGTCACTGGAAAATTCTGTTTGAATGCAGATTGGATTTTTCGTTTGGATAATTACTTCTCCAAATAGCCTGATAGATTATACACCTAAAATAAACCACAGGAGGTATATATTTGTTCTAATTCCTGACCCAACAAAGCTTAAGGAGGTCTGTGCACTTAGGGATATCATAATTGGGACAACAAGGCCATCAACCCTGGGTAATAACTCAAGCTAAATCTTGTATTGGTGACAAACTTAAAGGAAGCAAAGTTTGGAGAGAAAATGCCTTTAGGGAGGGACGCGCTGGCCTGATGCTCCATATGACTCTTACCCCTAGAATGAATACTTGCATATGAGTGGACTGAGGCGATTTGTGGAAGAGAAGATCCAGCTGCTGGAGAAGACCATTGACCAGTGCTTTGCCCACATAGAGCAGCCTCTGCAAGAAGGGGTCAGAAATGCCAGGACTTCTTTCCGGCGGATCCTCAGTGGATGCCTGGTGGTAAATGAACTTTTTCAAGGAAAACCCATATATTCAGTAAGGTCTGCCTTTTCCCTAGGTTCTTTTCTTCACCATTCTATTGCTTCTGAGAGAATAAAGGGGTAAAAGAGAATAGGAGTCAAAATTGCATGTAGAAATGTATATATAAGGAATTGTCCAACTACTCATTGCAAGTGCTGAGGAAAGAGTAATTGGCTCAGCAGAAACAGAGTTGGAATTTAGAATCTGAGGGTCTTGGTTTGAGTCTCAGCTCTACTGCACATAAATCAGATAGCCCTGGGAAAAATCCTAACCCCATTTAAGCCTCTCACTCTTTTCTTTTGTAAAATGGGGGTGCTAAAGACTTTCCCTACCTATCATGTAGGGTTGATATAAGTATTGATCAAACTGCATAAAGTGAAAGCGTCTTGTAACCACTCACATGGCATGTGATTTTTTTTGTTAGTCATACGGTGTTTCCAAGGGATGAATGTGAGTTCAATGAACTATTATCTAACACTAAGGAATGAAAAAAAAAAAAAGATGGCTGTGAAGAGTAAGGGATGATGGACAACAGTGGCAATGTGACAAGGAAGATATAGAGGTGTGCGGTTCTGGAAGTAGTACTTGGTTATGTTGTTGTAGTTATTTTTCAACTTGGAAAGTCAGAAGGTTAGTAGTGAAAACTATGTGGAAAGGTTGTAAGTAATAGAGCTCTTAAAATTCTATAGACTTTTCCCTATACATGAATGACACTAGTTTTCTAGGATATGTAGCCTCTTCTGAGGGTTATGATCTGTGTGTTTTATGTAAAACCTTGTTTAAATATCTTGCTCAGTAGACATATGCTGAGATTTGGATGAAAGGGAAGTAAAAGATGCCTCTAGGGTAAAACAAAAAATAAATGTCAAAATAGTTAAAGCTAAAACAATAAGTAAGTTGGAATAATTCCAGTTCACTGGAGAAGAGTGTTCGTATTTGGATACAGAAGAATTAGGGCTAGAGTGTGATTCTACATAGTTGTTGATTGGGATTAAGGAATAAAAACTTATTTCCTGGGTGGTTGAAGTATCTATGTATGTAAGTATGTATGTATTTATTTATTCAGTAAACATTAGCAATATGCTTATTCTGGTGTCAGATACTGTACTAAGCCTTTTATGTACATTATCTTACTTAATCTTTTTATTACTCTTTTATTTAATTATTTTAATTTGTAGGGAGGCTGAATAACTCATTCATGGCCACACATTGAATCCACATCTAACTTAGCCTCAGAGCCCAGACCTCCAATCTTTACCTTTAACTATTGTATCTCCTAAACTGTACTCTGCAAACCATTTTAGCTACTTGGAATTATACCTAACCAGTTATATAGTTTACCATTTATAAATCTCATAAATGTAGTACACTTTGGCCCATTCATTCATTTCTTCATGTAACAAGTAATAATGAAAACAAGTCTTTGGGGCTAAGAGTTAGTGTCCCCTTGTAAATGGCATGGGGTGCTGGTTTAATCTGTTTCCCCATTTACCAGCTGTGGGACCTTGGACAAGTTACTTAACCTCTTTGTGCTTTATATTCTTCATCTGTAAAGTTAGGACAATTGTACCTAAGTCAAAGGGTTGTCATAAAGGTTAATTGAAATAATGTATGTAAGGAGATAATCCAGTGCTTGACAAAAGCACTCAGCACATAGAAAATATCCAATAACAATCTACTGTAATCATTAGTAGTAGGTTTGAGAGATTAGAAAGATAGACCCTTGCCTAGAGGAGATGACATAACAAGAAATACAATCCTTGCCTTGAGGAGATGAGATAACAAGAAAAGAAATATAATAAAAGGTAACATGCTGTAAGGACTGTATGAGACCCAAAAAGTTCTCCAAATGTTCAGAAGAGGGAAAGCATTCTTTTGGGGGCTATGGCAGGTTGGAATCTTTGGGCTACAAATCCCAGAGTCCCTCACTCAAGCCTACCTAAAACATAAGGAAAAGTATTAGCTCACATGACTGAGGTCCAGGGGACACATGGGCCTCGTAGATCTGCTTAGCCCAGTGTCACTGGCCCTCCTTCTCTGCAATCCTCTTGCTTTCCTCTATGTGTGGGCTTCATTCTCAGGTGCTTCCCTCATGATGGCAATATGGCTGTAGCTGTTCTTGGATTCACATCTGCATGTTATGAAGATGAAAGCAGGGCTTGTTAGCCTCAACATTATTGATGTGTAGGGCTGGATAATTTTTTGTTGGGTTGCTGCCCTGTGCATGGTAGGATGTTTATCAGCATCCCTGGCCTCTACTCACCAGATTCCAGTAGCACATCCACCACCCCTCCAATCATGACAAAATTGCTCCAGGTTGAGAACCACTGGTCAAGATGAAGAGAGGGATGGTCATTCCTGGAAGCTCTCTCATAAGAGTGAAGACACCACCATAAACCTTCCTTATTATATCTTTGGCTATAAATGGGTCACATGCCTATGTCCAAACCAATCCCTTAAACTAAGAGAATGCCTCGTACCAAATACCTTAGGCTGGTGTTAGAGACCTACCCTAGGGTCAGGGATAGAGTTAACTTTCTTAAGAACAGAAAAATTATGTGGGAGCAGCTGGTAATTACCAGGAAATGAGGGAGTGGATGTTAGAAGAGCAATCACAAAACATATTCAAGGACAATCAAATAAACTAAGTGTTTCTGGGCACTCGTAGAAGAAACCATATCATAAAAAGTGATTAGTGAGTGAGCACTGAGAAGGCGAAGGCACAAGGTGGAGATCATTCCTGTGAGAGAATTTGCTTTCAAAAGGAAGGAGAAATATCAGCCATCTTCGGTTTTCACTTGTCGTTTGTCTCAATTATACCTTCTTGTATCAGCCCTTAATGACTTCTTTTTCTGTGACTACAAACATACTCAAGGTATTCCTATCTTATAAACAATTTCCCTTTGTGCTCAGAAATTTGGGCAAACATTTACATACTTATATCATATCATTACTTATAGCAAAATAAACTAAATTTCAAATAATAAAAAAAGGTAAAATAATTATATGTCCATATGCTATATTATGATTTTTTAAAGTATCTACAATGAATTTGGAAAATGTTTATATTGTAATATTAAGTGAAAAGAGCAATATTATGCTCCCAACCATAAAATGCTGCTCTGCCATTCACTTGAACATATTACACTGAAATATTGCTTATTGATTACAGATCCCTCTACTGAAATTTTGGTCAATGCAAAATGCATCTTTATCCTTTTCTAAGGATCACCATCTGAGTAAAAGTTCTTAGTGTCTCTTATAGCTCTATCCTTATATTTTTTCCTCTGATTGGCATATTTACCTGCTTTGGGGAAAATTTTACAAAGATATAAAAGTCAAGTAGTATTTCATTAATATTTAATGAAATGTGTATAAAATTTGTATTATAGTTGGAAAATCCAAGATACACTCACTGTAAAGTCATAGCACATTTTCATTCATTCAATATTTTTTATTTTTTATTTTAATGCAATTTTATTGATATATATTATATATTCACATAGCATGTAATCATCCAACGTGTACAATCGATGATTCACAGTATCATCATATAGTTGTGCAGTCATCACAATCAACTTTTTTTCTTTTTTGTGAAAAATAACATATATGCAAAAAAAGCAATAAATTTCAAAGCATACGGTGGCTCAGCAGGCAAGAATGCTTGCCTCCATGCCAGAGGACCCGGGTTCGATTCCCGGTGCCTGCCCATATAAAAAAATAATAATAAATTTCAAAGCACATCACAACAATGAGTTATAGAGCAGATTTCAGAGTTTGATATGGGTTACAGTTCCACAATTTTAGGTTTTTACTACTGGCTGCTCCAAGACACTGAAGACTAAAAGAAATATCAATATAATGATTCAGCAATCATACTCATTTGTTAAGCCCCACCTTCTCTGTATAACTCCACCATCTTCTTTGATCTTTCTCTCACTCTTTCGAGTTATTTGAACTATGCCCATTCTAACTTTTTCATGTCGGAAGAGGCTGTCAATAATATGGGATAGGGGAATGGAACTAATTGATGTTCTGGAAGGGCTGGCCCCTCTGTTTCAAGACTTGTCTGGGCTAGGACCCATTTGGAGGTTGTCGGTTTCTGGAAGGTAATTTTACTGCAGGGAACCTTTGTAGAATCTCCTGTGAAGCCCTAGGTGTTCTTTAGGGTTGGCAGGAGTGGCTTTCTTTTGGGGGTTGGCAAACTATGATAGGTAATAATCTCTTATTTAACAAATATTTATTGAACCCTATTGATTGCCATTGCTAGATGTTGAGGACATAACAATGGATGAGACATTGTCCCTGATCTCCACAAACTGATGATCTAGAATGGGAGGCTGATAAGTACACAGACAAGATATAAAATTGGGGGAGAAGAATTGTGCTCTGGAAGCTCAAGGCAGGGGCATCTAGCCACTTTGAGGAGTGAGTGCTGTGCTCCTGTCTAGCTCAGTAACATGTTTGAATATCATGTTGTGTCTACTCTTTCCTGTGGCACTTGGTTAAAGCCTTTGGCTAAAAGCAATGCAGTTCTGATCCTGTAACATTCTAGTTAATGCCTACTAACCCTACTGATTTACTGTTTATTTATCTAGAGAAGTAAAGGAAACCAAGGTTTTCACCAGACTCTGAAAGCTGTTTGCCTTAAAAATGGCATCTATGCCTCCAGGACTCTTGCAAGAATAGATCTGAATGAAGCCATCACTCAACCTATTTATGACCAAATTGATCCTGTTTTTGGAGGTATTTTTAGGTAAACCACATTTCATCTTGCTCCTTTGAGAACAAACATCTGAAGAACATTGAGTCTTTCTTTAAGAGTTTGTACTTTGGATCTGGAAGTGTATAAAGAGTACCTTGCAACTTGAGGAGGAAAGCTTGGTCTTTGGCAAAACATGAAAGCCTTCTTGGTTTGGTTAATTTAAAAATTTCACATTCTGACCAACAGTAGAAATTGAGATGTTGCTTTCAGACTAATATTATGATTCCCATTATTTTTCAAATATCTCAAACATGCAGTAGGGGATAAATTTTCTTATGGATTTGACCCAAGGACAGGATATTTTGGTTGGAGAGAGTGAAGGTAAGCAAACACATGGCCTACAGAAATTTAGCTGTATGTGAAAAGAAAAAGAGGCTCAACGATGACTGCATGTTTTGACACAGTGAATGCTCACAAAGGTGACATGGATGGGGAGGGGTGTAACTTCTTGGTACCCCCTTACTTCCCTCCTCCCCTGACTTCCATTCCTTTTTCCATCAACAGAAGCAGAATCTCCTCATCTCTAAATGCAGTAGCTTGTTCCCAATCTCCCTTCTCCTTCACCTCTGGCATTTCATTTGCTCGATAATGTGCTGCTTCTTGATCTATTCTCCTACCTTTACTTATGTCTTACAGCCCATGTTATCCATTCCCACCTTTCTGATAGTTTCTTTAGATTCATTTTGAATCATGCCATTCTACCTATTCCCACCCCTGTTTAGAAGTCTGCAGGATAAATTCCAGATTTCTTAGGGTGACATTCAAAACATTCCACATCTTTCCAATCTGCCTTTTTCAGTCTTGCCCTGCCCCACTGCCCAGTATGAGTCCACTGCTTTAGCCAGCCTGGTGGGTAGGAAAGAGCAACTGTGATGTACCAGGCTCTGTGCTAAGTACTTTGCATGCATTAGATCATTAAATCCTCCCAATAACCTTATGAAGTGGCTTCTGTCTTTTTATAGAGAAAAAAAAATGAGATTTGCAGGATCACACAATTTTCCCAATGTCATCTGGACCATTCTTCTCTGCAACCTGCTGCATCTTACTCCTGGGATAGTCTGAAACTTGGTTCACCCATGTTGTCCTCATGGGGAATAACTCTTCCTTCTTGTCACTTCCCTAAATCTTACCTGTCTTTTAAAGTGTGGTTCAAGTTCTACCTTTTCAATTAGAGACAGCTGGGCAGTGGAAAGATTTTGAGTTTTGATGCTAAACGGATTGGTATACAAAGCCTGTCTCTGCCACTTAATGGCTGTGTGTCCTTGGCCACATCAGTAATCTACTCTCAACCTCAGTTTTCTCATCTGTAAAATGGGGATTATCACACCAACTGCACAGGTTTTTATGTCGAGGGCTGAGGACAGTCACAGTGCCTGGCACAATATTGGAATTTGATAACTATTGGATCTTGTCTCCCTTCTCTTTGTTTGTAAATGAAAAAAAAAAAGAATACCAGCTAGTTTCATGTTTGTTTAAGCCCCACAGTAGCCACTACTGTCTCTTAACATTTGCTTTACTTTCTTCTGTAGGGCTGGGAACTCCTCTGGTTCAGCTCTGATGCCTCACATAGAAGCTTTTAAGCACTCTCTTCAGGAAAAAATGACGGAAATTGGGATAAGAAATGGATGGAAATATGTTAGTTGCAAAAAAAGTTTCCTGATCCAGGAGGTAAGGTCCTCATAAAATGAAGAAGGTGGTAAGGTTGAGCAGTGGCTTCCTTTCCAGAAGGATTTTAGAGATTGCCTACATCTTCCTGCTCTTTCTCCAAGAGTTTCTGGGATCTGGAAGTACCTCACAGGAGGAGCATTGACATGCAAAACATAATGGGATAGAGGCAAGTGACAGAATGCTTCAGAGGTATAGGACACCCAGGCAAAGTTTGTTTCACTGTAAAGCAGCTAATAATAAATGCCGAGATTACAAAGTAGGCTATTTCCCAGAAATAATCCTCAAAGAATACTCAGTCTTACAAAAATTTGAATCAAGTTGTAACACTTTCCCTAATGTCTCTATCATTTTTTTGCCAGTGAAATGAAGTATTGTCCCAAGTAGTAAAGCTGAAAGAAGTTAAAATATCACATTTTAGTTTTTGTATATAAAATTCTTGCCTGTCATTTGTTACAATTGATGATAGCATTTTTAAAAAACATTTTATTGGGAAATTGTCATACACATGCATTCCATATGTGGTGTATAATCAATGGCTCACAATGTCATCACATAGCTGTATATTCATCACCATGATCATTTTTCAGAATACTTGCTTCACTCCAGAAAAAGAAAGAAAAAGAAAAAGGAAAAAACTCATACATACCATAACCCCACCCCTCCCTCTCATCAACCACCAGCACTTCCATCTACCCAATTTATTCTCCCCTTTGTGCCCCATTATCTATTCATTTTTTTATCCACATTTTTTTTTTTTACTAATCTGCCCATACCCTGGACAAAAGGTACATCAGACACAGAGTTTCACAATCACACAATCATAGTATAAAAGTTATATCCTTACACAGTCATCTTCAAGAATCAAGGCTACTGGAACACAGCTTAACAGGTTCAGGTACTTACCTCCAGCCACTCTAATACATAAACTAAAAAGGGATATCTATATAATGCATAAGAATAACCTCCAGGATAACCTCTTGACTCTGTTTGAAATATCTCAGCCACTGAGACTTTATTTTGTCTCATTTATCTCTTTCCCCTTTTGGTCAAGAAGGCTTTCTTAATTCCTTGATGCTGGGTACTGGAGGATATGCCAGGAAGATTTACAGCCCTGTGAGTCATGTCCCATGTAGGAGGGAGGGCAGTGGCTTCACCTGCCAAACTGGTTTAGAGAGAGAGGCCACATCTGAGTAACAAAAGAGGTTCTTTGGGAGAGACTCTTAGGCCCAATTTTAAGTACGCTTAGACTATCCATTGTAGGAATAAATTTCATAGGGGTGAACCCCAAGATCGAGGGCTCAGCCTAACAATTTAGCCGTCCCCACTGCTTGCATGAATATCAGAAATTCTCCAAATAGGAAAGTCGAATATTTCCTCCTTAATGATAGCATATTTTTGTAATTGTACCATTAAAAAAGTGTAATTTGGGCTCCCTGTCTGTGTAGTGTAGTTCTATGACTTTTAAAAGTTTTTATTCTGTTACTATATATATAATCTGACTTTTCCCCTTTTGTCATAGAGATATAATTCAGTGCTTTTTTTTTTTTACATGGACAAGCACCGGGAATCAAACCCGGGTCCTCGGGCATGGCAGGCAAGCACTCTTACCTGCTGAGCCACCGTGGCCCACCCTAATTCAGTGCTTTTAATTGCATTCACAATGTTGTGTTAACAGCCTCACCATCCATTAACTAAACATGTCTATCATTCCAAATAAGAATCTTGTATGTACATTTTAAGCCTCAACTTCTCCTTCCCTAGCCCCACCCTGTTCCTATATTCTAGATTCTGACTCTGTGGGTTTGCTTATTTTAATTGTTTTAAATCAGTGAGATAATCCAATGTTTGTCTTTCTGTGTCTGGCTCCTTTTACTTGACATGATCTCTTTGGGGATCAACCATGTTTGTTGCATGTATGGGGACTTCATTTTTTTTTTTTTTAACTTTTTTTGTTGTATAGTATAACATATAAACAAAGCAAAGAAATAAAAAACAACAGTTTTCAAAGCACTCTTCAACAAGTAGTTACAGGAAAGATCCCAGAGTATGTCATGGGCTACCATACGATCCTCTCAGATTTTTCCTTCTAGCTGCTCCAGAATATAGGAGGCTAGAAGACCTTAATTTTTTATCATCACAATCAACCTTTTTTTTTTTTTTTTTTATGTGGGCAGGCACCGGGAATTGAACCCGGGTCCTCTGGCATAGCAGGCAAGCATTCCTGCCTGCTGAGCCACTGTGACCTGCCCCACAATCAACTTTTTTCTTTCCTTTTTTTTTTTTGTGAAAAATAACATATATACAAAAAAGCAATACATTTCAAAGCACGGCACCACAATTAGCTGTAGAACATATTTCAGAGTTTGACATGGGTTATAATTCCACAATTCTAGGCGGTCTAAGATATTGGAGACTAAAAGAGATATCAATTTAATGATTCAGCATTCATATTCCCTTGTTAATCCTATCTTCTCTGTATCACTCTACCATAACCTTTGATCTTTCCATCCCTTTCTTTAGAGGTGTTTGGGCTATGGCCATTCTAACTTTCATGTTGGAAGGATCTGTCACTAATGTGGGGTAGGGAGATGGAATTATTTGATGTTCTGGAGAGGCTGGGCCCTTTATGTTTTGGGACTTATCTGGTGCAGGGACCTGTCTGGAGATTGTAGGTTTCTGGAAAGTTGCCATAGTTCATGGAATCCTTGTGGAATCTTACATATTGTAAGATCTTATGAATCCTAGATCCTATAAGATCTAGGATTCCAGCCAATCCTAAGGAATCCTAGGTGTTCTTTTGGATTGGCTGGAACGGTCCTGGTTGGGGTTTGGCATGCTACGTGATAGGCAGCAATGTCTAATTGAAGCTTGTGTAAGAGCAACCTCCAGAATAGCCTCTTGACTCTATTTGAACTATCTCTGCCACTAATACTTTATTAGTTCTACTTCTTTCCCCCCTTTTGGTGAGGTTGGGCCCCTCACTCAAAAGGGCCTGCTTGAGGACAATCCCACCAAAGGCTGCCATCCACATGCTTGAGTTCAACTCAGCAAATATTTAGTGAGTAGTTCATAGGTTCTAGGCACTGTAGGAAGCATTTCTGGTTTATAAAGATGCTTAGGACAAAGTTCTGGTCCAAGAAAAGCTTGCAGCCTAGTAGTGGAGACACCTGTAATCAGTCAACCATAATATAAGGCACATATACAGGAACACCTTCTGCTTCGGTAGAAAGAATTGTCATAAAAGGCCTTTTTAAACTTGGATTCTCAGATAAATGCCATTCTGGGTGGCCTGGAGGGACACATTCTGAGAAAGAAGAGGAGGATCTACGAGTCGCTCACCACCTCTGTTCAGAACGACCTGAAGTCCTGTTATGAAGGTGCACACCCAAGAGAGCAACATTTCCACTTCCTCCAGGGTCTTTCTATCAACTCCTCTAGTGCCCTTTACTGCTGCTTCCTCCTCAAAGGTTTTGTCCTCCTGTGTCCTAAGTCCATATAATTGCAAGGGCATGGGGAAAGGTAATTAACGAACCCTTTTAATCTGCTTTCTTTGCCGTTCTCTGTCCACCTTTTATCTAGATACCCTACTTCTCTACATGCTGAACCTCAGCTGATTAGACTCAATCTATGGTCTAGTTTTCACTTTCATTTCCTTTAAGTATATGTACATTCACTTCCCAGATCCTTTTGTTTGGGGGACCCCATTGTGGGGGAATGGGGAAGTGGTTGGATTTTGTAAACTTCTGCTTAATTCATTCATGATATTCTCTGAATGATTGTTACTATCTAAGTATTGAGAGCTTTGTTTGCTTGTATCATTGCATTGTTAAATTATTTTCACCACTGAGAAGTTGGTGTTTGTTTCTCTCTCTCTCTCTCTCTCTGTATATATATGCACACTTTTTCTTTTTCTTTCCTGATGTTAAAGATTTTTATTAAGTCTTTGCTGTAGTATGACTGTGGCTATTGTTTTTTGCCAGAGGCAGCTCAGATCACTGGCAAAAAAGCCTGTGAGAGAATGAAAGATGTCATCAGAAGAGGGGTGGACCAGCAGGTGGCTGAGGGCATGTTTGAAAGGGCTCAAGAGAGGATGCAGCACCAGTTTCAGCAACTGAAGGTATTCTGCATCCACAGTCTGAATTCCAAAACCAGGGAGTGTTCTGAGGGAGTAGAGGAAGCGAGTACAGAAGGTAGAAGAAATAATAATATTTGGGTCCAAATAGAGCTGGATAACTCCTGCAAAATGGGCCCATCAGATGCCCAGGTACCAGGAGAAGAGGCCTGCCAGTGGTTGGCATTCTTTCTTCCCTGCTGCTGCATGCTGGTGTCAAGCTCTCTTCTGGGGCTGTGACTTCAGAAACGCAATCTCTCCACATCTCCCTTGGGCCCTTCATCATTAATAAGTTATATATATAACAACCACAGTGACTCCTAGTCATGTGTGCCAGATGGGGCCCTAAGTTATTCACATCAACTGGCTCATCTAATCCCCCAGCAACTCTGTGAGGTAGGTACTATTTTTGTTCTCACTTTGTAGATAATAAAACTAAGTCACAGAGAACTATATCCACAGGTCATGCAGGTAGTCAAACTGAGCTAGGATTTGAGACCAGTTAACCTGGCTTCAGAGTCCCCAGTGAAAGGATAATCTCAATGCAGATATTTTTTTAATAAGAGAAATCACTTATCTATATTAAATTTTAGTCAATAAATAAATGCCAATAAACTTATAGATCGACCAATTATGATGTCTAGATTTAGGATTGACTTTGTCTACCTTAGAAGACAGTTCCTAATAGTATCCTTGGCCTAAGTACGTCTGTCAAGTGTGCTTGGACCATCTTGCCTCAGCTCAGGGTTTTTTTGTCTTGCTCTCCCATCCCCCAAGTAATAAAAATTCTTTGTCATAATTTAAGCTCCAGCTGGACCTCCCCTTGATTATACGAGCCTCCAAATTTGTCTGCCTCAGTCCAGGCTTAGCTGACCCTGTCTCCCAACCACCTAAGGAACCTGGTTTGTTGCTTTATCAGTAACCTCTGAACCAACCTTCTTCTTGTAACATCTCCAGCCTGCCTCTGCCCAGTTCCCTCCCCTACTCCCACCACTGCAGCTTTGGAAAACACTTTTTCCAAATACAAAGAAAGTAATTTTCTGCAGAGGACACCGAGGTATCGAGTTTGTCAGTAGCAGTTTAGTTTTAGTCACTTAACATATCACCACAGTCTACAAATACATGCAGAAAACTGGCTGGAATCTGTAGCAGCCAATCCCATTGTAGTATGTAGAAATTGGCCTTAAGTTGCCCAAGAACACAATTCCATTAAAAACTGATTAGTATATTGAGCATGTGCAAATCTATCTTAAACCACAGAAATGTAGGCAGGACCATGGAGAACTCCTAGTCCCATTCCCTGATCTTACAGACAAGAAAGTTGAGGCCCAGAGCTAGGCAGTGTTCCAGGCACTGAGGATACAACAGTGACCAATGCAGACTAAAACCCCCACCTTTTCAGAGTTTACAGCCCAGGGGGTGGAAGGCTAGTTACTAGCTCAAGGCTATCAGCTAGAGCTGGGACTAGGGATTAGACTACTGGTTTGGTGTGTTGAAAAAAGAGATTTGAAATCAAGAGACCTAGATTTAAAACTAGGCTCTGCCAGGCTAGGAGTCAGGTGTTTTTCCAAAGAGAAGCAAGAAATGGTCAGGAGGAGAAACGGTTTTAGTTGATAAAAGGACTGAGATTAGCAAGAAGATATTTCTCAAGCAATTGGAAAGAAGTATCAGGTATGCCAAGTATGGTGTATTGTGCAAAGAAGGTGCTCCATAAACATTTGTCCAATGACTAAATGCATGTTGGCCAGCTATTTTCCTATTTTTCCATCTTTGCTGTACCTGTTCTCTCCTCATATCTCAATGCATCCTTATTAGCTCCTAATTCAGTCAATCAGCACCCGAAGTACAATCTCCCATGAGTCTTGACAGGTAGGAAAACAGAGGCTGAGGCAGGTGGAACCTTCAGAAATGCTACCCTGGTGACTCCTGGGCTAACTGGGAGCTTACCCTTGAAGTAGACTTTGAATATGGCAATCCCCAATCTGTACCCTCTCCTGCTAGGAATATGATTGTGTCCTTTTGTCTTGGGCCATGCTATTCTAACAGAATGAACATCCTTTGTCATCTAGAATGGAATCACAGAGAAGGTGAAGGGCAGTATCTCCACCATGCTAACCCTTGCTTCATCCCAGGAGGATGGCATCTACAAAGAACTCGCAGGTAAATGCATAAAACCTTTGCATAAAAGGTGATCAGGCAGACACACCTAGTGATTGGGCTTCTTTACTGAACTAAAAAAAATTAGATTAGGAAGAATTTTCAGGACTAAGAATGGAGATGATGATGACCATATGAATGACACCATCCTTTGCTACACTCTCAACTGAGACTAAACTGCTTGAGGCTTTCTACACATTTCACTGAATTCTCACATTCAGTTCTCACATTGAACACCTCACAGAGGTCTATTTATTGCACCACTTTGCAGATATGCAGAAGCAGAGGCTCAGATTAGGTGATGTGCCCAAAGTGCCATAGCTAGAAAGTGGCAATGCTCTCTCCATAAAGTCTTTCCTTTCAGCTGATACTTTATCAGGAAAGGCCTGATCTTTCTGATGGTGACTTCTAGTAGAAAGGTTTCCCTTGATCCATCAGGAGCCTGGGCTTGCAATACCAGCTACTTGTGGCCTGATGCAGGCAACCACCTCCCTTTCATGCCCTATGCTCCACCAGGCCCCATGCAGGCTAGGCACACAGAAGGCTGCAGAGTGGGTCATCCCTCTGCGTGTATTCCCATGGGATCACAGGCCAACCAGTCCAGTCCAGCAGACTCCTCTGGCTTAGAGGCCTTGGTCTAGGCTTACTGCCTATTAGATTTGGTACCATGACTCAGGCTGATTTATTACATGGTGAGAGTGTAAACTGATACAAAAAAGCAAATGGGAAGTTTCTAGCAAACTTAGAAATGCACATATCCTTCAGCCTGACAGTCCTACCCCAGGACTTTATCCCATCCGTGTCCTTATACACGGGTAGAGTGGCACATGTACAAGAATTTTGAGGGCATCATTGTTTATAACCTCAAAAATTGGCGCAACTCAAAGATCTTTCTGTAGCTAAATTAAATTAGGTACAACAACATAGTGGGGGACAATGCAACTGTTAAAATGAATAAGCCAGGGAGGGCCCCGGTGGCTTAGTGGCAGAGTTCTTGTCTGCCATGCCAAAGACCTGGGTTCAATTCCCGGTGCCTGCCCATGTTTTAAAAAAGAAGAAGTAGAAGGCAGCTTTATATGCAATAATATGAAATCAAAGTGAAAAAATGTGTGCAATATGTTACCATTCGACAAACATATGCATATGCTTATAAAGCATGAAAATCTCTATGGGATACATAAGAAACTGGTAACTGTTGTCTCTAAGAAAGGGAACTGGGGACAGGGAGGAGCAGGAGACTTACTTTCTGTTCTGTATATTTGTGTGCCTTTTAAATTCTCAACCATGTGCACAGCAGCCTGGTAGGGAAAAAAAATAAATTCGATGCTAGCGCTGAGTAAATCAGGGTGGAAATGGTCAGAAGTGGAAGCGTTTACAAAGTGAAAGCCATAATTGCTGCTATAAACATCTGTTCTTCAGCTTTCTATCTCTCTGGAAATCATCATTATCCCCATCTTGGATGCTTGGATGGATGCCTCACCCTTTCTTAATGGTCTCCAGGGAATGATACAACACTGTCACACTATAATTTACTGGACTCTCTCATGACCTTTTGTATAGGTCTCCACAGGAATCCAGATTTTTAAGATGAAAGTCATCCAGCTGCATCTTCTTTAAAGAGTTCCTACTCACCAAAGGTCTTCCAACTATCCAGGTCTCACAGACAGAAAATATTCCCCTAAATTTGATATAAATTGTTCCTGTCATAATGTAAAGTTATTTTCTTTTCTTTGCTGTCATCAACAAATGCATACCATGTAGATGATGCGGACAGGTGCCAAGGACCCAAAAATAGGCTATAAAATCAGTCCCTGCTCTCAAGGGGCTTACAGCCTGATTGGTAAGACAGTATGTGCAAGAATGTAGTTAACATTATTAGATAATATGCATTCACTCAGCAAGTAATTATATGCACCACCTGGGTGCCAGACAGTGTTCCAGGTACTGAGGATACAGCAGTGACCAATACAGACTAAAATCCCTACCTGAGCTTACAGCCCAGGGGGTGGAAGGCAGGTGATAAACAAAATGTAATAATTAAAATACCTGATAAAGATTATGGAGAAAAATAAAGCAGGGAAAGGAGAGGGGGACTGCTGGGAATAGGCAACAGGGAGGTCAGGGGAAGTCTCACTGAGGACATGACACTTAAGCAAAAGACCTGAGGGAGGGGGCCCCCTTAGGTAAAATGGTTAGCCCAGCAGTTTGGAAACAGTGGTTATTCAGGGCAGGGGCATTAGGGAAGATTCGTGTAAGTGGGATCCAAGAATGGAGACTGGAAGGATTTTAAGAGGTAGAGGGAAGGAGGCCTTACAGATGTGGGGGCAGGGCAAATAGACTCGGGGTTCAAACTCTTCTCCCACTCGTGTGAAGCTCGTTGCAGGCCAGGCTCCTGGCCAGGCCAGGCGGAGTTAGGAGATGCGGCATGTAGAACCAAGGAGGGCGGAAAGACATCCAGGAACAGAGTTGGAACCAAGAATAGGCAGACCAGCTCCAAGGTCAGTCTGAAGCGTTCCTGCAAAAGGGATGTAATTAGGTTGCAGAACCTGGGATGAAAGCCAGGGATGCCCAAAGAGACCAAGTTCATTTAGAACAGGGCCTGGGGGAAGGAGAGAGATGCCTGGAGAGGGTCTGTGTATGTGTGTGTGTGTGTGTGTGTGTGTGTGTGTGTGTGTGTGTGTATGTGTGATGTGCTCTGTCTTTCCTTCCACAGGGTTCTTATGAGGCCTTCCTAAAGACCCACAGTGATTTCCCAGGTTTTGCTTGTTTGCTTTTTAATTGGTAGGTTTGCATTTCTTTTGAGGGTGAGCCCCATGCTAAGATGGGCCTTAAGGAACTAGCAAGGATGCCTGGTTAGAATCAGGTTATTTTTCAAACAAGGAGATTGAACTATCTAAGCACCATTCCAGATGCTACATTCTGCGACAGGTAACCCAGATCATAACAGGATTCTTGGGGACTGATTTTCCTGGGGATATTTCTGAAATGCACACTGTCTGCTCTTTTGTAGATGTCAAGAGTGAATATAAGGAGATGGAAAAGCTACACAGAAGCCTGAGGGAGGTCGCTGAGAATGCTGTGCTGAGGAGGGGTATGCGAGATTTCCTTCTGAGAATGTCACCCAGCAAAGCTGCCCCTCCCCAGATGTAACTTCAATTCTTCGAGATTAGCCCCAAGTTATGAAAATAAGCCCAAAGGATCAGAATTACCTCTGCGTTTTGAATCTAATAAAGAATTTCTTTCAATTATTTGGGCTTTATGTACTATATGTAACCCCATATATTGTTTATGGCATAAGCTGATTTTATTCTATAGCTTAAAAGAATCATCTTGACTCCCTAACTGGAATTCTAAGCTTTAGGGACCCCAGTTCTACTTCCATTTTAATACTGATGAGATTCTTGAGTAAGAAAGCGATGTTGTGCCATGGAAACACCATGGGTTTGGGAGCTAGACAGATACAAGACTGGCTTTACTGCTTCTCAGGTATGTTATCTTAGGCCAGCAGTGATCATACATCGTGATCATAAGATCCTACACTCTTAAAATTATTGAGGATCCTAAAGAATTTTTGTTTCTGTGGGTTATACCTGTTGATATTTACCATCTTTAAAATTAAAACTGAGAAACTCTAAAAATAATTATATAATAACTTGTTTAAACATAACAAAAATCAACTATTGGATGCTAACATCAATAATAGATTTACATGAAAAAACAGTTTTCAAAAAAAAATTTTAGTGAGAAGAGTCACATTGTTTTAGATTTCTGCAAATTCCTCTATTCTCTGGCTTAATAGAAGACAGCTGTATCTTGTATCTGCTTCTGCATTCAATCTGTTGCGATACATCTTTTTGGTTGATATAGATGAAGAAAAATCCAGTCTCACACAGCCATGCAGTTGGAATATGAAGGAATATTTTAGTAGACTTTTCAGATATTTTCTGGATATTCTCCTTTGATATTACAAACTTGACAATTGATAGTTTCTTAAAGTTAGTTGCAGTGTGAAATCTGAAACCCTACCAATGAACTTTTTTCATACTCCGTTACTTTAAAATCTGTTTGTCTATCTGGTACTTCAAATGGATCTTTTACCAATGCATGATTTTGTGGCATCAGTCATTGGTCATTAGGAAACTACTTAATAGAAGCAGATCTTCCACCTGTCGACACAGTTCATTACCAAATTATCAAAAACTCATATTTGTTCATCTCACCACTAATCTCATCAGAAGTGTGATGGTCAGGAAGCTGTAAAGCTCTTCTCATCTTATCATTGGCCACAAATGCTGTCAGTTGTTTTTTTTGATGTCACAGTTTCACTCACTCACTTTTAAGAAATTTCCACCATCTAACCAAATCTGATTAACCATAGTTTTTTGTCAGTTGTTCTTCCAAGTCGAGTAAAAACGATGTTTCATGAAAAAGTGCCGAGTTCAGCTCACAAGTCAATCACACAAGTGCTTTGCCTTGAGGCAGCAGAAGTGCTTTAAATGTACTTTCCATTTTGTCATGCACAGTAATCAAATGCCATGTATTTAAGGATCAATAATTAATAGAATTAATAACTTTACTGCTTCATTAGGAAAATTCTTCAGTGAACCTCGCTATTTTTTTTAGCTACAGGTGTATGGTGGTAAAGAATACAATAATTGCTAGCATATAGTGTGATGTCATTGCCTTGATCCATTTTAAGGTGCAAGTGGGTTTTATGCATCTTTGCTTTTATACTATTAGTGCAAATGCCAGCACAGTAGGAAAGGCAAATAATAACTTAGTGTTATTACAAAAATGGGTTTGACCTAGCAGACTGCCTAATCCTTTAGCTCCTGCTTCAGGGTCCACACTTTGAGAACTGCTGCCTTAGACAAGTCATTTAAACTCCTTGAGCTGCAGATTATTTATCTGAACATTGGTGACAACAGTAATACTTATCCTATGCTACTGAGGTTGTCAGGAAGATTAAAATGATCCTTTAAAGTATGTATAGTACCTATTAGGACTCAGTAAATGGTAACTATTATTTTGGGGAAGAACAGAAGTAACATGGTTGAGTGGCTCGTTGGTTGGGTGACTTGGGTTCTAATCCCAGTTCTGCCCAGTGCTGATATGGCCTTTGACAATTCCTCAGCATCGCTAAGATTTCATTTTCTCATATACAAAATGAGGAAAATGAACTAGATGATTTCACAAGTTTTTTTGCTGCTTTGGAATTCCAAGGCTATAAACCCTTCCCTTCTTGTTTTACTATCTTTTTTGCCTAAGTAAGATAAAAATGGATCCAGTTTCATGGCTGGTCATGGTAGATCCTGGTGGTCTATTTGTTTTCATTTTAAACTCATAAAGGAAAACAGTTCTATTGCAGTTGGCCTAGTTTCACTTTTTCATATTTCAAGTGAGGAGTGTGGATGTCTACTTCCAGCCATAATGAAGTGGCAGGGACCAGATTTACCTTCCTGCCTTAAACAACTACAAAATGAACAAAATTTATGGAACAGCAGTTTTCCTACATTGGAAAACAGCCCTGGATGGTGATCCCTAAAACAAATAAGATGAGCCCTAAAGAAATTTTCTGAACCTCAGCACAGGGATGGGGAGCCCAAACAGAGTCTGGTGGTCTCCCTGAGCTGAGAAGACGGGGCTTAAAATCTGGGGGAGACTCAGGTGGTTAGAATTCACAGGATATAGCACCAGAGAGGAGAGAGCTGTACAGAAAGAGAGCTCCAGAGATAGGAAGTGGAGTCTTTAACTTAGTACTGATTAGCACATGCATGTGAGGAAATTATTGTGCCTGGGGAAAGAACCACTGGAAAGGAGCAGGCAGAACACTGCCAAAAGCTCACATCGAATCAGGAACAGTGTGAGCGGAAAGGCCTCTCTGTATACAGAATATCAAGGAGAGTCCTCTGAAGGGTATTGCCTCAGTACCGGAGCCAAAAGAGCTCTAGACTTAGAGTTCTTGTGGGTCCATGCACCCAACAAAATGGAAAATGTATGATAACAATAGCACAAGGACCAGGAGGGGGAAAATGGAAGTATATTGTTGTAAGGGTTTTATGCTATTTATAAAGCAATACAGTATTACTAGAAGGTAGACTGTGATAAGTTAAAGATGTATATTATAAGTCCTAACAATCACTATTTTATATATATAAAAAGCTTATATATATATATATTCATATAAGTCATTAAAGGAGAAAAATATGGAATATAAAAAATATTTAATTCCCCAAAAAAGTCAGCAAAAGAGAAAAGTAATTAAGAACAAAAGGTACAAATAGAAAACAGGCAGCCAGATGGCCTAAAGACATTAACTAAAAGACAGAGGTTATTAGATTAAATGAACAAGCAAGTTCCAACTTTCTTATAGAAACCCACTTTAAATATAAAGATGCTGGATAGATTAAAAGCAAAATGATAGAAATACATATACTTTCAAATACTAATCTAAAGAGAGTTAGAGTAGTTATAGTAATATCAGACAATATAAATTTCAGAGCAAGGAATATTAATAGGGTAAAGAAGTTCATTTCATAGTGAAAACGTGATTAATTCATCAAGTGGACATAATCCTAAATAGTTATGGATTAAATAACAAAGTTTCAAATACATGAAACAAAAACTGAGGGAACTGAAAGGAGATATAGGCAAATCCATAATTATAGTTAGAAATTTCAACATCTCCTTCTGAGGTATGATAGAACAAGTAGAAAAACTCAGCAAGGATACGGAAGACTTAAAAAACCATTTCAACCAACTTTACCTAATTGAGATTTGCAGGACACTCCACTAAACAACAGCAGAATACACATTCTTTTCAATTCAAATGTTTCAATTCTTGGAACATTTACCAAAATAGATCACATCTTGAGCCATAAAACAAGTCTCAATAGATTTAAAGAATGGAAATCATACAGACTGTGTTCTCTGACCACAACGGAATTAAATTTGAAATCAATAACAGAAAGAAATCTGGAAAATCTCCAAATTTGTAGAAACTAAGCAACACACTTCAAAATAACCAGTGGGCCAAGTGAGGACTATGGACTCACATCCTGCTGGATTTACTTCTCTTTCTTCCACATCTTTAGCCCAAATACAATTATCTCATTGCTATCAGAAGCCAAGGAGTTAACTCCAGCCAATGTGGAGAGGGCTAGTCAGAGCTGGCTCTGGCAGTGGGGCTGTTTGCTAACTGCCTGAAAAATGCAGCAAAGAGCTGTCTGTGAGGAAAGGAACTACACTGGCAGAGGGGAACAAATGGGGAAGAAGCTGGGTCAGAGTCTTGGGTCCTGGAAAGAGGTTTAATATCTGGGTAAGAGGCTGAAGGCTGATACTGACCTGATTCCAGGAGAGAAGGTCAGAACTCATGGAATAAAGGGAGAGGTGGAGCTAAAAAAAAACAAGGGTAGAATCCAGAGGAAAATGGAAGATTCAGGAAAAGGACGGCTGGTTTAGGAGATTCATATGGGGAGCAAAAGTCTTTCATTGTATTCCTTAGTCTAGCTTAATAGGCCTGTCATGGGTTCTAATTCACAGCAGGAGAGAAATTAGATTGCTAATGGGTGAGGCATTACACACAATAATTTTTGAAAACACAACTGTCAAATGACTGCATAATATTCTAATGCACAGATGCACTATTATTTAACCATTATCTAGATTTGGACATTAAGAGGGTGTTCTAGTTCTCTCCATTGCAAATGACACTGTGAAGAATATTATTATATATAAATCTCTATTCTCATCTCTGATCTTTTTATTTACAGTAAATTTCTAAGAGTTCCAATTTAGGATCCAAATATAAGAATATTTTAAAGTCTCTTCAAAACATTTTCTGCTATTTAGCAGGGAATGAGAATTCCTGTTTTGTTGATCCCTAATCAACAATGGACATAATACTTTCCTGTAGTAGGATAATTGCATAAGTTTTTTTAAATAACATTTTGCATTTCTTGGGTTATTAGTGGGATTAATGAGGTTGAACATTTACATATTTATTTGCATTTCTTCTATTTGAACTGCCCTTACATGCCTTTTCTCTAGGGTTCTCCATCACTTTCTTTCTGATATTTTACTTTGAAAGAATTTCAGACTTACAGAAAAGTTGCCATAATAGTACAAAGAATTCCCATATACCCTGTACCCACTTGCTAACATTTGACAACATTTGGTTTATCTTTGGGTCTATGTGTGCATGTGTTGCATACTTTTTCTGAACCATTTCAAAGTAGCTTGCATGTGTCATTGTGAGCACTTGTTACCTAATAATGATGGATACATGAAATGTCATGTTATCAGAATACAACAACATAGGCATTTCCATTCAAACATTGTCAGTGAGGCAATAAGAAAAGAAAAAAAAAAGCCATTCTTCCTCTCCAAGCATTTTTTTTACCATGCGCAACCCGTGTTATCATCTGACTTTTGGTTCATCTTTTGTTTCTTTTCCATTTCTTTCCATTCCAATTGAGTTACTCAGTGTGAATTTGTGTTGATTTATTTTCTTCTTTCTAAATAGTGTTGTCATAACCCACTCTCCCAACCACACAATATAATTTAGGAACAAAAAGTAAATTGATAATGATCCATGAAATCTAGGCAGAACTATGCTCTAGATATTCTCTGTGATAAAAACCACTTTAAACTTACTCTATTTAAAAATCTTGCTGTATATTCTATATAAAAATTCTTTCTTTCACTCCCCTAGAAGAAACATGTGGGTTTTTGCTGCTGGAAAGGGGACAAGTTATGTGACTGTGATCTTTTTCTTTTGGCATCCCTGCGGAGGAAAAGGCAGATTTTGCCTTGAGCTATGGTTCACAGAAGTCTGCTGCCTGAGAGACAAAGTGAGTCCAAGGCAGTTGATCTCTCATTAGAGAAATGAAAACCTGTGGTAGAAGAAAGACATTTTTAAAGTTTTGGTAGAATTGTTGAAACTCTATAACTACTTGTGTCTTAGAAAGAATTCAGGGTAAGTTCAACATTCCTACTCAAGCCCATGAGATTGGGTGGAACCAAAATTAGATACCGGTTATTGGTAATGCCTAAGGGTTATTTTTAGGCATGTGTATTTCTTTACATCTTAATGAAACTGCTCACTTTTCATTCTTTTGGAAATGGTGTCTCAAAATACTATTAGGGTATTTTTGGGGGCATAGTTCTCAAGTTTGGTTGCCCTTTAAATCTCTGGTTGTTTTTAAACTCCTCATGCCCATGCCCAGCAGGTCAATTTAATCAGAATCTCTGGGAGTAGGTCTCAGGCATCAGGCGTTTTTTTTAAAAATCCCTTTTCCCTGTGGGTTCTATGCTTTGGAGAACCTAAAATTCAGCATCCTAAAATATGCGATACGTCTCCTGTGACTAGCAAAGTATATGGTGTATCAAGATCATATGGTTACATTTTTGGCAGTCTATCGAGAACAATGAGGATAGCTACCTCCATTACTAAAAATAATCTTTCAGTTCTCAAAAGAAGAGAGAGCTGTGTGTAGTGGGGAGGGATGGAGGTGGAAATTAGAGGGAAAGGGAAGATAAAAGAAAGGAAGATGGTGACAAAAGAGAAATATCCAGCTGGTATATTTCCTGAAATTTCCCTTAACCCAATACTAAGGTTTCTCTGGTTAAAAATCTTGCCTTACAATCTCAAAGATTAACTTCAGAGCAATTTCCAGAAGGCAATGAGGTCAGGCCTTGTGAAGGCTTTCTCCGAGATCCAAGCTGAAACACAGGCAGAGGGATAAGGAGACGCCTTTTAATCTTCCCTACTGATAAGAAGGGAAACAGTCACAGCTGTTGCCTAGCGGTACACCCTCCCCCACCCCCCACCCCCCTCATCCCCTGCTAGCGCCTGCCTGAAAGCCTTCTCTTTTTCCTTTCCAATCACCAACCTACAGACTTTATCCTTAGTCAGCAAGTCTTTATTTTAATTTCTCTCTGTTCAAATAACTGGTGTGGTTTCAGGCCCCTGGGTGATGCTAAGTGATTCAGAGGGGTCCAGGTTAGGAAAGAGGGGCTCTGGGTGGGGGACCCAGCCATCAAGGGGTGGACGGGAAGGATGCTTCTGTTTGACCCATATATCTGGGTGAGGGTTTCCACCGTCTCAGGGCCAAGAGTGGGAAAATGACCTCCCACTAGGAGAAGCAATGCTAAGTGTCTGAGCAAAGTCTGCCCCCTTTGGAGACATTGTGGGGAGAAGGGAGTATTCTAAGAATCTCAGGTCTAGATCACTAAAGGTAAGTCACAGCTGGCTTCTCACATAGGCAGTTCAGGAGGGACCATGAACACACTCTCCAATGGCTCCAGATGTGCAAGGACTGGCTGCCTATAAGACGGACAAGAACATTGAGACCAATAGTGTCATAAGATATAATCACAAAATAGAATAATAGCTTGGGTGATACAAATACGACCCACATATTTGAATGACAGGCACGCACATAAGAGATTACATGCACTGTATCTGTTATTATGCATTGAAAGTGCTTCTCTCCTGGGCACAGAGTTTTAGAAATATTGGTGGTGGGCCAACAAGCAACAGACCAAATCAGTTCCTAGACTATAGGTTTCCCAGCTGTAAAGGAAATCTAATTAAGCCTGTAAAAAGGAACATATACACTCCCTGATGTAAAATATGCTAATAAAGACCTCAACCTTAAGAAAATCAGATACAGGGCTGATTCTTTTCCAGTTGGGAGAAAACTATTTACATCTTGCCCACAAACTCCTATTTCCTTCTACGACTTGTTTATAACAAAATAGAAATCTTTCCATTTGGAGCCTAGAAAATTCTGTTCTTCAAAAAAATGGAAAATAATGGGTAAGCCAGAGATGGAGTTATTGCAAAGTCAGATCTGGTTCACTGGGCATTTCATGGTCCTATCTCTCATGAATCAAGGGAGACCCAGGGCAGACCAGGACTTCCGGTCAGCTTATGCAAGTTGGTGGCCTCCACACTGGCCCCCTACATGCGCTTCTTCAGCTCGGTCCTGTTGTACTCTGCTCCGCTCTGCCCACTAAGTCTGGTGGGAGCTACAAAGTGTAAGATTCCATCCTCCTTTCCTGAGAGTGTCCATCTCCAAGGCCCTCACTCTTCCCAGGGCTCCTCCTCATTGCAAAGTGCCATGTTTCTTGACATCAAGAGGGTGAGGCACGAAGAGGTGGTGCCTTTGTTCAGTCAGGCAAAATTCAAAAGACTCGTGTAAGAGGATAGGAAAGTACTTGCGAGTCCCACCTCCCCAGGTTTATTGTTCAGGCCTCATGCATGTCCTCTCCAAGCCCTGGAAGGTGGAGGTTTGCCAGGTGAGTGCATTCCAAAAATGAAATACATCTTAGCTTTCCCTTGCCCCCCATCCCCCATCCTATTCATACCCCTAGTGCACACATACACCATATACCTTCTCCTTTCAGAGCTGGGGAAATTGGAATTATTTCGAAACTGAGCACCTTTAAAGCTCTCTATTATTTCTTCTTTGCTGTGGTAAAGAGCAGCAAAGAACTTTAATAGACATGCAAATTATGAGGGAATCTTAGTAAAAATCAGATTCTCATTCAGTAGAGCTGGGGTTGGAACTGCATTTCAAACAGGCTCCCAGCTGCTGCTGTTACTACTGGTCTACTGACCACACTTTGGGTAGCAAAGAGGAAGAGGAAGTCAAGAGCCCTGGGTTCAGGTCCTGCCTGTGCCTGGAAGACCGTTTGGACCACTGCCTCCTCATCTCCAATATAAGGGAGTTGGTTTCATTAAATTCAATGAACCCTTCTGTTTCTCACATTCTAAGAGACTGACTTAAGTTCACCAGAGGAGTAGGGAATTGCATTCCAAATGACATTGGGGCTAGATGAAGAAATAGGAAGGAGGGGTGAGCAGGGTAGTAGCACTGCACAACTCCAGGGGGTACAATATACAGAGAATATAATGTCAATGATACCCTCAGAGTTATACGATGGAGTAACCGTGGGGTTACAAAGCAAACCTGTATATCTCTGTTTATTCCTTTGAGTCTTGAGTTCCTACAAAAGTTCCTTGTCATGTAGAATAAACTGGCAATTCTTATGAGGATTTTAGTATACTTGTAGGATTCACATCCCTCCAACAATCACTATGGCAGATTTCCTGCATTCTTGAATATGTCTACCTGAATACTGGAATGTTAGCACTTAGGGGGCCTGGAAGCCTCAAATGCTCCAAAAGGCCAGAGGTGTGGGCTTGACATATATTGGAGCATCTGGATACTATGGTTTCAGCCCCTCAGCCATGCGTACGTGGTGTCCTGAGATACTGCCATCCAGCCTGAAGACCGGTTGGCAGTGGAATGGACTCTGTATTTGCCCAAATTCAGGCGATCTGGCTGGAAAGAAGGGACTGTCAAAGAAGAAAACTTGAAAACAGGCCTTGATCCCAAGGAGTACAGTTTTCAAAGGAGGATCCTTCCATCAAAAACCAATAGAAGGGAACATAAGCATTGGAAGGGACCTTTGAATCCCTCTTGATGAATCTCTGTCTGACCCAGGTGATGTATATGTTAGGAACACAAGACATGTGGAGTGGGGTGGATGTGGCTATGGGGTGTTCTCCTTGCACCCTGCTGTGGCAGTGAACAGCAACCCAAGGAGTGAAACCTCAGTGGCCAGGTGGAGAATCCACTTTGTTCACAGTGCCTATGGTCCCGCTGACTCCCTGGCTTCATCTGTGGATATGGAGACACCAGGGCAGAAGGGCTGTACTGTTCAGGAGCAGTTTTCCTGGTTCTGACCCCGCCTCCAGCTGAGATCTGGCTATCAACAGCTCCCCTCCACTCATTCAAGGGAATGAAACAGTTTCCAGAGAAAGAAAATGAGATTCACTGGCCTGCTTCTTACATGTGTCCAAATCTTGGTGGATGTGGTCTGCAGTGTAAGGGGCATGGTGGCATGTATGGGGCAAAAACCAGTATATGCTGGACAAATGTGCCCCTTCCCAAAAAGGGGAAATATGGCCTAGAGCACATCATGCATCCTTTCCCTTGTAAATAGTTCTTTTTTGCTTATCTCTGTGGGTCTTAGGTAACAGACATTTAATCACAGCAGGCCTTGTCTAACTCATAGCCTTAAACTTGGATCTGAGGTTTCACGCATTGTTTCCACAAGAAGTAGGGAATTGGGAAAACCACTGATTTAGGAATGGACTTACCTTGAGAAGAATATACATTATATGTTTATACTTTCTAGGGAACATACTGATTTTCAGAAAAAAAAAGGGGTGTAGGGTGCATCAGTGTGGCTACTCCCTGTATGTTGCACCTCTACTGCCTCCCCACAGGAACCCCCATTGTTCATAAGCAGTGCTGAATCCTAAGAGTGGTCCATGTAATAATGGCTAGATTATTCTGACACTTTCTTCTATTCTCCTTCTCTTGAGTGAGGAAGGTAAAAGAGATAATATTTAGGGGCAATGAGAGAGCAGAACTACTGCATCATGAGCATTGAGTCACTGAGATTGACCATGGACTCATCTTGAATAAACATTAGCCCAGAAGATTAGCAGGGCAGAAGAAAAGGGGATTTTCACACACAGAGAATATGGATTTTAGCAAAAAGACTCCTGGCATCTTACATTCATGATGGTGAAATATGGACTGAATGCCAAATAGATACAAGTTGAATTTTAAGAACTAGACATAGCTGCTTATAGATCTGCATCATCCTGTGGAGAAAGAACCAGCGAAGTGGCCCAGGGCTTTAGTCCTGACCTTATCAGCAAAGTCCAACCTTTTTAATGGCCTGGTTGTAGCACATTTGCTACAGTCTTATCAGGCTTGTAAATGACTAGAATTAGCTGATACCATGGAAGACAGAGTCAAAATTTAAAAAACCTCAAAAGGCTGGAATGATGAAATCAAGCTAGCAAGATGCAATATAACTGGGGATAAATGCAAAGTGTCCCATTCATTGTCCACAAGTCAACTATATAAGAACAAGATGGAGAAAACCCTGTTTAATGGTAAACTGTGTGGTTTGGGTGACTAGGGCTCAGTGTAAGTCAACAGCATGGAGCAGCAATTAAAAAGGGTGATTCGGTCTCAGGCTGCAATAGCTAAGAATTGTCCAGGGCAAGCAGGTAATTGTTTCATGGTTTTACATATCTGCAGACCTGGGTTCAGTGTTGGTTTGTTCATCTAAACAGGTTCTTTGAGAAAGGATTGTCTATGGGAAGATAACCAGGATGGTAAAGGGTCTAGAGACAAAACATACATAGAATGATAGAAAAATAATAAAATAGACCAAAATCAATCATGGATGATACAATCATGTAAAATTACATATGCAAAGAATTTTTTAAAATTAAATACATGACTGTTGGTTAAATATGGCAGATTGAATCAAAATACTTACTTCCTCTGCCTTTAGAACCTCACTGAAATGATAATAAAAGGTGTTTTTTAAAGGCATATACCCAGATCAAGGGAATGGGAGATGAGACAACTGCAACAAATCTTAGGAGCTAGAAAGCAGAAAAATAAATCTCAGCTGATTTGGCAGACTCAAGAAGACTGACCTCTAAGTTGGGTATGAGCAAAGTGAAGAGGCTGAGGAAAAACACCATACAATAGTTTTAAAACACAGCCCCCTAATTCTTTGGCATGCCTCTCATTAACAGAGAGTATCTCTGTCCTCTCCCCTTTAATCTGGGAGGGCTTGCATCATCTTCAATTGATAAGAATTTAATAGAAGTGATGCTGTGTGATTTCTAAAGCTCATTATTAAAAGGCCATGAAGCTTCTGCCTGATTCTCTCAGAAAGCCTGCTCACAATATGCTCTCTCAGAACCCAGGTATGATGCTGCGAGCAATCTAAACCACAATGAGAAGCCATGTATAGTTGCCCTGGTAGACAGTCCCAACTGGGCCCAACCTTCAAGTCATTCCAGCCCAAATGCCAGCTAAGTGAGTGAAGAAGCCATGGTGGAAGTGTATTTTCCAGTCCCAGGTGTCCAGTGTAGCCAGCTGGGTCATTCCCTAACCATTTGAGCCCTCTCAGCATAGGTTCCAGACTTTGTCAAGCAGAAACAAGCCATCCTTGCTCTGACCTACTCAAATTTCTAACCCATAGAATCTGTGGACATAATAAATTGGCTGTTGGTTCATGCCACTAAATTTTGAATGGTTTGTTACATAGCAATAGTGCCTGGAATACAGGATAAAACTCCCAAAGTCTCAGGAACTGGCAGCACCAGCTACCTTTTGAACTGGGGTAAAGATGGGACTTATAAGTAGATAATTGGCTAAGACTCTGTTTATAAAGTGGTTAAACTCCCTGATTCCATAGGCAACTCTCCTTTCCTACTCCAGCAGAAAACTGTAGGCTATAGTCCATGTGGTTTCTAGACTGAAGGCCATCATGCCCAGTTGAAAGGCAAGATACCACACACTAAAAGCAAGTTGATTAAGTGTACCTACTGGATACTAAGACCCTCTCACCAGCTCTTTTTTGCCCTTCAACTCTCAGAACATTGCCAGGTAGTCTTAGACACTCCAAATGGAAGACTGAAGATAGTCAGATGATGAGAAAAAGACCTTGAAGACCCAAGCGTGGGGATTCTCTAGTGGAGTGGCCCATTCAGATTACCCTACAGTGAAAACCCAAGTTTCCCTGACCCACCCACATCCACAGAGGTTTCAACCAACTTTTTAAATCCGTCACTCTTAAATACGAATAGACAACCAAGGCTTACCAGACCCAAAGGAAAAATGCTAACATGAAAGACAGGGATTAAAGCAAACAAAAATATAAGCAATTTGGAGATGACAACTGGAGGAAGAAGAACATATTTTAAAACTATTGCTAATATCTTTAAGGAGACTATAGAAAATATTGCATCCAAGAAACAAGAAAGCATTATCAGAGAACAAGAAAGAAACTCCTGAGTATTAAAAAGTGTGTTAGAATTTTGTTTTAATTAAAGAGATTCGAAAGATCATTTGAGGAAATGTTCCCAACAGTGGTAGGAGAAAAGAAGATGGGAGTTGGGAGAGAAAAGTGAGGAAAACCACAGAATCTGTCCAGGAAGGCCAATATCTACTTAACAAGAATTTGTATAAAGAGATGATTGAGGGGTGGGGAATGCAGAGTTTAGAGAAGCATTAGTGATAAATAAGTAGAAAACTACACATAAAGAAAAATAAAACAATTATTAACTTCAAGGAAAATAAAATGTTGTTGAAGAAAGTATTTTGCTTGCAGTCATAATAAAAAGTATTAGCTGATGCAGTCATAATAAAATAAACTAAAAAATGATCTAAGCACAATTTGGATATAACTGTATGGGGAGATGGGAGATGGAATATTTGTTGGATGGGAACTACGGTAAAATTGAGCTGACTCTTTTCCCTGTAGTGGGAATGGATAATGAATACACCTAAAAAAAAAAAAATCAGTAACTGGCTCTATAACTGTGTTTTGTAGAAATACAAGAAGTAAGAGCTTTTTTCACACAAAAAAAGAAAAGGTGTGTAATAGAGAAGATAGGATTTAACAAATGAATATGACTGCTGAATCATTATATTGATATTCCTTTTGGTCTCCAGTGTCTTGGAGCAGCTAGAAGAAAAAATGAAAAATTATGGACCTGTAAACCATACCAAACTTTAAAATCTGTTCTGTAACTAAAATATACTTGGAAATTTATTGCTTTTTTTGTATATATGCTATTTTTCACAGTTTAAAAAAAAGTAACAGCTGAAAATTGAAAATATTTGCCTATAAGTAGCAGAGCACAGAATGGGAGGTTAGGGAGATTCTATTCATAATAAGCCTTGCAGAATTGATTATTAAAAATACATACATCTGGGCGGGCAACGGTGGCACTTGGCAGAGTTCTTGCCTGCCATGCTGGAGACCCGGGTTCGATTCCCAGTGCCTGCCCACGCAAAAAAAAAAAAAAGATAAGAAAAAAACATACATTCATATTTTTATATATGTATATAAAGCTAGATTTTTAAAATGGTCTCCCTTTTTCCCTTGCCATGATATGTATCTACTTCAGAAAGGGGAAGAGAAAGGAAAGTAGGAAGGAAGGGAGGGAGGGAGGGAGGGAGGGAGGGAGGGAGGCTATCCCTTCACATTCCTTCACTCTTTTCTTCCATCTTCTTTTTTGTTTCCTTCTCTCTCTCTACAGTTTTGACCTACTATTTCTCTATTTTTTTCCTCCATCATTCTTCCTCAATTTCTCTTCATCTTTTTTCCTTTGTTCTCTTTGTCTCTCTGGCAGAATATTCGGCTGAAATATCTTTATTATTATTATTACTATGTTTACTGAATATAATATATCCTGTTCTTAGTTCTCAATATGAAAAGCATGCGTGGAATGTTCTTTCTGTTCCCCAACCAAAGCAAGCAAAGCAGCAAATTCAGTTTAAGTTACTTTTTTTCAAGGCAGAGAAAGTTTTCCTGCAAAGGTTTTCTTAGACCACTGGGTCCCACTAGTCACCCAATGTAGACTCTCTGCAGTTCTTATCTCCAGGCTCCAGTTAAATACCATCAGTGATGGGAATTTTCAATCACCAGCCGGGGCACCCACGTCCAGACAGCTCAATTGTGAACAAGAGCTTCTGTATGTTGAGTGGAAGTCAGCTTCTCTCTCTATGATCGCTCATGGAACAGCTAACCCCACTCCCTGGGGCAGCGCTTGATATACCTGAAAACACAAATTGTGCCCCTTGGTGTGGTTTCTTCTCTGGGTTAATTAACGATTGCTATGTCCTGAGGGTTTCTGGATGGTAACATTTGAAGGCACCCTCTAATTTGTGACTAAATCTTTCAGTCAGAGGCACATAGAACTGAACATAGTTCACTAGGTGTGACCTCATCAGAGAAGAGTTCGGGGACTCTGTCACCTCCATTTTTCCTGTCATCATGCGTCTATTTACTGCAGCCTAAGTTTTGAAATGGCTTTTTTCCCCAACTCTTTCTAACTGGCATTAACCTGAAAGTCCTCTAAAATATTAGGTCTTTTTAATTCGTGCCTCTGAAGATTCCGGTGTTCCATAACCTGCACGTGGGCAGGGGATTTTTCTAACATTGGTGCCAGTTTTCCACCTATCCCACTAAATCTCTTCTTATGAGTTTGGCCTAAAGTTACAAGTTTGGCCATGTTTGGAGAAGTTTCTTCTGATTCACGTGAATGAAAATACGTGGCTACTAATTATAAATTGGTCACATTAAAGTGATTTCACCATCCAATTCCCAAACCAATTTTAAACCATCTCAGCTCCCTTAAGCTCTTCATTATATGGCCCATCTCGGGTGCCCTGAACCACTGAGTCTGACAATATAAGGCACTCCAGGAAGGCTCTGCTCTTGGGTCTCCTGCTGGGCACGTGACAGGGAGGAGGCTCACCTGGTTTACTGCGTACAGCCCTGCACCACTGTCAGAAAACCTGGCCTGTCTCATGCAATCCATCATCCCCACACCTTATGGGACATTATTTAAAATGCACCAAGCACACTGAGATGAAGGAGATGGTTGGGTAGAGTCTATGACGGGTGAGAGGAGCAGGGAACTTCACAAGGCACAGGATCTTGTTCCCACTTTCTCAGAGCCAGCTGTCAGCAGCTGGACACTAGAGAAAGAGCCATCTCTCCCTTAATAGTCCATTTATCAGGGGTTGTCAACTCTGGAAAATATGAACAATTACTAACATTTGTAAAGTGCTTAAGATTTCTCAAAGTGCTTTCTCATCATAAGAGCCCTTGAGACGGGAAAGCCTGGAAGTGGTAACTCAGTTTTACAGACAAAGAGGTCAGGCACTTGCCCATGTTCACACAGCTTGTGAAGAGTGAGTTGGGGGTCAAGAATGGGCTTCCTGGTTGGAAATCCAGTCTTCTCTCCTTGATTCCACATGGCATCTCTGAGTTTACCATCCATGTAACCAATAAGTAAGTGTTGGTTTATCACTTACTCTGGGCCTTGATACTAGAAGATTACACACAAGGATATATTACACCAATCTCTGACCACAATGAGCTCGAAGCAACATAAAGCACTTAGTCCAGGCACCTGAGCAGGTGGAAACCCCTGAGTAACAATCTAGAGGGGTTTAGATAGTAACAATCTAGAGGAAAGGAGGAGCCATCAGTGGAGAACGCTTCGGGGAGAGGTGGTGTTTGTGCTGGTCTGAAAAGTTGTGTTCATGAGTGAGAAGGTTTGTGCTGCATGCTAGGGGTACATGAAGAGTGAGACATGGTCCCTCCCCTAGGAAGATGATAGGCAGGATTGTCTTATTGTCCTCCCAGAATGAACGACTACTTTCTCACACTCTGATAGAATGCAATATCTTCCACTATCTGATGCTCAGAATAATAAGTCTTATTTTTCTCTAAAATTGTTTTAAAATATAAACAAGTCTTTTTTTTTTTTTTTTTTTTTTTTTTACTACTTTAGCTTGGGATTTCCTTAAATGCATCCTGTGGGACACTAGCCTGTTTTCTGTGTTCACTTAAGAACGGAGAAGACTTAATATCATACTCTCCTTTTAAAGAATGACCATACTCAATAATCACTCTAAAAGCTCAGATAAGTCATGCTGTGAGTGAAGATCTTTTGCTTTGACCAGAGAACACCTAGGAATATTTCATGGAACTAGTGGATTTTCGGTCACTGCCTTATCCCACCCAGTCCTCACTACTTCCCTGTGATATGAGGTTATAATGCTCATATCTGACGAGATCCCTGAGAACAAGAACTTAGTGATTTATCCAAGGACATGCAACTAGGAACAGCCAGATGAAAGCCCAGGACTTGAGACTTTAAATCTAGGGCTTTGTCCATAATTCAGTCTTACAATGGCATTTGTTGTTTATATGTGTCCTTTCTGTTACTAGACCAATCATTAGTACTTTGAGGATAAACATAATCCTTGAATCATCTATTTAAGAGGCCATTGCACTTCTGCTCATAATAAAAGTATACATAATTATTTGGGTGGGGGGCAGAAAATTATAGAGGAGGAAATAAAAATTGCTAAGAATGACAAAAAACTGATCATGAATAGCCCTTCCACAGGCTAGGGCTGCTTGGAAGACTTGGAGGTCCCTTTCCTTGAATCCATCCTCCTTTCCTCCCTCAGATTTAGCTACTACTGCCTGGGGTGTAAGGGGATGTTGGACATGGGATGGGTGATGGATTTCAAATTCCGTTTCTTGCCTCTTCCTGCCTTCATAAATCCTTGGCTTGTGGCTGCGTCACATCTGTGTCTGCCTCCATCTTCAGGTGGCCTCCTTCTGCTCTGCTTTTCTCTCTTGTATGGACACATGTATTTAGGCTCATCTGGATCATCCTGGACAAGCTCCTTCTTTCAAGATCCTTTACTTAATTACATCTGTGAAGACTCTTTTATTTCTTTTTCCAAATAAGGCAACCTTTGCAGGTTCTGGGGATTAGGATGTGGATACAACTTACTGGCAGCCACCATTGAGCCACAAAGGCAGAGGAAAATGTAGAAATAAATACAAGACTGCATTAACAAAATGCAAGCGTGGTCTCTGCGCTCTCTGGGAGAACAGGGAGGCACACAAGAGCAGTGACATTGGCTTACCATTGTGCTCAAAATGGAATCCTGGTCCTCCCACACGGTCTGTCCCAGTCTCTGGCTTTATCTCTTAGTGCAATGTGTTCTCAGTGTTACATAGTTCTTTAACAACTATGTTAGCATCATTATCATAAGCTTACCCTCTACCATCTTTTAAATCAATGTCTTATTTGTTTCCAGACAGAGGCTTAAAATCTGTCATCCTCTGTGCCTGGGATGCTCTGTCCCCAGATCTTCCCACAACAAATATTGTTGAGCATTTCACTTGTGACAGACACTGTTTTAGGCATTTGGGATATGTGAGTTAGCTGCCTTTGTGGAGCTGATATTCTGGCAGACCATAAAAAGTCAGTAAACATTGATAAGCATTGTATATTATGTAGTAAGTTAAAGGTTGATAAGGGCAATAAAAAAAAAAAAGAAAAAGAAAAAGAAAAAACAGAACAGGATTTGGAGGATAAGGAGTAACAGTGGGGAGGGTAGCAATTTTAAATAGTATCATTAGGGGCAGCCTCAGTGATTAGGTGACATTTGAGAAAAGGTTGAAGGAGGCAAATATCTGGGGAAAACAGTCTGGGCAGACGGAGCTGCGAACATAAGGTCCGTCAGGCAGGAACCTGTTGGTGTAAATGGAGGAATACAGACAATGGGAAGTACAGGCCCAATGTTCAGGTTGAAAATCAGAACTGATAAACATATCTACAGGTGCTCAGCTTCATTAGTCAACAGGGAAATGCAAATTAAAAGCACAATAAACAAAGCCTCTACATATTCACCAGAATGGCTAGGATGAAAAAGATCAACATTATCAAGTACTAGTGACAATATGGAGCAACTGGAACTCTCACACATTCTGGAACATTCTTTGGCCATAATTTACTAAAGCTGAAAACACAAGGCCATCCTATGATCCAGAAATTCCACTCCGAGGCATATATACCCAAGAGAAATGCACATGTGAATTCACCAGAAGACATGCACAAGAATGTTCATAGCAGTATTATTTATAATAGTCAAAAACTGGAACAGGGAGTTAAGTCATAAAAGGTACAGAGTTTCTATTTGGGATGATGGAAAAGTATTGTAATGACAGTGGTGATGGTAGCACAAAATTGTGGACATAATTAACAACACTGAAATATATATCTGAATGTGGTTAAAGGGGAAAATTTTAGATTGAATTGATGTTATTAGAATAATTTTTAAAAAATCCATGGAGCTGTATACTACAATGAACCCTAAATTAAACCATAGAGTACAATTATAAAAATGTGCTGTCATCTATTATAACAAATATACCACACCACTGCAAGTTATTAATAATAGGGTGGTATGTGGAAATCCTCCATTTTATGAATGATTTTTTTGTAAACACACAACTTCTTTAATAAAAATAATTAAAAAAAAAATGATTAAAAAAAATTCAAGCAACAATTCAAAGAATGCTTCTGGATTTTCAGCCAAAATTCTGGATTGTATGTATTTTTTTCTTTAACAACTATGTTCGCATCAATATTATAAGCTTACCTTCTAACCACCTTTTAAATCAGTGGCTAAAATTTAAAGCTGTATCTTCAGTTAAGGCAAAACCTGCATTTTATTACAACAGGTGAAAAAACGATAAAATACTCATTAATTTTTTGAAAACGTGGAAACTGCTCAGATGTCCAACAGCATTAGAAAGATTAAATAAATTGTGGTATATTCACACAACGGAATACTTAAAACAAACTGAGAACGAAGGAACGTCTGTGAAGTTAGCGACCGGAAGCGCACAAACGTCTGTGAAGTTAGCGACCGGAAGTGCACAAAGCGTGCTTCCGGCCTGCGTGGGACCGTCCGCTCTGACCTCGGAGCCGGTCACACAAATGAATTCGGCTTGGGAAAACTGTGTAGTTTGTATGTACAATTATGACGTGCTCACTTTTCTTTAAACATTTAAAGAAAATTAGAACTGTTTAGCCAGAGTCCCGTTGGGGGTGGAGGTGGAAGATATTCAGCCCCGAGGATGGCGGTTGAGGCGTCCAGGCCGAAACACACCCGAAGCCACGAGGAGGCCCCTCGGACGTCAGTGAGCTGCGATTCTCCGTGTTGTTTTCTCTCCCCCGCTCAGCCGAGATCTTTAAGGATGGCAGCCAGTTCTAAAGCACTGGTATGCGGCAGATATTTTTCGAATGACTGAGTGGGAGAGAAATCCTGTCAGATGTTGATTCTCAGGGGTTGAATACAGTTGTGGACGTTGGAGCCAAGAGTCCAGCATTCTGACTTTCCGTCTCAGCGCTGCTGAGTGACGTTGTTGGGACAATCGAGTGAGATGATAAAATGCACACCTGTGCACCTCTCTTTTGCTCTGATGTGCATTGCCTGCCTCCACATCCCACACAGGATATCAGAGCTGAGGGGGTCATTGTACAGCCCTCTCAGCTTCTCTATCTGCAACTTTTGAAAGCTCTGTCCCTCCATTTGGACATGCAGAACCTCATTAACTATATTTTCTTAGATCTAGAAGTCTATGCAACGCTCCTTCAGTGTAATCACATTTTCATAGTATCTTCGGGGTCTGGGGGATGGCTGTTACAAATACCTTTTGTCACTGAATAAAAGCAAACAGGTTTTTAGGTGGCATGAAGTTATCATCTGACTTGGAAGCTGCTGAAGGACTCTCACTGGCCGAAAGCCTGCCCTGTGGGTCATTCCTGTACTCACCGTCAAATGTCTTCTTGCTTGTGGCTTCAAAAGATACGTGTTGTTCCTCCTGTGGCATTACAGCTGAACTGCTGTATGCCTATCTGTGAGTCTCAGATGGAAAATTAGGCCCGTTGCATGTAGGTATCACCAAATAAAAATGGCAACTGGACAGGCTCACCCCACAGCTGAGGCTGCATTTGAATTTCCGCTCCTGTTAGTACTCATCCTTTCCTTTCTCCTAGTGGTAGCTGTACGCCAGCATAGGAGTGTTAAAAGATGATCTTCGTTTTAGGTAAAGTAGGACATCACCAAGGTCTCACGGACCTACTGGATTTCTAACTAATATGAACATCTCTGCAATGTAGATCACTGGACACAAATTTTGAGCACATTTCTGGCTATTTCCTAAAATTAAATTCCTGGGGATGTTGGTGAACTGATGGGTGATTTAAGGACAATCTTAAAGGGCACTGAAAGGCAGTGGAGGCGAGTGGTTAAGGGCACAAATTCCAGAGTCAAATTGCTTGAGGTTGAACCCTAGCTCCGTCATTGCAAGCTGTGTGACCTTGGACAAGTTACTTAATCTCTGTTTCTCTAAAATGGGAATAATACCAGTATCTACGTCATTGAGTTGTTTTAAAGGTTAGATAAGTTAATATACGGAAATGCTCGGATTGCCTAGAACATTGTATGCACTATACAATTGCTTGCTATTATTGACGACAACGATGATTATGATGATGGTATAATTATATATATTTTTCCCACTTAACATGAAGCTTCGTGTGGGAGCCACCTCCCAGGGACGGCCACGAGGCCCCGTCACTGAAAATGACTAATTTCTGAGTCAGCTGTGGGTTGGCAGCTATAGTGTGGGAAGAGCTGAATACTGGCAAACAGTTCTCATGTATAAGGTCTGACCTTGAAGTATTGAGGCTGAAATTTTAACCAACAAATGGGAGTGTATTTATGAACATGCCTTCAGAGTTCTGTCCTTGGGAAGCTGTCCATGCAAACTGGTGGTGCTGCTGGGGCTCCAAATATTTTTGGAATTTCCCTAATGCCTTTCACCCGCTACCGCCGCCCCAATTTGGTTTTAATTGCTTCCTTAACAGTTTGGTTCGATACCTTTTTAATAACTTAATTGATTATCTTAGATTCACAGTGATGTGTATCACTGACTGACTCTTCTACTGAATTGCCTCTCCTGGAGGGCAGCAAGCTATCTCATTACTTGGGATACAGAAATGCAGATGTTCCATTAAAATTGGTTTTGTTGCTGAGTTGTGCTGAACCCAACTTTGTAGAGTTCCTTCAGAGCCCATAGGGCATTCTTCTGAATGTCCCCAGTGTGGCTAACATATGTCTTCTGGGTTTGACTTCAGGGAAATAGGAAATGTAATTCTAAGCCAAGTTTGGTGAATGCTAATTCATCCCTATAAATAAGTTAGGAAACTGATTTCTTTGGGTGACCAGTAAGCAAGGTATAGATTCTACTCCCCCGGAAGCTCTCTCAAAAGTGTAATAATCAGGGCCAGTGCCTTGAGAATAGAAGGTCAGGAGAACAAAGCTCGCTTCAGGCTCTTTGCCAGGTAGGAATTCCTGCATGAAGCTGTAATGCCTCAAACTGGCCACAAGAGGGGGAACGTGTTCCAGTTTCCACAAAAAGAGCCTTGACAGCTGCAATTACTCCAAGAACTTTTAATAAAGACTCGCAGCCAGAGTAGCTGTAGTTCACATCTCAGTCAGCACCTAGCAGAGTTGCTGATGCCTCCACAGAACATCTCCTGAAGGCTCCTGCTGCCCGTGGCTGGCCAAGGCACCAAGACAGGGACTTCCAGGCTGCAAGCACCTACATGGCTGCCCCCACGGGCACAAGTGCCTCTTGACCTGAGCCTGCTGGAGAAGTAACCCTTGTGGTCCTGCCCCGAGACAAGTTCCTGGAAGCCCCTGCAGCCACTTTCTATGACTCCAATTGCACTTGCCTGGCTGTGGAGACAAGCTCTGAGGGGCTGGCTACTTTTGCCCTGGTGCGGTGGCAGCAGTTCTCTTTCCACCATGGCTAATGCCGGGAACTAAGGGCACCACTCCACTGCCTCAGCAGGGGGGCACTCAGGTGAGTCTTGGCAACTTTCTTCCTGCACCTGGTCGTGGTGTCCCAAAGTCAGCCAGAGGAGGCGGGAGAGCAGTGCTGGGATGGATCAGAGCCTTGCATTTGGAATCCTCAGGTTGCAGAGTGTGGAAGTGCCTGTTGCACGTGGGAAGATCCCAGTTGTCTGACCCTCCAGGGCAGCAGGGGTTATTTGGGGTGTTGGAGGGAAGCTATTTGCCCAGTGTCAATGCTCTGCCTAGTTCATGTCGCAGCTCAAGAGTCTATTCAGAGAGCAGATGGTACAGGTGACAGCCTGAAGTTGGATTTGCCCCTGTACGTGTGCTGTTTGTGTGTGTCCATGTCCAGTGGTAGAACAAATGAAGGAGAAATTATTTATAACACATCTGCACCTCTCCAGCTTTGAGCTATGATTTAAGACGTTAACTAAGTACAGTTAGAGCGGGAAGGAGTTCAAAGCCTCCTTAATGATTCTACTTCTCGAGGGAGCCACATTCATGGTGATTTTTACTGGTTTTGATGTGTTTAAAACTAGGAGATCTAAAGGAAAGCTGCAAGCCCTATAGAATTAGATGCTGGAACCCAGAGAAACTGTCTTTGGAGCAGCAAGGCTCGTGCCACTCCCCTAGGCAGGAAGAATTGATTGAATCCTTCTGAGGTCCAGAGTGGGATTTCGAGAGCCAGGGTCCAGATTTCTGCTTGCAGCTGAGTTCACGATTGCCTTTCACAAAGGGAAAACCAAGCAGCGTTGCTTTCTGGGATTAACTTGGCTGTTTATCAGTGTCAGTCAGAGATGCAGGAGGATCTTGGTTCTCATCCCAGCTTTGCCACCAGTGCCCAGTGTGCCTTTGTTCATAAAAGCCATTTATCTCAAGTGAGGCTCACCCTAACCCTGAGTGGTTGGCAGGTATTACTCTTCCCATTTTAGGGGTGGTGAACCTGAGGCTGAATCAGATTAGCTGATTGGGCCAAGTTTTCCAACTTACAAGTAGTGGAGGCAGGGTATGAACCGGTGCCATCTGCTCTCCCCAATCCCTACATGCCTGCATGGAAATTTACTAAGGTCTTTGTCAGCTCTAAAATGTCATGTCTAGAAGTAGATCTGGCATCTAACCTGCCTGAGGGCCTCAGATGAGATTGCCTGGGAGTGAATCAAGGGACCCCTAAGTGGTCAGTGAAGTGTTCTCTCCCTGTTGACAGAAAGGCCCCACTCTTGAATTTGAAACATCCAAGTGCACGTCACATGGGCTTTGCCCACAGGTGGCCTGGGCTTCCTTAACACAGGACCCTGCCCTTAAAGCTCTCAGAGCCTCTCCTCAGCCCACCAGGGCCCCCATCTGCTGGAGTAGGCTGGCCTGGCCTGCTGAGATGTGGCCCTCTTCATTTCCAGGTGCTGGACTCTTAGGGTGGCCACGGAAAGGGACTGACACCCACTTCCTGAATAAAGCAACTGTAGCAGAAGCCTGTGCCCTGTGTGGGAAGCCCCCTTGCCTGGTGTCTAGTCCTTTCTGACATGAATTGGTTTCTGACATCTTTGGTCCACAGTTGACTTAGCTTTAAAATGGCAATGATGTCACCTGCCTGCCTGCCTCATGGTGCTCCCAGGGAACTGTGAGGTCTGGGAGGGAAGCCAGTCTGTACATTGTGAGGCGCCTGTACAGTTAGTTGTGCTTTGCCTGAGAGCACAAACTTGGCCTAAAGGTTTAAGACCAGTGATCTAAGGGTCCAAATTTCTGCCCCCTTTCTCCTAAGAACGAAAAACAACCTAAAATAAAACCTGGGGCAAGCAGAACATTCTTATATTTCATTTCCAAATAACAAACATTGGCTAGATTGGCTGAGCATTTCCAAACTCATCTTATTCACATCTGGCCTCCTGCTCAGCCCTGAGCCCCTCTCCCCACCAGACTCCCCTGGGCTCGTGCCCCGAGCAGCTCAGGGATGGGGAGGAGAGGGCAAGCAGGGGCAGCCTCACAGACAGATTCCAGAGAGCAAGTCATGCATTCTAGCTTTGATCCAGGAGCTGATCAAAAGATGAAGTAGGTGGAAATAAATTTGGGGCTCAGCCCCACCCAAGCCCGGCCTCCACACCTCCCCTCCCAGCACGGGCAGTGCCCCCCCATTGGTCTCCAGCAACTTCTGGGCAGCAGAAGCTGTTGCCTTTGGCAGACAGTGAGTTATCACATAAAGAAGAGACACCCACCTCCTGCTTCCCAGCTCTCGAGAAGAGAAGCCAAAGGGAGAGTGCCAAGTAGTGCTTGTTAAATGAGGGAGGGGCCCATGAAGCTTAACAGCAATGGAGCTGTTAAGGGCCCCACCAAGAGGCCTTTCCTGGGTGGAGGACTTGGATGGAGGGACAGGTTTTTAGGAGAATAGCAGACTGTTCACACGTGGCCAGGTCACCACAAATACAGGACAGAGCAGCAGGGTGGGAGCTGTCTTGAACTTTGGGAAATCCCTGGGACACAGCAAAGACATCCTGGCCTCTCCTAGGGTGGGGACTGGAAATGCCATGATTGCATGTGTGAGAGAGTGTGCGTGTGTGTGTGTGAGTGCATATGTGTGCAGGGAATGTGGAGTTTCATTATTTGAAGAGACAAGAGCCTTCAAGGGCTATTGGAAGTACAGTTGTGCAGCAGCTGGTCAGCTCTGACTTCTTCTCAACCCTGAAGTTAGAGGCCTCTAGAGACAAGCTTCAATCATGAAAATAGGATTCAGGTTTTGTTACACCTGGCATAGTGATTCTGCCAGCCTCTCTCCTTCATCATCTATCTTTTGAAATGATAATGAGGCCTCTTTTCCCACGGGCCTCAGAAGAGGTACTGCTGATTGATTGATTGATTTGATCAAAGGGTACCCATTGCCTGGCAGTTTGTGGCCCTCTCCATTTCTGGCTTTGGCCCCTCTGGGTGTAATTTGCTCCAGTGGTGGGCCTCTGACCCTCTTCCTAGAGGCATTTATATTCCAAATAATTAATTTTTTATGGATTTTTTTCTTTTTTTCTTTCTTTTTTTTTTTTTTTGGTGACTGTAATCCAAAGAGTTAAAAAGCATCAGAAATGGGACAGTGCAGCCGTGGCTCAATGGCAGAATTCTTGCCTGCCATGCCAGAGACCCAGATTTGATACCTAGAGCCTGCCCTTGTAAAAAAAAAAAAAAGGCATCAGAAGCAAAGTTCAAGATAAATGAATGGCTGGAACTGAGATAAAAATGGAGTAATTTGAAAATCACTAAGGATATATGTAGGAAAAATAATATAAAGTATTTTATATAAATAAATACTTTGTGATTTGGCTTGAAAATTTGATTTTTCTTATTATACAAGTAATATAAGCTCATTATAGAAAAATTGGAATATCCAGCAAGCAGAAGGAAGTATAAAGCCCCACAGTCCCCTCTAGCTTGTAAAACAGTCTTTCTTCCAGAGCAATCCATAACATTGTCAAGTCCATCGATATATATGGCCATATGTGCATATATGTTACAAAATGGTATCATAGTGGACATATTATTACATAGATGGGCTTTTTAATTTAAAATAGTATAGATGTTCCCAAGTCAGTGAAATATGATTTTTAATGGTTCCATGAGGTAGACCCAGAGTCAGCCTCAGGAGGTTTAGGTGCCAAATGCCGTGGCCTTCACCTGTTCTGGGGTTATCCAGCCTCAAAGCATCTGGGGGCATCGCTGCAAAGCTACCTGCTCCTTGGGCTCAGTGGAAGATGAGTTATTGCCATGGTTGTCACTGACCAAACTCCTCTGATAGTGCAATGCAGGGTTTGGGAATGCCTGCATTGGCTGGTGGTTTCCATACTCCTATGTACAAACCCCTTTGTGCTTAGTACTCCTTCTTTACAGCACAGGGCAGAAGCTTAACCATCTCTGCCTTGTTCAAGGAAACTGCTCCCTGTTTACAGTTTGGGTCTGCAGAAACTGCTCTCCAGTCCCCATCCAGCATGGCTCACAGGGTTCCCCCAAATCCCCAAGAGGTAGACTCAGGCCTCCATCCCCATCCCAAGAGGTCATGAAAGGAAGGGGACATGCTTCACAATGAGGAAGGTGCAAAGGGCCTTGCTTGGCCTTCCTAAGCACTGAGGAAGTTGGGGGCGAGTATGGGACCACAAGGACCTGACTGGTGGAACTTCATTCCTGATGATGAGAAGAGAAACCAGGGTTCAGAATTGGGATCCTGGGAGGTGGGCTTGCTGTTCTCGCTGTTAGCTTTTGTTTCCATCTATAGTTTATTCTCTTCATATTTCCCCTGCCTCCTTCCTCCCCCTTTTGTCCTCTTCCCATTTCTACTGCTGCTGCAGGACAGAATGGAGAACAAGGCCATGTACCTCCACACGGTGAGTGACCGGGATACTGGCTCCATTTTTGAGGAGCCCTTCGACGGCAGAAGCCTTTCCAAGCTGAACCTGTGCGAGGATGGTGAGTTCCTCAGGGACTGCCCTCCCAATTTTACATTGCCTCAGGGCATCTCTGACCTCCCTGCCTGCTACTACACATTTTGAACTTCCTACTTTGCAAGATCTTTTCCATGTGTTTTGCCATTCACTCATCTCAACAAATCAGTGAGATCAGCAAGATGGGTGCCCATTTTTTTTTACAGATGAGTTAGTTAAGGCTGAGAAAAGCTTTCAGGATCACACATCTAGTCAACATAGGCACACATTCCAGCACTGAGTATTCTGATGCCAGGACAGTAGTTTTGCCTCCACATGGTCATCTCCCATGAGCAAGTGAAGTTTGGGTCAAACAAGGTCAAAACCATTCATTCCATCCTTTCTGGCAGGGAGTTCTCTGATCCATGTTCTGAAGCATTTGTGAAGGGAACACATACCTCTCCAATGTTCACCTCCCCTTGGATCCAAAGCCCCAGGTCATACCTCAGGATGGGTTTACCCATTCCAGTGAGTCAGTGACTCACTGTGTCTTTAGGGGCTGGCTCTTTCCTAAAACTCTGGTGATTCAACAGATGCAGCTTCCTCTGAAGGAGCCTACAGGACTTTGCCAACAACCTGGCTCCTCTGCATCTTGCACAGAGTTGGATACTTAGTAGGTGCTTAGTAAATGCTTACTGCCTAGATGAATATACTCCTCATTACAGTGCATGTGGAAGAGAGCATCATCCTCACTGCAAAGATGAACACAAGGAAGCTTAGAGAAGGGCCTAGTAAAGACTGATGGCCAATTGAATAGAGACATACCTTTGCCAAGCTTTTTCTCAAGCACCAGAGTTTGCTTTACTTCAAACTATGGAGTAACTAGCTGCCTTTGCCGTGAAATTACTCAAAAAGAGAAATGACTCCCCTCATACTCCAGCCTGTTTTCCTCCCACAGAGAGCTGAGTGTAGGAAGGGAGACAGGGTGGCTCAAAAGGCCGAGAAGTGGGGACAGTCTCAGCAGCAGATTAGGCCTCCTGACCAAGACCCACTCACCCCTTCCCTGTCCTAGTCAATCATCATTGTTACAGCTTTTCCTTTGGATTCCAGTCAACAGATTTCGAGATCTACGATGTGCCAAGTTAGGTGCCAGGAATGCTTTAAAGAGGATTTAGACAAGCCCTTGCCTTCAAGGGGTTTATAGTCTTGGTGAAAGGGATGGTGTGTGTACAACTAACCATAATATAGCTTAGGCAAAAGTGTGTGGCTATTGGACATAAATCAGGGAAAATGCTTTCTGGAAAAGACTGAGTAAGATTTTGATAGGAGAAGAGTGGGCTGAGTTACAGCCAGCAGGGCAGTGTTTCCTTGGGCTAATGTCCACTGAGAAAAGAGAAAGGACTCTTGGGAGCTGGGTCTCTAGGTTCTGCTCGGCTCTCCCCAATTCAGCATATCAGCAGAGGTGAAGCTGACTTCCCACATCCTCTCCTCCAGTGGCACATTAATAAAGAGGCCTAGTTTAGCAAGAATAAACTGGGGTACAGCGCAGGAAGGTGATTCAGAAGCTACCAGGACCAGCTCAGGGTGCCAGTGGAGAAGGGCAAGGCAGGGCAGGTGGGCCCTAGGAGTGGGGAGGGCCTGGGGTGGGAAATATCACCAGGAAGTCATACCATCTTCCCCTTACCTCCCCTTACTCTCCCCTTATGTGGACCTCAGATAAGAATTCCAAGAGATCTGAAAAACAGTAGTAGCCCCAGATACTGTGCTTTATAAACTCCCCAACTGTGGGGGACCATCTTAGTTTGCCAGGCTGCTATGACAAGTACCACACAGTGTATTGGCTTTAACAGGAAGCATTTATTGGTCCATAATTTTGAAGCTAGAAGAAGTCCAAAGGTATTATCAAGGCATGCTTTCTCCCAGAGCCTGTAGTGTCTCGGTGCTGACTGCCTGCAATCCTTGTATTCTAGTTTGCTAGCTGCCAGAATGCAATATACCAAAAACGGAATGGCTTTTTAAAAAGGGGGAATTTATTGAGTTGCAAGTTTATAGTTCTAAGGTCATGAAAATGTCCCAATTAAAGCAATCCTATACAAATGTCCAAATTAAGGCACTAACAAGAGGTTACCTCCACTAGGGAAAGGACAATGAAATTCAGAGGTTCTCTCTCAACTGGAAAGTCACATGGCAAACATGGTGATGTCTGCTAGATTTCTCTCCAGGCTTCTTGTTTCATGAAACTCCCCTGGGGGCATTTTCCTTCTTCATCTTCAAAGGTCTCTGGCTGTGTGGTCTGTCCTCAGGGCATCTTTGTGCTCTGTTGCTCTCACATTGTTCTGAAACTTTCTCCAAAATGCTTCCACTTTTAAAGGTTTCCAGTAAACTACTCCAGACCTACCTGGTATGGGTGGAGTCAGAACTCCATCCAGTGAAAGGTTAATACCCACAAATTGGTGAATCACATCTTCCTGGAGATAACCTAATCAAGTTGCTAACCTATAGTACTGAATAGGAATTAAAAGAAACGGTTACTCCCTCAAGATTGGATCAGGATTAAAACATGGCCTTTCTCAGGAACATAATCCTTTCACACCAGCACACCTTGGGAGCCTTAGCTTATATCTCTGTCTTCCAGACCATGGTGATGTCCTCTCCTTGCATCTTCTCTTCTGGTTTCCACTGACTTCTGGCTTCTCCTTGTGGCCTTCTCTAATTCCTGACTTCCGTTTTTTTCTCTTTACATATCTTCCGGTGATATGGGTTAAGACCTGTACTCATTTAGTCAGGCCACATCTTAACCAAAAATGACATCTTCAAGAAGACCTATAGTGGGTTCACAGAAATGTAGATTAAGATTAAGAAGATGTCTGTGTTGGGGTACATAATTCAGTCTCCCCCAGGGGCCCATTCAAAGAGTAGGCTCAGAACCAGACAATAATGTGTCCTATGAAGTGGGGTCTACCTGAAGTCCAGCACCTGGCAAAGGACACATGGCAGAGGTTAGAAGGTGTGGTCTCACCTGGATGCCACCACTAGTGAGGTGTGTGATATGAGCAGAGCATTGTCCCTCTCTGGGCCTCAGGGTCCTCATCTGCAATACAGGGGATGAGTGGGGTTTCTGGAGGTCCATCTAGATCTAAAATTCTAGGTAAAAATAGACCTGATCATTGCATTGGGTGTGGCCCTTTTAAAATCTCAGTCAAAACTGAACCCTTTCCTGTGCAAAGCCCAGCAATGGCTTCCTATTTCATGGGAAGTAAGCTCCCTTCCCATCATGCTTACCCCAGATTCTATGCTCTCCTCAGTTTTTCTTGCTCTCGTACCCACTTGGTGAATGTTTTAGTTTGCTATAGCTGCCAGAATGGAATATATCAGAAATGGATCAGCTTTTATAAAGGGGATTTATTAAGTTACAAATTTACAGTTGTAAGGCCTTAAAAATGTCCAAACTCAGGCATCCACAAAAAGATAACTTGACTCCAAAGAAAGGCCAATGTCTGTCACATGGGAAGGCATGAGGCTGGTGTCTACTGGTCCTTGTTCCCAGTCCGTTGCTTCCAGCTTCTGATCCCAGTGCCTTTTTCTCGAAGCATCTATGGGCCCTCACTTAGCTGCTCTAGGGCAAACCTCTGGGTTTCATCTGTTAGCTTAGCATCTTCTGGGGCCAGAGATTGCTTCTCTTCAGGTTCAGGCTGTTTCGGAGTCCTTGCTTAGCACCTGGGCTTTTTCTGTCTTGACCTCCAAATATCTGCATCTGTTTCAGCTCTGAACTGTTTTCTTCCCCTGTGAGCTCTCTTAAAGACTCCAGTACACTAATTAAGGCCCACCTTGAATTGGCAGAATCATATCTGCATCTAATCAAAAGGTCACACCCACTTGGGTGTGTCACATCTCCATGTAAACAACCTAACCAAAGGTCACAACCACAATTGGTTGTGTCATCTCAATGGAAGACACAACCTAATCAAGAGGTCCTACCCTACAATATTAAATCAGGATTAAAATAACATATTATGTACTTTTCTGGGGTATGTAATAGTTTCAAACCAGCACAGTGAACTCCCTCACCTCCTTCCAGTCTCTGCTCAAATCTCACCCTCTTCATGAGGCCTTTCTGTCCAACTTGTTTGTACTGCAGCTTGAGTCCCGCATCCTTGCATTGCTTCATTCCCTGTGTCTAGTTCCTTTTTCCCATATTCTCCACTAATATATGATACAGTTTTCTCTTTATTATGTTTATTGTTTGTTGTTTGTCACCCGTGGCAAGAATGCAGGTTGGACAAGGGCAAGCATCCCTGTTTTGTTCACTGATGTCTCCTGAGCCCAACATAGCAGGAGCTCACTGAGTATTTGCTGGATGAATAAATGAATGGATTAATGAGTGAATAAACATACAAACACAGGGGTCCTTGAAATCTAAAGGGAGTAAAACAGATATATTCTAAACCTGTGTCTCCTACCCTCCATTGCTGGTGGCCAAGTTGGGCATGGGGGCATGTGGAAGCAAGGAAGACTGGGGTGTTGAGGGGAGACCAGCAACCTAAAAGCTTGTGGATATGTGATTTGACTTTTTCTTTTTGTTTCATTTCAAGAAAAAAAATGGTGAGCTCTGACTTGGGGAAATTCAAGCCAGATTTGATCTGCTACCCCAGGATTTTGCTTTTTCTTTGATCCTCCTCTCTAGAGACTCTAACAGGAGAGGAAAAGGAAGGGTTGAGGCTGGGCAGAGGAAGTGAAAGGAAAGAAGAGGAATGGAAAGAGGTGGAGAAAGGGGTGAAACCCCGAGCACCATGAACCAGAGTCAAAGCCACACTATGGGCCTTTAATAAATTAGAACAGCAAAGTGTTAGGTCTTGTGGGAGCCTATAGTCCCTTACAAGATTGCCCCATTGCTTGTAGGGAGATGGGGAGGAGGAGGGCAGGAGATGCTGTGCTCTCTTGTTCAGGCTAACCTTGAGGATATTGGGATTAATGGGAATAAAGTGATGCCTAGATATGAAAGTATGAGTCTCACTTTAATGCTGGTGGGATCTTAAAGAACTTGGAATCTAAGCAGTTTATTTTAGAAGGCATGCCCTGACAAATCTCTTTCTGATTAATCTGAGTTTCCAGACTTATATCCCACCTCCTCACCCTCATCACCCCCAACATGGATCCATGGGAGTCTATCTGTGCTTTAGTGCCTTTGCATCTTCCTCCTGGGACATTTGCCATCTTTCCCACCCCATGCTCTCTGCTCCTCTGTATCCCACTCATCCTTGAAACCCCATTCCAATCCCATCCACAATTACTCTGTAGATCTCTCCCATCAAGGCATATCCCTGCTCTGGGCCCCAATGTCCTACCTCTGAAATGCTCTTCTGTGTCCCTACTTGATTGGGAGTGAGGAGATTTACTCTGATGTAGCTTGTGCTCTTAGGCTATTCATTCTTACTAGACTGTAAGTTCCTTGAGGTCCGGGAAGGTGTTTCACTCTTCTGTAATATCCTGGTGCCTTGAACATGGTAGGTGCTCAAGAAATCTTTGTAATTGTTGGTACGTGACTTGCCCAAGTTCATTCCACTAGTTAGTGGCAGAGCTGAAACCTGAACCCAGTCTCCATACTTGTCATTTAGGACTCCTTTCTAAGAAAGTAACGTGATGGTGTTGGGGTTTATGATGCTGAGGGATAACTCCTCTCACCTCGGATTCTAAACCAATTGAGAAGTATACCAGGTGGCAGGTAGGAATTGAAATATAGCATCTATCTTATTCCTGGTAAAGCTAAATCCAAGCATGTGGCTTGGACCTGCAGTTTACTGTTATTCTCCCCAAATCAAGCCCTGGAGACATGTTATTGGGGAGACACTTCCCCAGCCAGCCATGTGAAAGACTAATGAGCATGAGAACTAGGACCTGGGCAAAATGATCTTTATCTGATTAGCCCCACTCATCAGGAAAACTGGGACTCACTAATCAGACAAGGCAGCACTTCCTTGTGAGGGCAGATGTGCTGACAAGTTCCTATTTTCTCGGCTTGGGCAGAAACTCCAGGTAGTGAAAGAAGTCCTCTGGTGCAACTAGAGTTGGGGGTGGGAAAAGAAAGAGAGGAGATCCCAGGGGGTGTAGGCTTATGCTGTGGGCTGGGCTGGGGGAACCCCTGCACAGTGGAAAGAAAGGGACCACTCCCTAAGCAAAATAGTTCCTGCTATCACCATGCCTGCTCTTCAGATTATGTGTTACTTTTTCTCCTCTTCTCTCCTTTCTTCTCCTTTTCCCTCCTCTCCTTCTTTCCCCTTCCTTTCCCTCCTCTTTTCTCTTCTCCCCCTGCCTCCCTGTTTTCCTTCCCTTTTTTCACTTAACAGGTGAGAAGGGAAAGTGAAGGACTGTCATATATCTTGGTTTCTTGGTCCCCTCCATATGAGATGCCAACAGGCCCCTCTCCTGCATGCTCAGATCCCCACATCCTTGAAGCTCATCCCTCTCCATAACATCTTTGGTACCCTCCTCTGTACCCTGTTGTTGAATCATCTCTCAGAACCTGTCTCTGGCCTTGTATCTTAGTCATTGGCATTCTCATCTGAGCCCCACTGCTAGATGGGGAGGCTCTGAAGAGCAGGGACCAGTCTTCATCACCTCCCTTTCTCTATCAGGCAATGGCAGACGTCCCCATCCCTACCCCGTGTTGATAGAATTGCTTGAAAGTGCTAATCCCAGAATGTAATCTCGAAGCTTCTTCAGGTTAGCCTTCTCTGCACTCAGAGAGCTCATTTATACCTCCCTTTGCACAGAAACCCAAACAAGGGGCTGGTTGGACTTGCTTTCCCTCCCTTACCCCCTTCCCTGTCTCCTCTGCTCCTTCTCCCTCCTCCTTCACCGTCCCCCCTTCCACTTTCAGTTTGCTTGCCTGTACAGCTGTTTGCCTCTCCAGTCTGGTGCCAGGAGGAGGAGGAGGAGGAGGAAGAGGGCTGGGAGTGGGTGGTACTCGGACTGGGCCCAGTTCCTCCACTGCACTTTCCCAGGGCCAGGGAGAGGCGTTAGTGTCAGAAAAATATTGCAGTCATGCTTACCCCGTGGCCTCAGCCCCTCTACCACACTCGTGACATCATCCCACTCAGTTGCAAATGGGAACCTCGTTGAGGTAATGAGTTGCACATGCTCCTTCCCGCTACTGGACGCCTGCAGGCAGGCTGCTTGCTGAGTTAGGGACTGTGTTCCCCATTCCTGTGTCTCTTCCCCATAAAATTAAATCATTCTTCTAGGGGAATCCCCACTTCTACCTTCTCATCAATCACATCTCCCTGGCTTATTTGGCATAGCTCAGAACTAGCAGGTCAGCTTCCCAGGGGCAGAAGTAAGTTATCTAGGAGGGTCCTCACAAAGCATCCCCACCCTCTATAGATTGGAGAGTCAGGCAGTGGAGGAAGAGAGTGGAACTTTAACTCATTCAGCCCCGCAGCACACTCAAGAGTTGCCCCTGTTAAAACAAGAGCAAAAAGCAAAGCATTCTGGTCACTGGAGGAGCTGGAAGCCAAGCTGGACCCTGGGATTCTCTTTTCCAGTGGCTCCTATCTCCACTAGATGGGCACCTCTGCTCCTCACCTGAGGAGCAGCTTGGTGAGGTGAGAAGATCTAGGCTTTGAGGTTTGAATTCACAGACCACACACACTGGCGTTGTGACCTAAGCCTTTGTGCTGAATGTCTTCTGTTTGCCCCTCCACTCTCATAGCCAATAGTCACCCTGCTCTCTGCATCACTGGATTTGGCCAATGGGAAGCACTGGCAGAAAATTAGTTGGGGGAGACAAGAGAGTGAAGGTAGTTGAGGCCTTTATTCTCCTGGCATCTGCTCTATGGGTTCACCTTGGGATGGGTATGTTCCTCTACCAGAGGTCATGGTTATTTCCAAGCTGCCCTCTCTCTGTGGTCTTTCTCCTTCCACATTCTAGTAACTGCTCCCTTCCTTGGCACTTTGGGCTTAGGGGCAGTTACAGCCTAGTATAGTTCTCCATACCTTATGGGCCTTTCATACCCTGGCCAAATCTTATAAAGAGCTCCTTTATTAAGCCCTATGAAGTTTCTGGATTTGGGTGGGCCACCTGTTTCCTGCTAGGAATCCTCAGTGTCCTCATCTGCAAAGTGAGAATAATGTTAGCAAGCTCCTAGGATTTGTGGGCACTTAAGTACTACGAACATGTAAAAGTACCTAGCAGTAGAAGGCCCTCAACAAATATTTATTTTACTGTTTGGAGAAGTGGCCTTTTCCAATCTTGGGGAAGTGAGGAAGAAAGACAGGGAAAGATGAGGAGACCAGAGAGAGCTTCTGCCATCCAGGGAGTCCCAGAAAACACCCACGCCACTTCTCAGACACCCTGGGCCTGGTGAGAGCTTTAAGGCTGTTTCTTCCCTTCTCCTGAATAAAGTAGAGCTTTGGTTACTAGGCTTTCCCTTGAAGGCTGGATACTCACAGAAATCAAGGAAGGTCTTTTAATCGTATTCCCCTTTTCATCATATTCTTAATATAATTTTCAAGAAATCATCTGGTCTTGAGGACTGCTGGTTCTGTGCTCAGTCTGTCCTTAACTCCCTTCTCTCTCACCCCTGTCAGAGGGTGTTTGCTCCCAGGGACTTTCTGAGATTTGCTCCTGGAAAAGTCAAGGGATGAATTTCATTATCCTCCTGTGGAGGCTGGTGTCCCATGGAAGCATAGGGAAAAAGTGAGAGGAACACAGATGCCCCTAGGGCTCCTTCTCACATGGAAGGCACAAATAGAATCCTCTGCTCTCTTCCTTCCTGTTCCCATCACCTGAGCTGCACCAGATCCCATGTGGAATTGCTACAGGAATAGGGGTAGTGAGGATGGGTCTGAGGGCTAAGTCACTAACCTGACCCACTAACTTGTCCCATTCTGGAGTAGGTGGGCTTGGAGGAGGATTTGCAGGGACAGCAGAGGCATGAATGGGTAGGTGGGCTTCAGGAGACAGCTCTGAGTAGAGGGTGTGATGCATCAGGGCATGGTTATTTTTCATCACTACCACCCATTTCTCCCCACCAAAGACCTTGCTTTTGTGGGTCCTGGCCTTCATTCATTCATTCATTTTCTTGTTCATTTGTTCATTCCTTCTTTTAACAGAAATATTATTGGGGACCCTGCAGGAGCAATGCACTGGCTACCTGCTGCAAGGGGTACAAGGAGGCATAAGATAAGGCCCTGCCCTCTATCACTTTACCATAATTCTAATTGGTCAGCATTACCCACTGAAGACTAGTCCAAGATTGGTTCAAGTGCAAAGCTTACCTAAAGATGAGCCTAGTGAGAAGTAAATTCGGGGTGCAAACTGTGTAGCTGACCTGAAATACACAGGCAGCCTCAGGTATCTGAGTCCAAAGCTGAAGTTCTTAGTAGTCTCACCACTGTCTATTGTGATGGTATTGCATGGTGGTTAGAAAGCACAGGAGCCAGACAAGATGGGTTCAAACACCAGCTCTGCCACTTGCTAGCTGTGAAAACTTGAATAAGTTCTTAACCCTCATCTAGAGAATGGAGTAATAAAAGTACCTGACTTGCAGGGTTGAATGAGTTAATCAACATTAAGACCTTCCAACAATGCCTAGGACATACTGAGTGGTCCATAAGTGCTCTTATTATAGCATTGTTGCATTCACTTAGTCTCTTTCTGTCCTGGGGCCTATACATGAAGATTCAATTCCTCCAGATTCTCTGGCCTGTATTTGGTCTACAAATAGTGAGATTTGTTCCTACTTAGTTCCCAGGTTTACCTGGTGTTGATTCCTGGTTTTAGGATGATAAGCAGCATAACTGAGGCCCTCTGAGCCTGACTTAGAAAGCCTAATTTCTCTTTATCTCTTTCTCAGGCCTTTGGCATGCTTTCCCCTGTCCCTGTCTGCCCATCCATCAGTACTCCTGCTGCAGTTGTGGATGTGTCCCTCTCTAGACCATAGCAACTTGGGGGCAGATATTGTCATCCTTCGATTCATCTTAATGTCCCCAACAGCTAGCATGGTGTCTTTTTTTTCATTCCCTCCGTTACTTGTTTATTTTTGATCCATACTTTTTAGACATCTGTCCATACCCTAAATAAAAGGAGCATCAGACACAAGGTTTTCACAATCACACAGTCACATTGTAAAAGATATATCATTATAGAATCATCTTCAAGAAACAAGGCTATTGGAACACAACTCAGCAGCTTCAGGTACTTCCCTCTAGCCACTCCAATGCACCATAAACTAAAAAGGGGATATCCACATAATAAAATGGTGTCTTACACATAGCAGGCACTTTCCCATGTTGAATGAATGAACACATTCTTGTTTATCAAATCCATAAATATCAGATGAAGGAAGACTTTGAGAGGTTAGATTAAGACAAGTGAAAGGAACTGTGACCTACTTTTTGCAATAGATTGTAAGGTATTGCTGTGCTACTACTGAGCGTATATAAATAAAAGGTCATGAATCCTGCTCTCAAGGAGCTTAAAGTCCCCTGAGAACACAGACATATAAACAGAGACAGCATTATAATTTGATAAATACTCTAATGGAAATATACATGAAGTGCAGTTAGAGGGTGAGAAAAGGAGACTGTCTTCCTTGAGGAGGAAAGGAAGTCCTCCTGCAGAAATAGACACTGGAGTGAAATACTAAAGGCCAACCAGGAGTCTGCCTACTGGATAGGGCAGAAAAAGGTTTTCCAAACTGAGAGTAACTGCAGGGACCTGAGGTTGAGGAAGAAGAGTGGTTGGGGATAATAACTGCATACTTACGGAGTTCTGCCAGTCAGAAACTATTCTAGGCACTTTATGGGTATGAGCTTATTTAATCTTCATATCAACCCAATGATATGAATCCCATTATTATGCCCAATTTACATATGAGGAAACCAAGACACAGAGGCTAACTAATTCAGCCAAGATTCCAAAATTAAGTTGCCTGGAATCTATAGCCCACACTCTTAACTATACTGAAATTAAAGTCAAATCATGGAAGGTCTTCTAACCATCCATAGAATTTGAGTTATGAGAGGCAATAGGGGAACCATTTCAAAGCAGTGAAATGATAGGCTCTGATTTGTGTTCTACACTGGTCAGTCTGGCTGCAGCAGAACATTAGATTTCCCAGTGGTGGGTCGCTGGTGACCTTTGCAGGACCAATTCAGTGGAGTGAATATAGGAGAAGCCAGATTGCATTGTATTAAAATCTCACTTGAAAGAGAAGGAGAAGACCCTGCAAATGCAGTCCCTACTTTCTAAGTATCTTGCTGTGAAGTTGAAAAAAGAATTGTTGGCGTGTAGAGGGAAGTATGGGGTTGAGTGTGGGTTTTTATTCCTTCTTCTTTCCCCATTCTCTCCCCCTCTCCTCTTTCTCTGTTTCCTTTGTTCTCTCTCTTTTTCTCTCTTTCTCACTTTGTTTCCTTCTTTTCTGTTTCTCAATCTCTCTCTCTCTCTCTCCCATATAGGAGACCCTGAGAATGTGAATCATCAAAAATTAATAGTAAATAGAGAGGCTGAAGGCACAGGAGAGGAGTTAATGGATGAAGTGAGATTTTGGAGGAAATGGAGACTTGAGCAAACAGAAGAAACATCTCTTTCTCTAAGATAAGCATGAAATAGGTGAGAAATAGGTAAGAAGTGGTGCAGGTATAGCTAGTTTTGTATGTGGAGAATGAGAAGTTGGGGAATTATTGCCAGGTGGTGATTTTCCTAGCGAAGTGAGAGGTGAGGCCATCTGCTGAAAGTGCAGGGCTGTGTGCAGGGATGAGGAGAAAAAATGAAGGTGAATGGGAGAAAGATGCTCATTGGGGATGAGGAAATGCTTACTGAGCTTGTTGGTTGTAGAGGCAGACAAGGGTGGACTGTGGGGCTGACCAGGGGTGGAGGGTTTGTCAGATTCCTGCAGGTGAAAGGTAGGAGGACCAGGAAATTAAGTGTTGTTGAGAGGGTAGTTCAAGTAGTGAATACAGGAACCAGGCTGGGTAAGGACGAATGTATGGGGAGGGGGATACGATTATTCATTCATGCATTTATTCAGCTAATAGTTGTACTTATAATGTGCCAGGCATTGTTCTAGCCATTAAGGATATATTATGGCAAAAAGGATGAAAATCCCTGCCTTCACCAAGTTTACATCCTAATGGGAGAGAGAGACAATCAAAAAGGTAAATAAATAAATTATATAGTATAATTTAGACATTGACTAGTGCGTTGGAGAAAAATTAAGTAGAGAAGGATGATAGAGTGTTAACTGGGGATGTCATAATCTCTTACAGGATCATCAGGAAAGGCCTCCCTGATAGGTGACATTCAAGCAAAGGCTTGAAGGGGTGAGAGGCAAACTGTGCAGAAATCCTGAGGAAGAACATTTCAGCATATTCACAGAAATGCTATGAGGAGAGAGAAGGAAAAAAAGTAAGAAACAGGCAGAGAGGTGATGGAAAGCCAGAGATTTAAGGACTTAGAGGTCATTGCAAGGATTTGGGCCTTTCTTCTGAGTATAATGGGAAAACCCTGGAGGGTTTTGAGCAGGGATGTGTTATGGTCTGATTTTTTTTTCAACTTTTTTTTGATGTATAATATATATACAAAGCAAAGAAAGAAAAAAGCAATAGTCTTCAAAGCACTCTTCAACAAGTAGTCATAGGACAGATCCCAAAGTTTGTCTAGGGCTACCAAACCATCATCTCAGATTTTTTCCTTCTAGCTACTCCAGAATATTGGAGGCTAGAAGGAATAAATCTTTTTTTTATCATCACAATCGACTTTTTTTTTTCTTTTTTGTGAAAAATAACATATACACAAAAAAGCAATAAATTTCAAAGGACAGCACAAAAATTAGTTGTGGAACAAATTTCAGAGTTTGGTGTGGGTTACAATTCCACAATTTTAGGTTTTTTTACTTCTAACTGCCCTGAGATACTGAAGACTAAAAGAAATATCAATTTAATGATTCTGCAGTCATATTCGTTCATTAAACCCTACCTTCTCTGTATTATTCCATCCTCACCTTTGATCTTTCTATCCCATTCTTTAGGGATATTTGGGCTATAGCCATTCTAACTTTTTCATGTTGGAAGAGTCTATCAATAATATGGGGTAGGGAGATGGAACTATCTGATGTTCTCGAGAGGCTGGGCCCACTAGGTTTCAGGACTTGTATGGTCCAGGGACCCATCTAGAGGTTGTAGGTTTCTGTAAAGTTACCTAGTGCAAGGAACTTTGTAGTATCTTATATATTTCCCTAGGTGTTCTTTAGGATTGGCTGGAATGATTTTGTTTGAGGTTTGTCAAGTTATGATAGGTAGCAATGTCTAACTGAAGCTGCATAAGAGTGGTCTCCAGAATAACCTCTCGACTCTGTTTGAACTCTCTCAGCCACTGTGATCTGATTTGTTTTTAAATGAACATTCTGGGTTCTGTGTAGAGACTGAGATGGACAAATATGGAAGAAGGGAGCCCAGTTGTGAAGCCATAGCAATAATCCAGGTGAGGAGTTGTGGGTACTTGGAAGAGGATGATACAGTAGAGAAGGCAAGAAGCGATCCATTTCTGAACATATATGTTTAGATTAGAGCTGACAGAATTGGCTGACAGATTGGACATGGGGTATGAGAAAACAAGCAGTTCAGGGAGGGAACTCTGGTGCATATCAGTGCTAAGAAATCTAAGAAGTCTAAGGAGGAGCAGGCAAAGGAGACTGTGAAGGAACAACTAATGAAAGGAAAAACCAAGAGGCTATTGAGTCCTTGAAGTGAAGAGGAGGAAGTGATCAGCTGTGTCTAATGCTGCTAAAAGGTCAAGTAAGAAGAGCCCTGAGCATTGGCCATTGACCAAATGCAGAGGTCACTAGTGACTGTGCAAGAGTCAGTGAAGTTTGAGTGGAAGGGGGCTGGGTGGTGCTAATTGGAATGGGTTCAAGATAGGATGGGAGGAGAGAAATTGAAGGCAGTAGATGCTGTTTTAGTTTTACAGCTGCTAAAACTAATGCAATACAATTTATTAGCTTAAACAATGAGAATTTATTGGCTCACAGTTTTGAGGCTAGAAGAAGTCCCAAAATGAAGGCATCAGCAAGGTGATGTTTTCTCCCCAAAGACTGGCATTATGGGGCTGGCTGACAGCAATCCTTGGCCTTTCTGTCACATGGCAGCTCACATGGTGGTATTTTCTCCTTTCTTTTCTGAGTTGCTTTGATTTCCAGCTTCTGGCTGTTTCCATGACTTCTCTCTCCATGTCCAACTTCCTTTGCCTGTAAGAAATTCAGCCATATTGGATTTAAGTACCACTGTCATTCAGTTTGGGCACATCTTCAATGGTCTTGTTTACAAATGGGTTCACACCCACAGGACCAGGAGTTGGGACCTGAAGATGCCTTTTTTGGGGAAAATGATTCAGTCTCTGACAGGTACATATATTTCTTTCAAGACATTTCAAGGGACAGAGAAATGGAGGGGAAATGCAGCATGTCAACTGGACAGCCTGAAGGGTCCACTTGGGTTTAGTGGTCATGAGTTTAAAATAAGACCAGTTGGCATGATGACATGTTTTTCCTTTTTTCCACCTATGCTCAGTCATGTGGATGGAAGTGCAGAGTTAGCAAAGAGTTAGCTTTAACCAAAGTTAGGTTTTGCCAAGTGAGTACAAGAAAATAAAAATGGGGCAAGGAAGTTTAGTGTATATATAAGGGCGTTTGCAATGTAAATTATGAAACATAAATTGGTTAAAAAGGGAAACAAGACACGAGCAGTAAGAGATAGTCAAAAGGGTGTAAAATCAATAGTCTGTAGGTTTTAGTGGGGCCCATGAAATGTCAAAGTACACTGGAGTCAGGATACTAGGGGAATGCACTGTAAAGATAGGAGGCAGGAAACTAGGATTAAGAAAGTTTTCAGTTAATGGTAAAGATGCTCTAAAGCAGCAGAAGTGCTCAAAGTGAATGGCTAAAGGATGCTGGAAGTTAAAATCAATGAAGAGGAGGAGGTCATGCAAGAGTTATAACTGGAGATTTAGAGATTTAGGCAGCAAATCAAGGGAGGGGAAGTTTCGCAGATGACACATGGGTCCAAACCGAGGCTTTTTAAAGAGGAGAGAGAGAAAAAAGTGTGGAAATAGCGATGAGAAACAAAGAAAAACAACTATTTCACTGGTAGAGCAGTTGTATGAGGAGAGTGGGAAAGAGATAATCCAGACTTGAGAGGGCAAGGAAAGGAGAAAGGAGTCAGGTTTTAGTTTGAACAAGGAAGAAAAATAAAATATTCAGAGCAGAGTTTGGGGGATTTTGCTGATGACTGACTGAGAGATACAATGACCGCAGTGGGAAGGTCTCAGGGCTTGAGAGGGAGATGAGGTCAAAGGGGAATAAATAGCACCCTTTGGGGATTATAATGTGGGTGACGAAGTTGTCCTGGGAATTCTGCAGCCTCTTGTGAGGCTGATATAAACTGGAATAACTCAGTGAGGTTGATCCTTATCCTGCTGGTTTCTAGGCAGAAAGTACCAACAAGGTGGAGTGTTTGTGGGGAGGGGTCTTGCCAGGAGCACCTAAAGTCAGGGTAGCACAACCACTCCTGCCACTGTGTTGTATTGGTCAGGGTAGAGGTCACCTTGTCCTGGAGCCCGAGGAGCTCTCAAGTTCATTTAGGCTTTTGCTGAGGGAGGCATGGAGGCCAGGGGAAGCTGGGGAAAGATGGCAAGGGTCCGATTAGAACTGATAGTAATACAGTGGCTCTCCTTGATTGAGCACATAGTATGGGCAGGCACTGTGCTCAGGGCTTAAGTAAATTATCTTCAAACCTCAGCATATGTTATCAGTATTCTTCTTTGTAGAAGAGAAAATGAAGTCTTAGGTGAAGTCAATTGTCCAAGGTCACCAGCTAGTTGGGGGCAGAGCCTGGATTCCAATTCAGGTCTGCCTAGTCCTTAAACTGCAGCCCTTTATCACAGCTCAGTTCTATTTCCCACAGTCTAGACCTGGGAGTCCTTACACAATAGAAGAGCTGGTCTAGTGACAATGAGGGCCATGAGGGCCAGGAGGATATGACTGGGGCCAAAGGGTGGATTATTGGAGTTTAAGGTTTCAGAGGTGGAGCAGTTCTGGGCCATAACAAGGCTAGGGTGGGGCTTTGGGAATAAATGGCTAAAGTGTAGGAGACAGATGGAATGAATTATCCTAAGGGGTGCCATTGGCGAGAAATGGATATAAATTCAAATTGGTTTGGACAAAAGCACAGTGACAGTCTTAAATGGCTTCTGATGGAAACCTAGGTTATTAACCTTCAAGACTGACATTAGGTCAGAGAAATACCCCCCACCCTGCCCCCATGGATTTTGAAAAATATAAACACATCCAAGAAATAAGGGGCCTGGCAGTGTAGGGCTAGCCTGGGACCCCACCCCCTGGATTTTTTTTTTAATTAACTTTAAGGCCCAACCACAGCTTCCAGGAGTGCAAACTGATCTGTGCCCTCTGCACAGTGGAAACTACTGCTCTCTGGTGTCTCCCATGAGCTGGCATTCCCACTTCTCCCTATCTGATTTAAGGTTCAGTTTAAGATAAGATAATCCAACACATTCATACTAGGCACAAACTGGGCAGAAACTTTGTCTTTAGGAAGTTTCCCTTAAGAGGGGAGGCTGGAAGGAGAGGGCTGGCTTCCTTTACTGACACCTCAGTGTAGGTTAGTTTCAAATTATTCAAGGGTCACAGGGGGTCTCGTTGACAGAGGAGCGACAGAGAAGATAAGACAAAGTAGAGGCAGAGGCAAGGAAGATGGCAGCAATCAGGTGAGGAATGGTGGAATCAAGAGTAATAGTGATAGCAAGGCCATCTCATAATTTGTCTACAACTAAAAGTGAGTTTGACCTTGTCAACCTTACCCACAAATTTTGTCCTGGCATCTGGGTTCCTCATCCCATTCAGACCTCAACATACTTTGCCAAACCTAGGAATACCATTTCTTCTCTCCAAGGTTATGATGATTTCTCAACCCTGACCTAAGTATGTCTATTAAAATGTAAATGTAACATCTTAAGTATTTTAAGTATTTTTCTGTCTTTGGGGAGATGCCTTTAATGTGTGGATTATACTGTGGATCCCAGAAGGAAATAGCTAAACTAAGAGTAAGAGGAGCATTGTCTTGCCAGTTGGTGGATGTAAGAAGACTCCCCTTCTCTGTTGATACCTAGAGCAGCCTCTGGTCTCTTTGGCTTGTTGGGTGTGCCCTTTCCCTTTCTTTCCACAAATAGCTCACTTTTTAAAGGAGTTATATTTTGTAATTAGGAATGTAAAAAATGTGTTGTTGCTACTCTATTTCTAGATGAGTTTTCAAAGCTATAATGTCTTATTGGTAGCTAATCTAGGTCCTAGGTTCTAGGTCATGAGAGTTTTGGGGGGCAGAACTCTATCACCAAAGGAAGCCTGGAAACAGAAATGTCCTGGGATACAAAGGTAAATTAAGTAAAGACAAGGATTTTTCCTGTTTTGGGCTCCCTGGCTGTATTCTCTTTCTCTGAGACAACCAGCAGAAAAAAGCAGACAGGCATGGAATTCTTCCGTTATGCTCCAGAAGCAGCATAACTCTCCAGGATGCATGGGACTGGTTGCCAGTAGGAAAAGGAGCTGCACGTTTCATGTTGAACCATATGGGCAGCAGAGATGGAGTCTGGAGTCAGCAATCTTAAATATTACACCTTGCTTAAGAAATGGTTACTGAATGAACAAACAAATTGCCCTTTGTTTTAGTTTGCTAAAGCTGCTGGAATGAAATATCCAAGAAACAGAATGGCTTTTTAAAAGGAAATTTATTAAGTTGCAAGTTTGGAGTTTTATAACTATATTAATCTATAAAAATGTCTGAACTAAGGCATCCAGAGAAAGATACCTTGGTTCAAGAAAGGCTGATGGGTCCAGAATGCCTCTGACAGCTGGGAAGGCACATAGCTGGCATCTGCTAGGGTCTCTGTCTTCTCCTTTCAAATGTCTTCCCTAGGGGCATTCTCTTTTTTCATCTCCAAATGCTTCTGGCTGTGTGGGCTCTGTTAGCATTGAAGCTTTTTCCAAAATGGTTCTCTCTTAAAGGTCTCCAGTAAGCAACCCCACCTCGAATGGGCAGAGACACATCTCCATGGGAACTATCTAATCAAAAGTTACCATCCACAATTGAGTGGGTCCCATCTTCATGGAAACAATAAAAAAGATCCCATCCAGCAATGTTGAATTAATATTAAACAACATGGCTTTTCTTAGGTACATGACAGTTTCCGCCCTTTGGACCCCCAAAAGACATGTTCTTTCCAAATGCAAAATATATTCATTCATCACAATATCACAGAGCCTTAAATCATTTCAGTAAAAATGCAAATACAATACAAAGTCAGAAACAGTACAAAATCTCAACAAAGTCAGCCACAGACATGGTCTGTCCTAAGGCACAATTCTTCTCTGGCTCTGGACCTGTAAAACTTAAAACAAATTATCTGCTGCCAACATAAAAAGGAGAAACAGTCATAGGATAGATGTTCCCCCTATGGAACATAAGGGGGAAATTGGAAAGAACACAAGGGTCATCAGACCCAAACAGTTCTAGAAACCTGCAGGGCAAACTCCATTATATTTCAAAGTCTGAGAGTCATTTATGCTCAGGGCTTTAGAAAGTGGCAGTCCCACCCTTTCCAAGGGCCTATTCAAGGCCCTCTTCTCTCCAGTTGCAACCTTGGGGAAACTAAGGAGACCACCTTTTTCTTCCACCCTCTCCAAGCATCAGGGCAGCATTTGGCTCTTTATCGTTTCCAGGGTACATGCTTAACACCACCACCACCCCCGACCAGTGGAGTGGCAACCAGGCTCCCCCCAATCCCCAGGGAATGTGCTTCACCCTCTCCAATGCCTGAGGTGGTACAACAGTTCCAAAACATCTAGATGGAAGGCCTACCCTCTGCCATTGGGGCAAACTCACCCACTCCAAGTGTATGGGGTGTCCACTCTCCTGGTTTGAGGTTTCTTGGCTTCAGACCTTAGCTTTCATGGTTCTTCCTTTGAAGGTATTTTCCTTCAATTTGTCCCTTTTCTGTCCCTTTTAGACCAGACTGGTAGTGGTTGTATTCATAACCACTAAACAATAGGGCTTTCCACAAATCCTTCTTGGATAACTCCATCTCCAATCCTGGCTTTTTCTGAAATGGCTGACTGTTTTCATGTTTGGTTAAATCCTCATGTTATCTGGGGTCTCCCTTTCAGGAAGCCCAGAATTTTTTAGATCATCAATTTCTGTCCTCTTTGTACCCAAGATTTCAGTTCTCAGCTTACCACTTTCCTGTTGCATTTCACTATAAGCTGCAAGGAGAAACCAGGCTGCACTTTCCACATTTAATTTGGAAATCTCTCCTGCTAAATATCCAAGTTCATGGCTTTTAAAATCTGCCTTCTGTCCAAAACGAGTAGTCAATTTTGCTAACTGTTTTTTTTGCCACTTTCAAACAAAGATCACCTTCCTTCCAGTTTGCAGTAACACATGCATCGTTTCTCTCTAAGGCATGAAAAGAAGTATGTTTAGAGTCCACATTTCTACCAACAGTTTCTTCAAAGCATTGTAGGCCTTCTCTATCAAGCTTCTTACAGCTCTTCCAGAATCTTGCCCTTATCCATTTAAAAAGCTGTCCCAACATGCTTGGTATTTGCAAACTGCAGCAGCACCCAACTTCACTGGTACCAATATCTGTTTTAGTTTGCTAAAGCTGCTGGAATGCAACATACAAGAAACAGGATGACTTTTAGAAAGTGAATTATTAAGTTACAAGTTTACAGTTCTAAGGCTATAAAAATGTCTGAACTAAGGCATCCAGGCATCCAGAGAAAGATATCTTGGTTCAAGAAAGGCTGATGGGTCCAGAACATGTTTTTCAGCTGGGGAGACATATGGCTGGCATCTACTAGGGTCTCAAACTTCTTGTTTCAAACATCTTCCCCAGGGTATTCTCTTTTTTCATCTCCAAATACCTCTGGCTGTGTAGGCTGTGTCAGCACTGAAGCTTTTTCCAAAATGATTCCTTCTTAAAGGGCTCCAGTAAGCAACCCCACCTTGAATGGGTGGAAACCCATCTCCATGGAAACCATCTAATTAAAAGTTACCACCCACAATTGGGTGGGTCACATCTCCATGGAAGCAATAAAAAAGGTGCCTCCCAGCAATATTGAATGAGGAATAAAGAACATGGCTTTTCTGGGGAAGATGACAGTTTCGAACCAGCACATCCTTATAGTCTTTCCCTTCTAACAGTCATTACTCTTGATCTCACATTTCCTCCTTTCTTTAAAGCTAGAAAATCTCAACTCTGCCACATAACCTAACCACACCTGATCTCTCTCAGCCTCAGCTTCATTATATGCAAAATGAAAATAATAATAGCTATCTTCATGACTGTTGTAGTGCTTAGAATTAATAGATGTAGAGTGCTCAGCCCTGAGTATGTGATTAGGAGATGGTAGCTATTATTCTTTTGTGTCACTTTATTGGAGGGTCCAAAGCCTGAACAGGGTAGATACAGACTAACTTATTGGCTTGGAGTGCACAGTATGTTTATGTTTATTTTATGAGCTTCATTTATCTACAAACAGCCAACAGATGTTAATTGAGCATTTGCTATATTTTTAGCCCTGTGAGATATTGAGATGAATAAGACATAGACTCTGTGCTCATGGTGCTCACCCTCTACTTATGTTCATTGATTTATAAATGCAGCTCTATTAGCTACCCATCTTGGTCTACAATTTCCAAACAAAGGTTTATACATAATAATTGTTGGTTCCAGGCATCACCAAATGACAGAGGCCCATTATCTTTGTCCAGCTCTGCCAAACTTCCCTCAGTGGTGCAGGCAGCCCTGCTTGCTGTACAGAGGAAGCAGTGCGGGAGGATTCTGCACACATAGGTTTCAGGGACATACCAAAATCAGCCTGCACAGGTTGCATGGGCTGAAATCTTAGCCTCCCTGTCTTCAAAACAAGACACCCAGATAGCTCTTGCAACTGAATAAAGAGTGGGTATTGAGAGAGTGAGACAGGAAGGGTTAAATGTATCCAGTCCTACCCAGAGTGTAAGCCTATTCATCAGATCACAGTGGAGGTAGAGGTGGAGGTGGGACAGAGTTACACTAGCATCCTAGAGAGTAGTTATTTAGAAATGAAAATAACTGAGCCCTGGCTTCCACATTGCAAACATCATCAGATGACTTAATGGCTTAGATGGGCCAGGTGGCGAATTGGGAACCTTTTTGGTAGGGATCGAGGGCCACTCTATAGAAGGAGGGTCTTTTGTTCAGAATTTAGGCAGAACCCTGCGCCTGCTGCTGTTTGAGTGTCTTCACATTGAGACAGCATTTCTTCTGTTCAGTGCACTATCCATTTTTGGAGAAGAGTAGAGCATCTTCCAACAGGTCCCAGGACCTACTTCTTCCTGGGGAGTTCGCTGGCTCTCTACCTTCCTCTTGGTTGCAGTGATCAGCCAGCTCACCGTGACTACCCTCGGCTCACCTCCTACCTGGGTTTCACTCCATTTTTACCCTCTGCGGCAAAATAAGATGCACGGCAACCAGCTTTCCTTCCTCCTTCTGCGTTCCTTCTACCGAAATGATCCCACAGACCCCTTTTGTTTTTAAGAATTTTTATGTAAAGGAACTTGGGAATAGGGGTGAAGAAAACAACAAACACTGTGAGGAAGTTACAAAAGTACAAGATGTCTCTGGAAGTACAAGGAGAAATTGTCTGAGGTCATCATAAAATCTAAATGAAGTTGGCTCTGGGCATCCCTCCTTCTTAGAAATTCATGTGGGAGTCTCAGATTTAGTCTCTTTGTCGTTGCTCTCTGAAGGTGGAGCTTCTACATCTGGTGGCCCTGGCTGTGATCCCTCAGAGCAGAAGATCATTGGTGTTTACTATACTCCAGTGGGTTGTTGGGAATCCTCCCAGTCTTAACTGTGACTTGTTCTCATATGTCAGGTGAAAGTTGAGTGGATGAAGACACCTACGGAATCTCTCCTGCACACTCTCCTTCCTTTCACCTAGAGCAAGTGAACAGGGATCCCCGTTAAAATCAGGAAGTGGTGGCAGCTTCATAGACAGAGGTTATTTGGGGCTTCCTCATACAAAGAACAATGTGCACAATGAATCCAGAGAGAAAATGATGAGGTTTATTCTAATGAAGTTAGCCTTGAACAATTTTAATGAAGATCCTTGGATGAATTGATCTCTGAGCTTCCTCCCGGCAATAAAACCCTATCTCCACCTGCTGTTTACAAACTGTGGCACCAGTGAGAACAAAAAGAAAATGACTGGTATGTACTGTTGTTAAAACTCAAGTAGGTGACCATTAAATAAGTGCATCCTGTTTTTTATGATAGTAAGACCTAATTTCTTTGGAAATAAACACTTTTGTCAGATCCAATTGGTATATTTTTTAATGGGAAGAAAATAAAATGAAGCAGATAACTCTCCAGATACTCTCAAATTAATATTAAGAAACTGAATATTAGTTTTAAGAAGTTAAAAATTATTTTCCTAAGAAAGGATAAATTAATGAAGGGGGTAGCACCAGGATTCTTTCTTGCAATCCATGCATGACAGAGGTAGGTTTTGAATCAACCTTCACCGTGCCCCAAATCCATGCTTTTCACTTTATGAGAGTGTTAGGGGCACTGATCTGCCGTACACAGAGAAAGCGCGATCCAGTGACTCTAAGGCTCCCATCTCAGTGTGGTCCTGATATTGGGGCTTCCTCTCCCTACTCACCCTTAGCTAAACTCTCTCAGTCTGCGTGGTTTGTATCTAAACTTCCCTGTTCTTAAATCCCTGCTGCCAAGCACCTCCCCACCTCCAGCATATAGTATTTTAGCAAAAGCTCCTTGGAAGAATCCCATTCCCATTGTTGTAAGGAACCGCTCCACAAATTTTAGCCTCTGGAAATGATAAAATAGTTTAAGACAACCATTTTTAGGATGTGTCCTATTAAAAAGAAATGAAAGATTTATTTTTAAAAAGTAAGCGAAGCTCTTAAAATAGTAAGACCTCATCTATTTTCCAAGAATGCATCTTCTGATGTGACCAGTGCCTTTCTCCAGAACTGTGCACCTCTGTGTCATTTCATCACAGCAGGCTCCTCCCCACACCTTCTGAATTGGAGTGTTCAGGGGTGCAGCTAAGGCCTTGATATTTCTAAAAAGCTACACGTATGATTTTGATACTTAGCCAGGATGAATTTAAAATGTCAGTACAATTCCTATTTATCTACATGGTCAGTAGGTGGCAATCAGAAGCCATGGGTGCATAAGGAAAGCCAAGATCTTATTTTTTTCAGGTCAAAATTTTGCTCAAAAATCTGTTTATGTGGTCAACCAGAATTTGTCTATTTTCATAAGAAAAATTCAGAAACAAGATTTTCAGCAAAAAGAAATGTACTACATGTGTCGTTCTTGCATTTGTTTAACAGACCTTTTATAGGTTCAGCCATGCACTGGACACTGTGCTACTTGATGGGTACACAGAGATTAATAAAACATACCCTGCTCCTAGCATACTACTTTCTAGAACATTGTTAATATTGGACATCTAGAAGCTTGCTCAGGATTTTCTATAAATGAGAGCTTCTTGATGTCCATCAAATTGCTTCTTGCAACTCGGCATTTAGTTGTTGTTTAATTACTTGTACTGAACTCAGTTTCCCAGAGTGTGGTCTTCAAGGGGACTTTAATTAATGTGCAAGTATAAATGTGTTATTTTAATAGTTAGATATTTATTTTAATGTGTAATAGGAAAATACTAATTTTCCACTTAAGGTGATAATGTAAAATTTCCTTCTAAAATAAATTTAGGTTAAAAAAAGAGGAAGAAAACATCAGCCCAGGGATACTCAGATATAGTGAAAATATGCAGACTGTGCACAAATGCAGATGACTGAAGCTGGGAAACCATCTCGCTGACTGCTTCAAGGCAATCATTAGAAAGCCATGTGCTTCATGCAGAGATGAACAGCATTTTCCAGCCTGACGTTTGGGCTCTTTCTTCAGATCACTTTGTGTTTAATTTTTAGCTTTGATTTGCTGTCTCTGAGCAGCTCGCCATGCCCTCTCCAAGATTTCTTGAGTCCACATTCCTCGCCTTCCCCAAGATACTACGTTCATTTCTGGAGACCATTGCAAGATAGAAAAGCCTTTTCCTCAATTCTAGATCCTAGAAGTTTTGTTTTGTTTGACATTTTCACCATTGATCTGGTCTTGCATGACTGTGTCTGCAAGCAACAACTCTGTAATAACTAACAGCTTTGTCTGGTACTTCCTTCACATCTGTGTTCATAGGGAGGAAGAACGCTTTCCTCTTAAAGTCATAGCTTTCAAATTTAAAATAGCTGTAAATCGAATGATAACATTGAAAAGAAAGTCACTAATTTTAGCCCATCTAGAACAGCCCATTCTTCAAAGCCCTGCTGAGTGACTCTCTGGGACCACCACCCAACACAGAATGAATCACTGCTTTTGCAACACGACACTTAGCTTGTACCATCTCCCTCTAATACACCTACTTAATTCTTCATTGTGTAATAGTTACTTGTTTACATATCTTTTTCCCCACTAACTGTATCTGAAGGTCAGTGGTCATATATTGATTCTTATTCAACCAATATTTAAAAAAAATATTTTTATTTTTACAATTATGCCTCACAATATCATCACATAGTTGTGTATTCATCACCATCATCATTTTTTAGAACATTTGCATCATTCCAGAAAAAGAAACAAAAAGAAAAAACTCACACATGCCGTACCCCTTACCCCTTCCTCTCATTGACTGCTACCCAATTTTTTACCCTTTATCCCCTCTATTATTTATTTATTTTCCTTATTTTTTTACTCATCTGTCTATACTCTAGATACAAGGACCATCAGACACAAGGTTTTCACAATTACATGGTCACATTGTAAAAGCTATATAGTTAAGCAATCATCTTCATGAATCAGGGCTACTAGAACACAGTTCAACAGTTTCAGGTACTTCTCTCCAACCACTGCAATATACCATAAACTAAAAAGGGATATCTATTTCATGTATAAGAATAACATCCAGAGTAACCTCTTGACTCTGAAATCTGTCAACAACTGAAATTTTTTTGTCTCATTTCTCTCTTCCCCCTTTTGTTCAAGAAGGCCAAAGGACTCATCCCAGGAGTCCTGTCCCATGTTGTCAGGGAGAATTACACCTCTGGGAGTCATGTCCCACACAGGGGAGAGGGCAGTGAGTTCATCTACTGAGTTGCTTACAGAGAGAGGCTACATGTGAGCAACAAAAGATGTTCTCTGGGGGTGACTCTTAGGCAAAATTATAAGTAGACTTAGCTGCTTCTTTGCAGTAATAAGTTTCATAGGGGCGAACCCCAAGATTGAGGGCTCAGCCTATTGAATTGTTTGTCCCCACTGTTTGCAGGAATATCAGGAATTCCCCAGTTGGGGAAGTTTAATATTCCCTCCTTTTTCCCCAGTCCCCCAAGAGGACTTTACAAATACCTTTTTATTCTCTGCCAAAACCAGTATTTTTTGAGTACCTGCTATGTGCCAGGCACTGGTCTAGGAACTGGGGAGTTGGCTGTGAACAACACTGATAAAATCTCTTCCTCTTGTAGCTTATCTTTTTACGTCCCAATGCCCATCATAAATGTATTATTATCAATTGCTGAAATTCAAACTATCCCAAACCTTAGTGGTTTACAACAACAAAGATTTATCTCACACAGTTTCTGGGTAAGTATAAGTATGCAAGGAAAGCCAACATTTTTTTCTTTCTCAGATCAAATTTTTGCCCCAAAATATGTTTGTACATAATGTAATCTGGGAGGAATTTGGGAGCAACTCAGCTGGGTAATTCTGGTTCAGGGTCTCTCATGAGATTCCAGTCAAGATATCAGCTAGAGTTGCAGTCATCTGACACCTTGACTGGGCTGGAAGGTCTGCATCCGGCCTCACAGGGTTTTGGTTGAAGCCTCAGTTTGCCACCCCGTGGGCCTCTCCACAGGGTAGTTCATGATGTTGCAGTTGGCTTCTCCCAAAGTGAATGATCCGAGAAAGGAGTGAGCAATAAGGAAGCTGCAGTATCAGTGTCTAATCTTAAGAATGACATTCCATCACTTCTATATTCTATTGCTCACACAAACCAACCCTGGTGCAATGTGGAAAGAGACTACATACGGGGCTGCAGATCTTTGGAACTATCTCAGAAGCTGGCTACCACAGCGGGGCAATGTGTCAAACCCACTCCCATTTTTGTTGTTTTTGTTCTTTCCTTTAACAAAAAATGACCACACTTTCTGCTCTACCTTTGCTGGTTGTAGCACTTGGAATGATTTAATTTTTTTTTTTATTAGAGAAATTATGGGTTTACAGAACCACATGCACAAAATACAGGATTCCCATACAACCGTCCCACCACCAACACATTGCTTTGGTGTGGAACATTTGTCAGAACTGATTATTGCACTTTTTTTTTTTTAACAGTAGTTACCTTTGTTACAATCGGTGAAAGATTATTAAAATAGTGCTATTAACTATTACCCATAGTTTACATTAGGTATATTTTTTCCCATATACCACCCTATTACTAACACCTGGTATTAGTGTCATACATTTGTTAGAATTCATGAAAGAACTTTCTTTTTTTTAAAAGCAGTTTTATTGAAGTATATTCACACACCATACAGTCCACAACTAGTAGTATATTCATAAAATTGTATAATCATCACCACAATCAATTTTACAATGTTTTCATTACTCCAAAAAGAAAAACCCCATGCCCCTTATACCCCCCTTATTATTGACCCTTAGCTTTGGTGGGGTTCCTTTCTTACAACTGATGAATGAATATTAAAATATTACTGTTAACTATAATCCATAGTTTGCATTAAGCACATTTTCACCATAGTCCACCCTTATGTTAACACCTTGTAATAGTGATATACATATATTATAAATTTATGAAAAATAATTTGTTTGTATTATTTACCACAGGTCATCACCCACAACAAAGTTCATTATGTAATATAGTCCCATGTTTTATCCTCTAGCTTTCCTTCTAGTGATATACACGACCCTAGGCTGCTTTAACAGAAAGCTGCCTCTGAGCAATTCCCAGACTGCACAGGAGTGAGTGAGGGGAAGGGAACAGAAGTGGTGGGCTTGGGATGCAAATTTCCTACCAATATTTTTCTTTTTCTTTGATTCAGTATTTGTGGAGTCCTTCTCCAGTCTCTACCATCCTCCAGAGTTCTCAGCAAGTGAGATTTCCCCTTTATTCATTGCCTCTCTGGTGAGGTTTTTTTCAGGGGATGCCTTAGGCCACCATGTTGATGACATCACATGTGGTGTTATTTTCCACTAGGCTTAGATAATTTGCATGGTTTACCCAAGTAACATGTTGCTATCATCTGAAAAGAAATCAATAAATGTGCTTTTGAAAGTCTTAGTAACTTGTCTTTCTCTTTAATTATCCTCTGTGCAGGGCAGGCCACGGTGGCTTAGCAGGCAGAGTTCTCACCTGCCATGCTGGAGACCTGGGTTTGATTCTTGGTACCTGCCCAAGCAAAGAAAAAAAAGTGTTAATTATCTTCTGTGCAATCATATTCTCTAAGCATCTTGCCAGAACCAGTCATGTTATCCTTCTCTGACCATTTGTGGAAAATCACTATTTGAAACTCTTATTATGTTCTATTTAAATAGATTCTGTTTAATATACAAAGTAATTGAGTTTTGCTGAAAAGAGAGCTATCATGGTGTTGTGACAAAAAGACACAACAAGTGTGGGTGTTCACTGTTAAATAGAAGCCTAGATAGAGGGAAAGGGACCTACTTTTTTGATGTGAAAAAATAAAACTGTATCACTTTACTACGAACCAAGCAGTAAGCTAGCAACACACATGAAAAGAACAAAGGCAAATACCAAGTTAGTAGCATTAATGGCTGTGCAATTTTCCTCTTCCTATTCTGTCATGAAGTTAAAGGGGAAGCAGGAGTTAGAGCAGGAGCAACCAGAATGATCATGCTAACTAACATTTATATAATGTTATAACAATACTGTGCCTATCATTTTCCCCCTTGACAGAAACAGACTTTCCTCTAATAAGTTGCAATCAGATAGTCAGTGGCTCTCAATAGAAAAAACAATGAAATGCTGGAAGAAGCTTACATATTTAGAAGCAAAAACAGTTGTAGATCATAGAGTATGCAAAAGTACAGAAAAATCTGGAAAAGAATATTTAGAGTGAGTTAGAAAGATATGCTCTGTTCAACTCTTAGTGGAAAATCAATTCAACTCTTCAGTGTTTGCTAACGTTTAAGAATTACCAAGAATGGTGATTGAGTTTATATTTCTTGACAACTTACTCCAAATTGTATCAAGCAATTTGTGGTACTATATTATAGTTCTGCTTAAGCTATTTTAACAGCAATGTTTTCAATAAAATGGAGTAACTGAGTGGGAAAATGTTTCTCACTTAACAATACCTTTGGGAAGCCAGGGCTGTTTGGATCATAAAGCATCAACTAGTTACCACCATTCACTCATGGCAACAAAATCTCATGAAGGCCAAGATGGTAATGATGACTGAGAGGTAATAAACAGGCCCTGAAGTACTTTCCTTCCAAACCCAAACCTACCAAGAAATTGCAAATATCACACCACCTTTTTAAACATTTTCTGAATCATTTATTTCAAGAACTGTTGTCAACTTCAATCTGCTTCTACACCTTCTTCAGATTCCAGTTAATGACACACACAAAGTGACAGAGTCCCTATGGAGGGGGTATTTTCCTAGGGGGCTAGGAAATAAGCATTGCAGGGTGTGTTACTTTGCAAGCTGCCAGAACTGGAACGGCTTTTTTTTTTTTTTTTACATGGGCAGGCGCCGGGAAGCGAACCTGGGTCCTCTGGCATGGCAGGCGAGCATTCTTGCCTGCTGAGCCACCGTGGCCCTGGAACGGCTTTTTAAAAAGAGAATTTAATAAGTTATAAGTTTACAGTTCTGAGGAAGTGTAAGTGTCCAAATAAAGGCACCAGCAAGAGGTTATCTTCAGTCAAAAGAGGCCAATGGGTCAAGAACACCTATGTCAGCTGGGTAGTCACATGGCTGGCGTCTGCTGCTCCCTTGCTCCTGGGCTCTGTTGGTTTTAGCCTCTGTTCTTGTGAGGGTTCCTCACTTTGCTTCTCCGGGGCTGGCTTTCATCTTTTGGCTTCCCTTGGCTCTCTCCAGATTCTGCTTGCTTAACATCTCATGGCAGCGTCTGCTGGACTCCAAGCATCTCCAAACATCCATATCTCTATTCTCTGCTGGTCCGCTCTGCTCTGAAGTTTCTGTCGGCTCTCTGTAGGCTCTAAGGCTTCTGTCATTTCTTGTTGTTTCTGAGGTTTTTCAAAAATGTTCCCTCTTTTAAAAGAGTCCGATAAACTAAGCAAAGCCCATCTAGAATGGGTAGAGTCATATCTCCATCTAATCAAAAGTTAATACCTACAATTGGCTGTGTCACATCTCCATAAAGATAATCTAATCAAAAGATTCCAACCTACATTATTAAATCAGGATTAAAAGAAATAGCTGCCTCCACAAGATGAAATCAGGATCGAAACATGGATTTTCTGGGGTACATAATACTTTCAAACTGGCACACATGGGCATGTATATTTTTTTAAAATTCCCTGCAGCGAGTCTTACATGACTTGCTGGGGGCAAGGGCAGGGAGAGCGTTCCTTCCTTTCAACTCTCAGTTGACACAATGGGTGAAAGTTAGTAAGCTTCCTGACCTCTACACTGGCTATTTGCAAAGGCTGCCTTGAAGGAGAAGTCCAACTGAAAGATTAAAGGAAGTCAGGATGCCTGGGAACTCATCCAGGGTTTGCCACTAACATTTGACATTAAATGTCAGTTCCCTTCTGTCTTAGTTTGCCAGGATTTCTATGATAAATACCACACACTGGTTGGTTTAAGCAACAGGAATTTATTATCTCAAAGTTTGGGAGACTAGAAGTCCAAAATCAAGTATTGGCAGGCCATGCTTTCTCAGAAGCCTGTAGCTTTCTGGGGGTGGCCTGCCAGCAATCCACAACTCAATCTCTGCCTCCATCACATGGAAATCTCTCTCCTTTGCTCTCTGCCTGTGGCTTCTGCTACTCTATCCAAATTTCCTTTGCTTATAAAGAGTCTAGTCTTATTAGATTAAAGTCCACTCTGATTCAGTTTGACCTCATCCTTTTACAATATTCAAAGATCCTGCTTATAAATGAGTCCACACATACAGTACTGGGAGTTGGGACTTGAACATGCCTTATTGAGGACATGATTCAGTCACCACCTTCTCTGGGTTTCAGTTCCTTATCTGTAACCTGAAAAGTTTGCACTAAACAATTCCATTACAGCACTGATATTTCCCTCTTCCATTTTGACTGAAAGTTGGCAAATCTTGTGTGGCTTTACTGGTTCACTGGATGACGCTATTCTGTTTTCCTGTAAGTCAAAACCTAAGGTTGCAAACTGAGGTCAGATCCATCCAGTTCACAAATGTGATGTTTGTGTATGTGTATTTTTTTGCAAGTGTGTTTTGTTTATACTCTCCAGTGTTTATTATTATTATTATTATTTGAATTCATTGCCAACAGTTAAAAATAGGGAGAATTCTTATAATTACTCTTAATTTATCTTGAAAGTTTGGGAGCTGGACACACTCAGCTGCATCCCTGCATGGCCAACTCTCCTAGACAACGCGCATGCTTTTCAGTTCACTACCATCCCACCTAGCCTGTTGTGTTCATTTCTATACTTTCTCAGACACTGTAGACATTTTAGTTTGCAACTCCTGTTTTAAGTTCTCTTGGTGTTCCCTAGATTGCATGGGACAATGAGATTTTGTTCAGGACTTATATTCAAGCCTACTTCAAGTTTGGACCAACTCGAAGTGGATGGGTTTGTGGGAGTGTGTGAACTTGTGGACATGCCTATCTGGCTTGCTCATGTATGCCAAGGATGGGAAGAGGGCTAGGAGCTGAAAATATTGTGATAGTTCTGAAATACTCCCCATCTAGGCAGCTGCCTTTCACATGTGTTAAAGGTGTATGAGGGGGACCATGTGAACAGGGAGAGATGAAACCAAAAGAGGAGAAACAGCTAATGGGGCTTTCAAGTGTCCTCTTTCTTCTCTTAACCTTATTGTCTAGGTCCATGCCAGAAGCGGCGGGCGGGAGGTTGCTGCACCCAGCTGGGGTCGCTGTCAGCACTGAAGCATGCTGTTCTTGGGCTCTATCTGCTGGTCTTCTTGATCCTCGTGGGCATTTTCATCTTAGCAGGTGAGAACAACCATTTTCTGTCCTGGGCTTTAAGGATATAGAAGTTATGCTGAAAGTGAGCACATGCAGGAACAGCAGAGCTGGAGCCTCAGCTCTTCATTCCTGCTGTCACGAGCCCGGATATGCTGTCCTTTCCACCAAGGACACAGGAAGAAGCCAGCTTGCTTTCCCACTGAATACAACTCCTCAGAGGCTAGTTTCCTGTGGGATGGGAAGTTGGCAGGGGTTGTGTGAGTTTGTGAGATCTCTGATTCCATCAGCAGAGAACTAGCTGCTCTGAGTGACATCAGTCTTTTCCGGCTTAGTTTTGTGACACTGTGCAATACATTGGGCCACCCTGAGTCTTGTGTTGTGGTTTGTACCAAATAGCCTGGGCACCATCTTAGCCCCTAGTCCTGAGCTGTGATAAAAATAATCAGGAGGTACTTTGCTGCTGAGGATATTCAGGGACATGGTAACCCTATAGCCCTTTGCAGTTACTGGGAGTGGTGGTGGTTTGTTCCAATCCAGTTGGGCTCTTCTCACCAGTTTCTGTTTGCAAGGCAGGCAAGTGATGATAGACTGGATTTGGAGCACATTCTCTATCCAGGGATAAGCAGAGCTCACTTCTTAGAAAGGGATCAAACTAGGGGCCTGTAGATCCCATGCTCTGACAGCCCAGCTCACCATGCACACTGTTATGGAGCCAGGAAAGCAGACCCAGGCAAAGATTGTTCTGGTCCCCTCCTGACTCTTACTCAGAGAAAGGGATGCTCAATTCCCACCTTTCTCATTGGAGGTATGTGGAACTGGACAAGATAAGAAGGATTGGGAACACAGGGCTAAATAAGACCCAGTGGCTTCTCTCAAGGAGCTCCCATCCAAATGGTGAAGCAGGATCAGGCAGAGAGAAGCCTGTGTCAAGTCACAATGGGATAGGGTCATTATTACAGGGGTGTAAATGACTGCTGTGGTAATGCAGAGGAAGACCGCAGAGGGGGAGTGTGGGCGTGGCATGGAGAAGGGTGAGGCTCATCGGAGCGGGGCTGCTGGCCAGGCAGAGCTGACTCGGAGTGCTGAGGGTGGGGTCCTCGAGTTAACTCTAGGGCAGGGAACTGGAACTTAACCCATCAATGGAAACCCTGAGGCAGATGCCCAGAATCTCCCTGGGCTCAATTTACCTTCTTTTAAGTGAGATGAGTCATGTGTGCTTCGTGATTGGATGTTCGCTGCTGCCTTTGCTTTGAGATTTCCATACTCAAAGCCTGGGGCATACATTGAGGGTGGTGGCTGTACCACCATCCATCGTCGTGGGGGGTGACCAACTGCAACAACAAGAGGAGCTCATGATTCATTGCAGGGGCTGGGGGATGACGCCCAGCAGGATCCATCGCTGGCCAAGCCAGCCGGAGGATGATTTGAACATGTTCTTGTGCTGCTTGGTGAAATTGGGATCTGAGTTTTGTGGGCTTGGCTGTCATGACCGTAACAAATTTTTGGAATGTTTGGAAAGTGTTTCAGGCCAACAAGAAAGCCAGGCTACATGGTTACAACTGCTGGATGTGAACATCTAGGTGACAGAAGGGGTTGAGAGAAGAAACACCAAGCCTGTGGGGGCTCAAAGTGTGTGTGGAGGGGTGGTCTCTAGAGGGCCTGGAAGGGCATCATGACTTGAAGATATTTGCAAGGGACTGAGTTCTCTTCTGGTGTCTGAAGGACTGCCGTGTAGAAAACAGAAGATGTATTCCATGTGGCCCCAGAGAATAGAACCAGGAGGAATTGGTGCATGTTGTAGAGACCGATTTCCATTCAAAATGAAGGAGAATATTTTCACAAGTAGTGCTGTCCAGCATGAGGCAGAAAGCTTTTTTCCCTGACTTGGAGGTTGAATGGGATTTATGATGACATCCTGGAAATATCAGAAAGAAGGGTGGAACGTAGTTTCTCAATCTAATGAAAACATTGCCACACTTCCTTAGTCATTCCATGTGGAAACTTGAGGAGAGTTTTGACCATTTTAATCACCTTCAGACCTGAAGTTTCTGGGTACCAGATTGCCTGTGTGGCACAAAAACCACAGGTGAATTGGAATTGATCTGATGAAATAGGACATCATACTTTGTCTCTTGGCTCTGGGCCTTTGACCACTGTCCCCTTCCCAGGTTTTGTCTGGAAAACCATATTGGTCTCTGGGAGAGGTTTGATGCAAGTGGCTAATGAGAGAGCAGTCACCAGCTGCCTCACCCAGAGGGGTGGGACTTGGAAATGGGCTGGGGTCTTCAAGGATGCTCTGCCTGATCTCAGGTAGGGAGTTTCTTGAGATTCACCCTGAATGAAGACCTTCAGTCATGCTCCCTTTCAGATGCTAGGGAGATCCATGGTTCAGGGTAGAACGCGGAGATCCTGCTGGCCTTCTGTTAGGTATCCTGGTTTGAGCATTTTCCCATCCTGGGCAGCACCTGCTCATCAGTGTCCTGCAGAGAGTGTCTTGTACAGGAGTTTGAACCACTCTTAAATGTCAAAACCTTCATGTTGGCACAAATCTTACACATCTTACAATGGGATAGCAAAATTATCCACAGCAACCAAATGTTATATCTGAATTCCTGATTGGATAATGCATATTGTACTCATTTCATTACATATCTCAAAATCTGATTGGAATATAAATGCCTACTCTTACAGTTTTCCAACATTATAAAATTATATTCTTATTATATGAAAAATATTACTCTTACAAACTCTGCATGAGACTTTTCAATTCATTCCTTACCCAAATATTGAAAGTAAAGTGCAAACACTGTACCTTTTGTGTCTGCATCAGCTGAGCTTCCCTCATCAGAATATTAATCCAGTCATCACCCAAATTGTTCTCTCAATTGAACTTTCTTTTTTTTCACATTTTTTATTGTGAAATATAACATATATACAAAAAAGCAGAAAATTTCAAAGTACATTGTAATGAGTAGTTATAGAACAGATTTCAGAGTTTGATATGGGTTATATACAGTTCTACAATGTTGTTTTTCCTTCTAAGTGCTCCAAGACACTGGAGACTGAAAGAAATATCAGTATAATGATTCAGCAGTCATACTCATATGTTAAATCTTTTCTTCTCTGTTATAAGTTCTCTTTTTCCTTTGATCCATATCTTTAGGGGTATTTGGACTATGCCCATTCTAACTTTTTCATGTTGGAAAGGAGTGTTGATAGTATGGAATGGGGGGTGGAACTAACTGATGTTCTTTGAGAAGCTGGACCCTCTTGGTTTCAGGACTTATCTGGCCTAGGAAACTACCTGGAGGTTGGAGGTTTCTGGAAAGTACTCTTAGTGCATGAAACTTTTGTAGAATCTCAGAGTCCTAGGTGTTCTTTAGGGTTAACAGGAATGGTTTTGTTTGGGTTTGGCAAACCATGGTAATTACCAATATCTAGCTGAAGTTTGCCGAAGAGTAGCCTCCAGAATATCCTCCTAACTCTATTTGAACTCTTTTAGCCACTGACACCTTATTTTCTTACATTTATTTCCCCCCTTTTGTTCATAAAGGCATCAGTCCCATGGTGCCAGAGCCAGGCTCATTTCTGGGAGTCATGTCCCATGTTGCCAGGGAGACTTTCACTCCTAGATGTCATGTCCCACAACGGGGAGAGGGTAATGATTTTACTTGCAGAGTTGGGCTTAGAGAGAAAGAGACCACATCTGAGAAACAGAGATTTTCTGGAAAAAAGTGTTTAGATTCTCTTCTACAAAAATAAGCTTCACAAGAGCAAGCCTCAAGATCATGGGCTTGGTTTATTGACTTAGGTGTCAACTGGACTTTCTGTCTGTCATCTAACACTCCATTCCTGACCAGCATCCTCCTATAAACTTTCCTCTGATATTTCCACATTACTGAGTTCTATTCCTTCAGCCCAGGGCCTTCAATTATCTACCAAGCAGGCTGCAGAAGTCAATTCCTCCTATCCAAAAACTTCTTGAAGTCTTTCTATCTTCTCAACAGTTTGCTTATCACCTGGGCTGATGGTTCCCTATTATGTTTTCATTTTGTTCCTGGTTTATTTTTGGACAGTATAAACCATTGGGCTTAAATTCAGAAACAAGAGATTTGAGATTGAATGGCCACTTGGTGAGGAGGTCATAATTCTAGCACCTTAGGCAGGTGGTCTCTGATGGGGTTGTAGGGTTAGAAGAGATTCAGTCTTATCCATGGCTACTTTTGGGACATGATGGCGATGACAGTGTGTGATCATCAGGGATCATATCTCCTATGAAATGTCCACTCCTTCTTCCCCTCTCCTGTCATGATTCCATTGATGAATTTGAATTCCCCCACTGTAAAAATGAAACAGCAGAAAAGCAAAGTGCAAATATTTCACGGGGTCTAAATTGAAGGGAAGCTGGAGAATCACAGCAGAGGAGATTGTAGTGATTGGACCTGGAAGAGTTTCTGGTGAAATAAAGGCTCCTCTCACACCTTAATTTCATTCTGTCTTAACAGTAGCAGCCAGACATTGCCTTCATCATCCTCAACAAGTGCTTGTACATAAGTGCTCAGTGGGTCAGGGGTTCCAGAGCAAGTCCTGAAAATAAAGCAAGTTACAAGGTGATTGCTGTGCTGGGAAGCTTTAAAATCATAAAACACGCACATAAGGACAATAGGACATACCTTATTCTATGTGCCAAATTATGCAAAGGAGAGCCTGATTCTTAAGGGCTGGAGGGGTTGGGAAAGGTCTTACTTAGCCTCTAGAGGAGTTGTAGACTAAATGATCCAAATGTTACTTGAACTAAGCACTACTGTTCTTGGTCGCTTTCCTTGAAGGGTCTGTTCTTTGGCTCTGCAATCAGAGAAAAGTGTATCAATTATTCATACCATCACTGCATCTTAGAAATAAGAGCATGATGCCATTGTCTTTTTTTCTTTTTTTAACCTAGGGTTCATTGTGTTCTTCAGTGTCCTGTTGTTCTTTTTATTCAGGTAATTTAGACACAAACTAAAATTTCCCCATTTAACCATATTCAAACATATAATTCAGTGCTGTTAATTGCATTCACAATGTTGTGCTACCATCCCCATCATCCATTACCAAACATTCCCATTGTCCCACACAGAATCTGTTTACATTTTAAGCCTTTCCCTACCATTGGCTTTTAGTGGGAGACTCTGTTAGAAGCAGCCCTGTGAAATTTTATCCTTCTATATATTATAAGGATGTTGTTGCGAATGTTGTTCTTTTGACTTTACAAGGATCCAGGAGAGACTATTTTTCTGTCTGAGTCTCAGAAGAAGGTACCCTTTCTCTGAGGAATAGTTTACTTTTACCTTAGAGTGACTGTGAATTTGAAAATAATTAAACTTTCTTTCAAGGAGGTAATTAACAAGAACTGAGAGTCAGTTGTCATCCGGTTGTGAGATGTGTGGATTTGAACGTAATTGAAATTAAAGCATGGATTTGTAGGCTGCCCACAACAAGTGTATAGATTTTATGGAAAGCATTTTATGTTACTCGCATAGTTGGCTATTTTTGGTTTCTCCGTACTTGTTCTTTTTCCTTTTTCTCATCTACTGTAATCTTAGTGTATTTTATGTATCTTTATAAACTGCCTTAATATTTTGGGAACAAGGCAGGGTGCTGTACAGTCTTTTGTCTTAAAAAAAAAAAAGCTGCCTACTCCACATGATTCTTCCAGTGCATGGTGTTTTTAAATATGTGATTTGTTGAGTGAATTACAGAGACAAGGATGCCTGGAGTGAATCTTATTTGTGGAAAAAAGATGATTATTTCACTTTTAACCAAGTGTCTGAATGCCCACGTAAATATTGGCTAGTTGAAATAAGTGTATAATTAATTATATTAATACACACACATACACTGTATTTACACTGTAGTATAGAGAGGGAACATTAAGAGGAACAGAATGATGTAATACTTTATACTTGCTAAGAGTAGGCACTTTGGAGCCAGCCCATCTAGATCTGAATCATGACTTTGCCATTACCAGCTATATGGTATTAGCCAAGTTCCTGGACCTTTCTGTACCCAAGTTTCCTCAGCTGAAAATGCTAGAAATAAGTAAGCCTGCCTCGTTGAGTTGTTATAAGAATTAAATAAGTTAATATATTTGAAGTCCTTAATATAGTACCTGGCCCATAGTAAGTGCTATGCAAGTCCTAGCTGCTATTATTGTTATTGTTACTACTACTAGTAGTAGTATTACTAGTACTATTAATATTATTATTTGTGCTTTTTCTTGGCTTTCTTTAAAGTCAAATTAGCTTGATGATGTGAACTGAGAGTGAGAAAAGCTTGAATTTAGTCCCAGCTCATCCATTAACACTCTGTAATCCTGGGAAAAGTTACTTTGGATGTCTGAACGTTAGTACAACTCATTTGTAAAATGAGCAGGTTGGACTAGATCAGTGTTTCTCAAAAGTTTTGACAATGACCAACATTAAAAAATTTACTTGACATCACAACCGGCATGCACATATACCCATATCTGAAATAACTCTTAAATGTATGATGAATGCTGATGATTTCCTATTCTATTCTAGTCATTTTTTAAAAATGGCCACAATCCATACATTTATTTTCTGATCCACTAATAGGACACAAGTTTGAAATACTATGGGCTTAACAATAGTTCTATTAGTCTATATGTGTTTCAAATATTCTAATGGCATACATAGTTATATGCTTTGACAGGGGTTTTGAGGCCAACTTCTGGCTTCAAATCCAGACTGTACCACCGAGTGGTTCTATAATCTTAGGGAAAACAATTTAACCTCCCAGAGCTTCAGTTTCCTCATCTATGAAAGGGTATGACAATAGTACCTAGCCCTTTGGATTGTTGTGAGGATTAAATTAATTAGTACACAAAAGCTCTTAGTGCCTGACACATAGTAGGTACTCAATAAATGTTAAATATTACTATCATCTTTATTATTAGTCACAATCAGAGGGATTTTACTTTCTAAGTAGAAAAGTATTAGAAATGTAATGGTTTAGCCTGAACAGCCAGGAACTTTGTCCCAAAACAGAGAGAACTGAGTTCTCTGTGGTGGGAGGGTAGTTCCCTACATCCCACATGTTTCTCATAAACATACAAGAGAAGCCTAGAAACTTTGAGGCATCATGGACTTACCGTGTCTGTTTCTCAGTGAGCCAAGAAGCAGGGCAGTCTTTCCAGCATTGTGGCTATTTAATGGACAGAGAGGCAGCAAGAGAGGGGGAAAGTGAGAGAGAGAGAAAGAGTGTGCTAGCTCTGTATTGTCAACCCCACCCCGGTACTGAGAACCTCAGTCTTGGAAAGCCCCTCAGAGAACACCTTGTACACCTTCCTCCCAATGCAAGACCTTCCCTCAAAACTTCCCAGGCAGAGGAGGTATTGTGCTTATACTGAAAACAGCAGCAAGTGACAGAAATGTCTCTTCCTTGATTATTCCCAGCACATTGTTTCTAGTTCTTCTTGCAGGAACAACTCAAAACAAGCCTTTCTCTTCATCCTCATGGTCATTCTTCAGCAAATTTAAAATACCAGGCTTTGGAAGCCCAGTTCTTTCAACACTAGGCTTACTTGACCTGGTTTTGAGACCTCTGTGTATCTAGATATCTATCTTAACAATTACCAAGTTATATTGAAATTATCTGTTTATTTGGATCTTCCCCTTCTGGTCTGAAAGAATCCTCTCTCATGATAAAGCACTTGTGTCTTGTGCATTTTTGTATTTCCAGTGCTTAGCATAATACCTGGCACATAATAGGTGCTCATAAGTGTTTGGACTAAACTGAACCCCTCAACATAATAATCATTCTCCCCCTCCCATGCCCACCCTAGAAGCTCCAAGTGACTGAGTGGTAAATGGAAATAGACACAATACTGGTATGGTCTGGCCAGGGCAGAGTGTGTGCAGCTGTGACCAACTTTGACCTAGACACTCATGTATGTTGATATAGCTTAAATTTGCATTAGTATTTCTAGTAGTAACTCTAGTATTTTTAGTAATGCGTGATACCACATCCCAAACAATGGAATACTATGCAGCCATTAATAATTATATTAATTCCCCATCAACCCCAGATTTCTGTCAAAGGAAACATTGCCTAGTGAGGACTTCTCCATCCTCTGTTAGTACAACTGAATTTTGTTGGTTTTGTTGCTGCTTTAACTTAAATATGGGTTTTGTCAGCAATCCCACTTAAATGTCATCACTTTGGTTTCTGCCAAGAATTGCAGCCTGTTGGATCAATTTGAATCTGGATTCAGACATCTAACATTTTAGCTTTCCCTTTCAACCTTGTGCCATCTGTCATGTCTGAGCCAGTATCCCACCCAAAGCCCTGCTCCATAGCCTGCTGCCACGAGTACAGTTCCCGGGAGGATGCTACCGATGTCACGCTAGCCACATGCATGCAATTTACTCTTCGTGTCTTATGCTGGTGAAATGGTGACACCTTGAGTCCCCCACCAGCCTTCTTACTTAAACTTAGGCCTTACTCATCTGAGAAACCAACTGCCCTTTCTGCTGGATCCCCCCTAAAGAGCTTCTTCCCTAGTAGAAGATACTCCCAGTCTCACCTTAGTTCTGAAGGGAGTGGTGGGAAAAAGGACCCAGAGAACTTTGACAGCCTTACTTCTCCACCAAAGGTTCTACTGCACAGAAAGACAGCCCTTTCCTATCTCTTTGACTTTGATGGATGCTTTAGACCATTCCCAAGGTGAGAAAAACAGAGGGAGTAGAGGCAGCCAATGTATCCCCTGCAAATTGGACAAATATGCCCTCTGGGTCCCCAGCCAAATCATTAATTTCAATTAGATAGGGCAGGGCAGAGAACTGATCTCAGCTACATCCTGCTGGAGTCCTTCTTCTGCCCCAAGAGCAAAATATGGCCACCCTTTGTTGTTTTAAATATAATTTTACTGAAACAGAGCCATGCTCATTCATTTATGTATTGTCTGGCTGCTTTGGCACTATATCAGCAGAGTTGAGTCATTACAACAGAGACTGTATGGCCTACAAAGCATAAAATATTTGCTACCTGGCCCTTTAAGAAAAAGTTTACTGATCCTGCTCTAAACTTACACTGACCACTAATAAGCCCTTTGATCCTTCACCTCTGGATTATGCTTTAGAGTTTTCAAGAATTTTCACATACATAATGTCATCTAATCCTCATGACAATCCAAGTAACCCAGAAAATAGTTCACAATTTGTGGATGAGGAAACTGAGACTTGGAGGAGTTGCCTGTTTGGGCCCAAGGTCACATGGCTAGTAAATGGGGACCTGGGTGAGGGATGTGAATTTAGGACATCTCTCCCTCAGAGCCTCCTGGTAGAAGTAGCATAGCACAGAAGTGAAATGTATGGAGTCAGGCTGCCAGGGGTCAAATCTTGGCTTTGCCACTTACTCCGTAACCTTGAACAAGTTACTCAAGCTACTAGCACCTTAGTGTCCTCGTCTATAAAGTGGAAGTAATAACGGTAATAACCCACTGCAGAGCATTGTGGTGAGGATTAAATTAATTTATCCATGTAAATAATCTAGACTCATGCTTGGCACGCAGTAAGTGTCATCAAGATCTGTTATGTCATTATAGCCAGATATAACTCCTGTTGACTGTGGGGTAATCCAGCCCTCATTTCACCATGTTATGCAGGAAATATTGAGAGACACTTTGTCAAGTGCTTTCATTTCCATCCCAGGAGCCAGTCCTGGAGGCAACTGTTCAAAGACATTGTGTAGTACCCATACCTTGCTAGGAAAAGGAGCTTTCTTATTTAAGCAAAAAGATAATGAAATGGACTTGAATTCGTCTTTTGCTTTTTTCCATACCTTTGCATCTCCCTCTTCAAAGCTCAGCCTTGTTACCTTCTAACCATCTTTCCTTCTGCTCTCTGGTAGTATCTCATGCTGTGTGTGCCCAGAGTTGTCAAGTAGATTTTGCTACAAACTAATAGCTTTGAGTTTGGACTGAGATAGAATCTGAGCAACTAATGAGCCCTTTGTTCTCTGCCTTTTTGGAGAGAAGAGAGTTAGAAGGACTTGGAATTTCTGCAGTGATCCTGTAGGCAGTTTGCCTTGGCTTCACCACCCAAGAGTTTGGAGACTTCTTGCCTCAAATTCAAAACAACAAATACTTGTTGAGTGTCAACTTTTTGCCTGGCACTGTGTTAGATACAGGGGAAGACAAAAGAACGAAGCCTCTGCCATAAAAATCTTACTGACTGGCAGAACACGTGTAAAAGTAACTATACAACACTGTGTAGATAAAAGAACTGATGTTTTAGAACCAGGCAAACCTGAGTTCAAACCATTTATGAGTTGTGATCTAGGGGAAATTATTTAAGCCTCTCTGAACCTCATTATTCTTTTTAAGCATTACAATGGGGATAATAATGCCCATGTCTCAGGATTGGGAAGATACAAAGTGCCTCGCATAAGCGATGCCTGGCTTATCCTAGAGACTCCGTAAATGTTTTCTTCCCTATATATCTCAAAGTAGAGGTACTAAAACATTCTGAGAAGCCACAAGTTAATTCAGTTAAGCAATCGACTGGTCTCTTTTGTTGCCCTAGGCCCTCTGCTTGACCTCTAAATTTTGGAGTAAGTAGGATCTCAATCCTTGGTCCTCTTCTCTTTTTTTAACTGAACTCTCTTCCTAGTGATCTTTATTACATTCCATCAGATTTCCATCTCTGTCCTCACCTCTCACTTCTGCCTTGAATCCAAGACTAATATATTAGATGCCTTGTGATGGTATCCCCACTTGGCTATTTGAAAACATCTCAAACTCAGTGTATAAATAAAGCACTCGCTATTCCATCCTGTTCTTCTCCATCTCTGTAAATAACACCATGATCTACCCAATTGTATAAATCCCAAACCAAGAAATCCTCCTAGATTTATCTTTCCCTCACCCAACTCCTACATCTACCCCATCAGCAAGGATGGACACCTGTCATCTCTCACCTGGACACCCCCAATTGCCTCCCAATCAGGTTGCCAGAGTAAGCAAAAAAAAAAGAAAGAAAACTACAGAATATCCAATTAATTTTAATATTCAGATAAACAACGAATACTTTTTTTAGTGTATGTCTCAAATATTTCTTAGAAAAGCCCAGGAGGAAGGATAAGGGAGGCAGAAAACGTCTCATATAACCAGTCTCAAGTCTTCTAGGGCATTGTTGGTGGTAGTGGTGGTAGAGTGTTGGATTTTGTTAGGGTAATGTGCAGCTTTGCCTCCTGCCTTCTCCTTCCATCCCTGACAAACCCCTTATAGACAGGAAACCTGAGTCTTCCTTTGCCCTGACTCCCCTTCTCAATGGGCAGCCCAGCTTGGCTTGACTGCTGGCAAGGCATCCCCTGAATTTCTACCTTTCTCAACTCCTTCATCAGATCCCCAAATTCCACTGAGATCCTTAGGGAGTATCCAAGGTTTGCAGAGAAGTAAGGAGGGTGGTCCCTTCTGTGTTCCCATCTTGTCCTGCTTGTGTATGTAGTCTTTTCCACAAGTCTCCCCAGAAGAGAGGCAGGTCCAGGCTCTGCTCAAGCTCAGGGGATGGGTGGAGCTCTCCCAACAGCTTCTCACTGTGTTTCTCTCTGGCCAGAGCACTACTCTGAGCTACATATTCTGCATCTCAGCAGTTATCTGTGGGGGTACCCAGTGCCAGCCCCCCTTTTCCCAGCAATCCCCATCTCCATGAGGGGTCTTTGGAGCCCCTGCCCCCTTTACACACACACACACACACACACACACACACACACACTTGGCACCTGGATGTACATGGGTTGAAGACAGTGAAGAAAGTATTCAAAGTGACTGATGGGACTGTTCTCCAAGAAGTGATTGGGCTGGTTCTGGGTGGAGGAACTCAGGCAGTCAAGCAGCCCTTCTACAAAGCCACTTTGCCTCTCCTTCTTACTGTGGCCAAAAACAACAACAGGCTCTGGACACTTGTCCTGTGTGAAATATTTTCAATATATTATTTCCTAGAGTTTTGGGGAAAACTGCGTCTTCTGGGAGGTGTCAAGGAAAGGTATCTCTTATTTACTGGCCCTAATGGACATTCATCCCCTGACCATTAGCCACGGTCATTTAGCACATAGAAACAAACAGCTTTCCTTCAGGAAGTCTGTGGCTTTGCAGGACATTGCAGGTTATACCCTTTGGCTCAGAAATCCCACCCCTGGGAATTTGTCTCAAGGAAATGATTATAAAGAAGGCAAGTGTACAAAACTCTTAGTAACATTATTCATGACAACTCAAAATTAGGAAAAAAGCCTAAATGCCCAATCTTAAGGGAGTTGTTTAGCTAAATTGTGGTAAATCAACACAAAGGAATATTACACAGCCATTTGAAAAATGTTCACTATAACAACTCATGAAGCAAATGGGAAAGTGTTTATGAAATAATGTTAAGAAAAAACAGCACTCAATTGTGTGTGCACTCTATGAGTGCAATTATGCAAACAAATGTGTGTACAAAGGGTTAAAGGGTGAAAGGGAACTTGAAGAAATGAAAACAACTGTGGTGGAGTGGTAAGTTTATTGGTACACATTTTTCTCTTTCAATTTCCTCCTCTAATGCTTTAATAAAACCGCCTTTGGAAAAACCATGGGATGGGAATCCTTCTATAACCCAGAGAACACAGCACCCAGCAGTTCTGACTGCTCCAGTGCTTCCCATCTGAAGGGTGAATGAGTCAATTGTTTCTCCCTCCTCAGCCATGACCTGGGAGCTGTCCTGAAGGGGTTGAGACCCCTGCCAATGGAAGCTCCTGGAGTCAATTAATAGCAGGATGATCCTGCCACAGATGGAGAAGCTGAAGTTTCCTGAGGACACAGCAAGGAAGAGGCAGAGTCACCCATAAAATCAGAGCTGGAAAGGCACAGTCCTGACTTCAGCTTTACAGAACAGAAGGAGGCAGGGTGGGTGTTCTAGTTTGCTAGCTGCGGGAATGCAACACATCAGAGACTGGATTGGCTTTTAATAAAAGGGGATTTATTTTGTTAGTTCTTCAGAGGAAAGGCGGGTAACTTTCCACTGAGGTTCTTTCTTATGTGGGAAGGCACAGTATGGTCTCTGCTGGCCTTCTCTCCAGGCCTCTGGGTTCCAACAACTTTCCCTGGGGTGATTTCTTTCTGCATCTCCAAAAGCGTGGTCTGAGCTGTGAGTGCTGAGATGAGGTATGCTGAGCTGCTTGAGCTGTGCTACCTTGCACTTTCTCATTTAAGCACCAGCCAATTGTTAAACATCATTCATTGCAGCAGGCACACCTCCTAGCCAACTGCAGATGTAATCAGCAACAGATGAGGTTCACATACCATTGGCTCATGTCCACAGCAACAGAATCAGGTGCCTTCACCTGGCCAAGTTGACAACTGAATCTAACTACCCAGTGGGGGAGCATCTGTGTTCCTCGTGGCAGAATGGAGACATGCACCAGCCTGATCCCCTGTCTCCCTGTACACTCTCCTCAGTGTCCCCCGCTGTCACTCCCTAGGTTCCTAAGCCCATTGCTTTGCTATTTTTTTAAAAAAACTTCTACCTTTTTTGTGAGTAAAGTCATTATCCGAATGCTCTAAGTTCCCCCTTAAACTGTTCTGCAGTGGTGACTCTTCCCCACGAGCCAGTGCTCCAGTGAGGAGCACACATGGATGGTTTGATCAACTCTTGTAAAATGTATTATTACCTGCTGCCATGGTGTCCACCACCTTGTGCAGGCTTTGATGACATCGAGTCTCAACTTCTTTCTGTGCATGCAACTGCCTTTAAAGAACTCCACAGAAGTGCCCAAGCACTTCAATTTCAACACACACAAGCCTCAAATCACTGTCTCCCCTTATCACATCCTCTTTTATTCTTCACCTTGGCTAATAGCATTGCCATCTATAAATTGTGAAGTACATTATATGGATGTACCACCGTTCCTTTACCCAAATCCTTGTTGTTGGACACTTAAGTTTCCAACTCTATACCTGAAGGACAAGACAAAACAGTCCATTTTTGAGAATGTTGTTCTATGGCTGGCTGAGTAAATATACGGAGCCCAGGAAGGAGTGCAGGCTTGCTCTTCAGCCCAGTTTCCAGCAGCCCGGTGAGCCCTCCCTGGGTAAGGAGTAGGAAAGGGCTCCTGCAGCATATTCACCCATGCCTCTTAGCTTTGGGCTCTTGGAACCCTCAAGAGGGAGCCTCTTTTGTTCCAACTACCTGGCCCAATGGATCCCTCTCTCTTAGGTCTCTTATACTTCTCTACCCTGCACTCCACCTCACCATCTCACCTCATCCCATCCTACCTCTTCTTAGCCTTTGGCCCAGCTTGTCAATCTTCAGGCCATCTGGTTTTCCTCTGGATTAGACTGCAGAAAGAGGGAAAGGGATGAAGAAAAACAGCCCCCACTCTTCTGCCTTAGGGTCAGACATCTATGTGTAGCAGACCTTTTACTTGCAAAAGTGACCTCTTCCAAGCAATACTCCTCTTCACTATTGTGCTAAAAAGAGTTCCTGTCATCTTTTTCTTTGTGGCTTATTGCAAAAGGCCTTCTTCTATTACCCTAGCTTGGCCTATGCCTAGTCCCAATAAGAGCTGGGTCTGTGTCATGGCCAGGAAGGGGGTGAAAGGAGAGGGGAAAAAATCTATACTGTAACACATTGTTTTGCTATAATAAATAATGTTTGTGCATACGTAGTTACACATTATAGCCAATTATTTCCTTAGGATAGATTCTTAATGATATTTCTGGGTCAAAGTGTATATACATTTTGTGGATTTACATACATTTATGGAGAGTTTGAACCAATTTACATGCAACAGCTATATTTTATTGTCACTATAAATATGTATAAATGGTTTGTTATTATTGGATCCACAAGAAAGATCTTGTTACCTGGAAGAAACTGAGTAAATAGATTAGTTGCACTTTAGACTACCAGTCTGAGGGCATGGGAGCCAAGGGAAGCAGTGCTTTTCAGTGTGTATAGCCATGCCCTTATGTGGTGACAGCAAAAGCAAAAAGAGAGTCCACTGTCCAGCCACTTTCCAAGGACATGGTCCGTACAAACTTGTGTCTCTATCCAAAGTCTCATATTCCAACTTTGAGCTGACCAGAAAATGACTCCCCAATTAAGTAAAGTACACTTGTAGTCATTCCTAGTGAAAAGTATTGAGAAGAAGAAAGTATTCTGGGCTTCCTCCTCTCCTCCTGAATCTTGGAGAACTTCCATTCCATGGGAAGAGGAAGCCTCTTGCATCCTCAGTTGAGTGTAGGAGACATACTCCCAGCTTCCATAGATCTGGAATGTCTAGGGAAGAATGTGCACATTCTCAGTTTGGCTCTGCCTCCTGCATCACCATGTGGCTGTGATCAGGGCAGCAGCTCTACTGTGGAGGACAGATCCTTGGATGGGTGGTCAGATCTTCCAGTTCCTGCACTGCCACTGGCTGTATGGCCTTGGGCAGGAGGCCTAGCCCCTACATTTGACTTGACCGTTTGACATGTCAATAATCCCCAGGTGTTAGCCAATGAGAAAACCCATTTCTACTTTGGAACCCTTTAAAGGTTATATCAAGGGACTCCAAATTGAGTATTTCTGAGCTAGACCTTCAAAGTTCCATCAGCTCTGAAAAATCCAATGTCGTGTGAAAAAAGTATGCCACCCTGCATCTATTTAGCAGTTCTTTTGTCCTGCTCTTGTATTGAGGCTGGTTGGTTCTATGTCCTACACCCCACTAACTGGAAATTCCTTGAGAGCAGGGGACATATTTTAATATTTTTACATCATCTGTGTAGTTTGAAATTACACAGACTTGGATTCAAATCCCATTTTGCTACTTTTTCACTGTGAATTTAGGCAAAGTATTTAACCTCTTTGAGCCTGTTTCCTTACCTGTAAGATGGGAATCCTAATGCTTCCTTTAAGTACTGCTTTGACCCTTGAATGAGATAATGTATTTAAGTGCTCATCATTCCTCTTGGCAAGCAGTGGATTCAGTGAGTTCTAACACATGTGAGTTATTGGTTTCATCTATATAACAAAGTTTGGTCTATGCTAACCTATTTTTCTCATAGAGCTGAACACTCTTATAGGCATTTAACATTTTTTATTACAATTGTTGTAGGTCTACAGAAAAATCATGTGGAAAGAATAGAGTTTCCAGAAAACTTCCCATCACCCCACCAATATCATAATTATATTGTTAACTATAGTTCATGGTTTACATTAGTGCTCCTTCTTTGTGTTGTACAGTTCTATTTCATATAGTCATTTTATAATGGGTCTTAAACAGATTGATACAATGAAGGCATAGATGGTATTTGTTAACATATATTCAAGGAATAGCATCAGCACTGGGGTTCCTGGGCAATGCTGAGGATGGACATGGTCAGTGTCACTGTCAGCTTCAGGCAACTGGAGCCCCTACCATGGTCCCCACACTTTAGAGGGCCCCACTCTGTCCCTCATCTGGTCATACCCCATCCCAAAAGACTAGCAGTCCTCAGGGTTAAGAGAATATGCCTCCAGATGGGCATATTCTCTCCCATGTTCCCCTCATTCTGCACCACACTCTAGGGATGTGGGACTGTGGAATTCTATGCCCCGAAGTCTCCAGTTTTCTTCCAGGGTCATTGGACTAGCCTCCTGAGGGCAAACCATATTGCTATCAAAGGGGTAGCTGTTTGCAGGTGTTGGGGGTAGAGTGAAACTGGGACATACAGGCTGGGGTGTCCATATGCATGAGTAATGAACAGGAAGTGGAAGGGGTGGTGATGTTTTCCTGAAAAAGATAGGAGTGTGCTTGGACAAGGTTCTGGGTAGGCTTATGTGATCCTAACACTTCTGGGGTCTGGCTCTCATCAAGGCCAGACACATGTGATTTAATGGCAATAAAGGTGTTGGTATCACTGCCTCACACCCTGGGGCCAGCCTCCAATTGGCAGTGAAGATGTGCTGAGCCCTCTTACCTCCTTGGTGGTTCTGGACCTCCCCTTGCTGCAAAGCTCTGCTTAGAGGCAAGGTTTGGCATTGCCCAGGCTGGTTTAGGGCTCTTCACCCACCTCTCACTGTGAGGAATGATGGTGTGTTGAATGCATTGCTGGACACTAAGGTGCTCTCTGAACCCACCCAGACCAGCCTCCTCTTTCATGCTTGGCAACCCATCAGCCCAGCCAGCTAACTCCACTCAAGTATTTTCTGCAACAGCACTTATTCCCTGTGGCTGGAGCAGCTGGCACCTCTATGTCCCATCCCATTGCACCCTCAAGCTCCTCTTCAGGAGCCAGACCTGTGACAATTGCCCCATCCTTGCCCAGACATACTGCAGTGGAGACTAACACCCAGGCTTGAAACACTGTTGGGCAGGGATATTTACCATCTGGCTTGGGTCACCATGGACCTACCAATTTCCACAGGGAAAAGCCCTTTTAATTGAATGTGGTGAAGGTGTAAGGAGGTCAGTTGGGCATGAATCATATGATGCTGCTTGTCTCTACCTTTCTTGCCTTCTCAGGATAGAGTTATTGTGTGACTTCAGTGGCCTAATTCCAGAGCTATTCAATTTGTAGGGTTCCCAAAGCCCTCACCTTCCTATTATCCTTACCACTAATGTTATCATTGTATTACAGTATTGATTCTATTTTACTTCCATTATTTCACTTGGTCCTCACAGCATTATATACAGATATAATTATCCCCATTAATAGATGAGAAGACAGGCCAAAAAAGGTTGATAGTTTTCATGGAAGAAATAAATAGGTGTTCATTAAATTTAATTGGTTGTGGCTAGAGTTTTGGAGCTGTAGCTCAGACTCTGCTTTCCTAGTCAAGTGCTCATCCCATTAGCCTTATGCCTGGTTTCTGTCTGGCTCCCACCAAGGGAATGCAGACCTTCTTGGCACTAGAGCTGTGGGCCCAGGTAGGAAGGTCTACTAATATGTGATCAAATTAGGTGTTCTTCTGAAGTCCAATGTCTGACCCCCACATCACCAGTCCTTTTGGCAGGAAGTAAATAGGGAAACCAAAGCATCCAGTAGTGAGGGACAAGAACGATGATTTTCTACAAGGAAGGCAACTACCAAGCCGAAACTCTGTTCCACCATTTGTGCTCAGTTCACGTAGCCTGGCCATGTGGATTTTTATGGTCTTTTATAGTATATATTATTCAAACAGATGTATAAGAAGGACTATAATACCACATTGCAAATTACAAAGCAAAATGCATAAATTCTCAGGGATGGATTTTTAAATTTCCTTGATAAAACTGGGGTTTATGGCTAAGTTCCCATTCCCTTTTACAGCCGTTGCTTTCAATTTAACTAGGCGTTTGGAGCTGTAATAATTTTTTTTCCCCTTTCAATCTTGGAAATTGCCCCACAGCTGGAACTGCCTGCTCTCAGCTGTTTGTTTTTCTTCCTTGGAGAGGGACTGGGAATGTTACCCACCAAAATCCATGGGAAAGGCTAATTTGAAGAGCTCTCAAATCCCCAGCCATACAAACCCCAAACACACAGGGCCCCAGGCACCAGGCTCTTCTTCCCAGCAGGCAGAAAAGCTGAGCAGGACAATCCTTACTCACCCAAAGAACAGGTACAGCCCCAGGCCCCCAGGCCTTTTTATTTGATTGAAGAAAAGATGGGGGAGAAGGGAAAAGCATGGGCTCCAGGCCAGGTTCTGAAACTTGAGCTGGGGCTCCACTTAGTCCCAATCAGGCCGTATATCATCTGGCCTTGGGTGGGACTCAGCACAAGTTGAGTAATTGCTTGCCTGGAGTGCTTACTTGGATCCAGCATTACTCTCCTTCTTAAGCCGCCACCCTTACCCCAGGGAGTAAGTCCAGAGACCCAGCCCAGAAACTTAGTCCATCTTCCTGTCCCTCACCCCACCCTGCCTCCTCTCTTTAGTTCCACTTTAGATTTTTATTTTATTTTATTTTATTTTTTTGCATGGACAGGCTACGGGAATCCAACCTGGGTCTCCGGCATGGCAGGTGAGAATTCTGTCACTGAGACACCTTAGATTGTCTTAAAAATCTAAACCTCCCTTTAGATTTTTAAACCAATTTGCACTTGACATTCCAACCGGAGATTCTGAAAACTGGGACCTCTGTTTGCTACGAGAAACAGAAAGGTTGCATAGAGAAGAGCACTAAGAGCTAATGAATTTCAGTCATCTTACGGGATATCAGCACTGCTATGTCCTTGAAACAGAAATGAGGTGGAGAGTGGGGTGTTATTAGAATGCAGATTCCCAGGCCCACTCCAAACTTCCTGAATCGGGATCCCCAGGCTGTGATATAAAAGTCTCGCTGGTACTTCTGATTTGCAGCAAGTTTCAGAGCCTGAAGGTTGGACATTCCATTCAGTGAATTGAAGACAGTGAAAAAGGGCCCTCATAAGATTTTCTCTGGTCTTGGGCACATTTGGTGGGATCTGTAATGACCAGTCCATCCCACCCAGTCTTCTGATTATTAGCCTCTTAGACATAACCAAGTGAACCCTTCCTGACTAGGTTGACTACTATGGTCCTTTCCTCCTTCAGTCAATACAAGATTATATTATTTATATTCTTCAACCATAACAACACCATCAGAAAACTGAATAAAAATTACTAATAATTCCACCACTCTAAAAATTCAGTTACTCTTAATAATCCCTGTTTTTTTAATCCTTGTATTTGTGTGCTTTATTTGCTTAATATTATAGCATATGCATTTCCCACATTGTTACATAATAGACTTTATGATTACAACTTTTAGGGCTTTATTCAAGTTCATCTAGTTGATGTACCATGATTTAATTATTTTAATCACTCAGTCACGACTTCTCCAGTTTTTCACTGCTACAAGCAAGAGTGTAATGTTTTTCTTTGTAATATAGCTTTCCCCTTCTATGAAGTTATTTCATTAGGATAAACTCCCAAGAGTGACATTATTGAACAAAGGAAGTGCACATTTTCATGGCTCTTGAGATGCCAAATTTCTTTCCAAAAATATTTTACACTGTCATCAGCAATGTAAAAACATGCTATTTTTCGCCAGTCTTGCCAACATCGTGTAGTACCATCCTATTATTTTTAGAGATATTTCATTTTCTTTGTTTTGCATTTCTTTGATAACTATTGATCTTGTAAATTTGTCCATACATTTGATTCTTAATTGTATCACCTCTTAAGGGAACTGGCTTTGAAGCCTTTTGCCTGCTTATCTGTTTGATGCCACAACAGATATTAAGTATCTAGTACATGCTCAACCAGCATGCTTAACACTCTGGGGATACTAAGGAAGTTTAAATACTTCTTATCTTCCAGAAGACTACAGTCAATAATTATGTCTTATTCATTGTTGATTCCTTTGTATCCATTCCACTACTTTGCCTGTTGCATGCTCAATAAATTTTTATGAATGTACTTAAATCCCAAATAGCATGTTATTTGCAGTTCACAGAGATCTGCAAAGATACTGAATTCAAAGGAAGGCAGAATCAGGATCTAAAATGAGCCTGAAACCCAGAGAGACAGCCTGGACTTCTGATAATTTAATATGTATGTGCTGACAACATCCTGTACTACATGATGGAGAAGATGTGACGTGACAACAATTTTTAAAGCAAGTTTTAGAATTTGTGGTTGACAGTGTACTTGATATAAGTAACTATGTCATATGGTTGCCTCTCAAAAGCTATTGCAATCATAATTCATGTTAATAGAGATACAGTATGCAGAATAAGGGAGGTGATAGTCCTGTTCAATTCCATTATTCCATACCAGTTAACTCCGCAGTGGTTTGTCTTTTTTCCCTTTCAATTTTTTATTTTGAAAAAACTTAAAAGGTCAAATTTTAAACCCACAGAACATTTCAAAAGATGGTATATAATGAGCACCTACATACCCTTCACTGTTGCTTCACCAGTTGTTAAAATTTTGCTGCATTTGTTCTGTTTCTCTATTTTGATTATTACTATTTTTATTTTTATGGAATCATTCGAGAGTAAGTTGCAGATTTCATCCCTAAATACTTCAGCATTGTTTCCAAAAACAAGAACATTTTCTTATATAACTGCCATACAGTTATTAAATTCAAGAAATTTAACATTGATATAATATGATTATAAATATATAGCTCACATCCAACTTTCTTAAATTGCTCCCATGGTCTTTTTTAGCAACTTACTACCTCCATGCAGGATTCAATCCAGGATCACAAATTTAGTTATCATGTCTCTTAGTTTTCTTTGATCTAGAAGAGCACCTGGTCTTTCATTCTTTCATGGTATTGATATTTTTGAAGAATACAGGTTATTTCCTTCGTATAATGTCCCTCAATTTGGGTTTCTTTGCTTCCTTGTGATTAGATATAGAGTAAACATTCTTTAGCAGAAATACTGCATAAGTACTCTCAATGTGTTGCATCAGGGACATTTGTGTCATTTTGTCCCCCCCCCTCCTTTTTTTGGTCATGTTTAAGTTGATTAGTTGATTAAGGTGGTTTCCACCAGAGCTATTTTCTATAAGAGTCTCTTTCACCCCCTTTGTAATTAAGAAGTGATTTCTTGGGAGATACTTTGATTGTTGTGTAAATATGCTGTTTCCCCCAAATCCAATGATTTCCATATCCATTAATAATTCTTGCCTTAATCAGTTATTACTAAGCTGGTCATAACACAGTGGTTTTTCTAACCTTCCTCAATGCTGTTTTCATCTCTGGGCACTAGGTTTAAGATAGATGTAGACAGGGGTATGCTGAAGCCAGTTCCAATTATAGGCATCTTTTCCCAGCTGTATATTCAGTGATGTCACATTGGTAGCTTAAAATCCACCATAGCCAGAGTATTTGCATCTCAGAAATTAGTAAGTCCTCAAATTGGGTTTCTCTTCCCTGCAACATTTAGCAATATACCACTGAATGCAGACAAGCTGAAACACATTCAAGAAAGAATGATATGGTAGTAAAGGAACTTGAAAGCTTAAGGAAAGAGAAGTGAAGTCTGAAAAGAAGAAACATAAAAAGGTGTCTTCACATATTTAAAGGACTGTTTTGTAGGGAATCCTCATGTTAGGAGGTAACTATTTAATACCACCCCTTCCCCCCAAACACACACCTCTCCACTTGGTGCTCCAGTCATTCCGGGAAAAGATTACATGTACTCTGCATCTCCCACTTTGTGCCTTCATAAAGAGAAGAAGGCAGGGGATGGAATGAAACAGAGAGGGTGCAGGTTACCTTGGAAAGGGAAGGGGATGTTTCTTACTTTGATCTCAGTGGAAGCAATATGAATGTGTAGATACCTATAAGGTACAGAGGAGATAGAATTCATGCTAAATGGCTTTCTTTTTCTTGGTAAAGTGACTTCAAAGTTATTTCTAAGAGTGAGTAGGACCAAGCAGGCTTGGGAGTTATGGAGCATGCAGGTTTCCTATAGCAGCCAAGGGGTGGAGTTGGGGGTGGGTTCCAGCCCACCGTCCACTCAAGGAAGTGTATCCAAGTGTATTCAAAGAGCTTGGGCCAAAAGAATGGGCCAGATTAGCACAATGCTCCAGCAGTGCTATATGTTCTAAGAGTTAAAGCAAGAAAAGTAGGTGGATACAGGTGGCCAGGGTTCATCATTGAGCATAGAAGTGGGTAAACTCACATGGAGACCAAGGACATTTGAAAGCAGCTCTGAATCCATGTATAGCCAAAGTCAAGTTACCAGGATTGAAGAAAATGGGCAGGTTCCCTCGTGGTGAGAGAGCTGATAGGTGTAGCAGTGGTTGTTGAAGCAGGAAGAACAGTGTTCTGGATCTTTTTGGGACAGTACTAAGTGATTATCAGTCCTAAGGGAGTGATACTGGAGGATGCTCAGGATGTCAGAAAATGATAAACATGGGAAAAATGAGAGATAAAGATGTGTGGAACACACTGTGATCTAGAGTTGCAAGACTGAGTCTCAAGTCCTGGCTGCCACAAGCTAATGGTGGAAAAATCATTTCTTCTCATTGGCCTCAATTCCCCATCTGATATAACTGGGGATTAAATTCTAGTCAACAGTATAAAGTTAGATAAGGTACTTAACAGTGCTCTATAAAATGTAAAGCTCTATACATCTGTTTGATATTTCATTATGGATATTAATGTCCATGAGCCTGCTTAGGGGTGATGTAGTGGGAGTCATCATTTAAGAGGCAGAAGGCATCCAGAGTGAATGGTGTGCATGGAAATAATGTTAACAATAATCCCAGTAGTTTGAATTTGAATAAGGCTTTGCAGTATATATGAGATTTTCTTCCCATATATTTGATTTCCTCAAATGGGATAACATCTGCAGAAAACACACACAGCACAATGTCTGGCCCATAGAAACTGTTCAATTAGTTTTCAGAACAACCCCGTGTGGTAGATGTCATTAATTCCATTTTTAGATGAAAAGGGTGACACTCAAACTAATTCCTTTGCCCAAGAATATTTAGCAGATTAAGTATTGGCCAGGACTTGAACCCAGGCCTTTGGATTCAAGTTCAATATTCCTTCTTTTCTAATTTATGCCTAAGGACTTATCTGGCTCTCAGAGTCCATGAAATTCTAAAACCGACTTCCTTCATGCAATCTGCACGTCACACAAACTGTCAGTTTTTGAAAAATTATAAACGTGAGATGCATACAGTTTTTTTACTATTACAAGATGTTAAAAGTTGTCATTAAAAATTTTCCCTTATGTATAAAAGGCTCTGATTGATGACTGGAACTGAAACAATTTCATAGGAGTCTTTTGCAATACTAAAGACATCCAACCAACTTAATAATGCAAAAACTCTGGGGACCAATTAATCCTTCAGTGTAAATTTTACTCTTAGCTTAAATGGTTTTAAGTGGAGAAACTCTACCTTTTTGTGTGGAAATGCTTTTTGCTTTATTTTCAATGATGAGTCATATGGATAGATAAATGGTATCTATGGATGGATGGATGGATGGATGGATGGATTGTTGGATGGATGGACAGATATCTAATTCTGGTTTCCTCAATAGCCATGTGGTATAGTGGAAAGAGACATGAACTGGGTTTTAAGAAATATAGTGCTATCCCTGGCTCTGCCACCAATTATCTAGGTCAACTTGGACCCATTTCATATGACCTTTCTCAGTCTTCATTTCCTCATCTGAACATGAGAAGTAAATCATTATTAATGTCACTTTCAGCTCAAAGCATCTAAGATCCTTCTGCATCATTAGTTGGCTTTTTGAAGAGCAGTGATGTGAGGATTTTGATACGTAGGCTCCAAACCGCATGTTCTGAGAGAGGAAACCCAATAAATGCCTAGACTTGCAGCAAATCTGGCCCGGATTCCTCACATGCTTAGTAGTGAGAATAATTCCCAACCTCCTTAAAATACTTTATGACAGGGACAAATGAAGAAAGATGGATCTGAGAAAATCAGCCAACCGGGGGGAGCACACACTGCTCCAATCCAAAGCAGCCTGGAAACCCTGGGGGAGCAATGTTGAACTGTTTGAAAACAAGCACTTATGGAACAAATTGTCCAGAAAGATAGAAACAGAAACAATACTCGCCTCCCTCACTGATTTCAGATAGCAGCTTCATGTGACTCTGGCCAGGAGGCAGACTGGAGACACAGGAGGGGTCTTTTAACCCAGACTCAGTCAGGCTCTTGTCAGAGCAACAGGGACGGACCCTGCACCCTCAGAGAGCGAGAAGAGAGTCAGGTAGCCTGGAGTTTAAATTATTGCCATTCACTAGCTCTGTTATCTTGAACAAGCCACTCCATGCCTCTATGCTTCAGTTATCTGTAAAACTGTAAATACGAACAGTTACCTCAGAGGATCTGTGTTAGTCAGAGTTGTCCAGAGAAACAGAACCGACAGAGATTTATTACAGGAATTAGCTCATGTGACCATGGAGATTGGCGAGTCTGAATTCCACAAGGCAGGCTGCAAGTTGGAAACTCGATGAAGGTGAAATTGAATTCCACAGGAAAAGCGGGCTGGCTGAGGCAGGAATAGACATTCTTCTTTCCTGACTGCTGAAATCCTCAGTTTTCACTTTGAGGCCTCCAAATGATTTGCTGAGGAGATTCCTCTGCTGAAGGCAATCGCCTCTGTTGATGAGGTTGTAATCAGCCATAGATGTAATCAATTTACTGATTATTTAAATCTGCATGACACCTTCACGGTGATAATTAGACTCATGATTACTTGACCAAACAACTGGGTACCATAAACCTAGCCATGTTGACTCATGAAATTAACCATTCCCAGATCACATGAGATAAAATGCCTGACAGTACCCAGCCCACTATCTGGCACCAAGTAAGCCCCCATTTATAATAGTTTTCTTTCTTCTTCCTTCTGGTTAAGTGAGTAATCCACCTATACCTCTGTTTAGCTGTGTGAGCTGGGGCAAGAAGGTTCTTCTGTCTAGAACTGTGTTTCCTTATCTGTAAAATAGAGAGGTTGCTTCCAAATAGTTGCCAAGGTACCTTTCAGTTCTAACCTTGCTACTTTCTTGTCTGAGTCCTGCTAAGGATAGCAGTGCACATTTGTGAGCTGATAGGCTGGGAACAGAGGCTCTTTTGGGGGCCATGGAAAAGGCAAAGTTCATTCATCAACTTGGAGGTTGAAACCAAAGACACTGGACAGAGCAATAGTTTGTCTACACCTTGTGATCCTAAACCCTGGCTCGGACCCAGTAGCCTGCACAGGACCATGTCTTTAGAGGTACATGGTTAATCTCCACACATCTAATCATGGGCCCAGACTTTGGTGAGGCAGGGAGAAGGGAAATGCTGTTTGAGATGGTGGAGTCCGAAAAATAACTTCTACCACATAAATTAAAAATTCACATTGATATGAGTATCTTGCCTATAGATAGAAAACCTTCTGTTTCCCTATGGCATCTATCCCCAGGTACTGCTATAAAATTACAAAGCTCGTGGCATGTATCAGATATTCCATGTATGGTCAAAGTGCCCAGCATAGTGCCTGATACAAGTGCTGAGTAAATGCCTTTTTATTCCCCTGCCTGTTAATTATTCAAGATAAACAGAATATTTCAGCAATAAGTGTTGAAACTATCTCACATCTTAATAAAGTAAAAACACCTATTTGTTATTTTTTTAAATATTTAAATTTCAGGTTGTCAGTTCAATGATGAACTGAGAGTCCAGAAAAGAATTGCAACTTTGTGATGGGAAAATGAAGTACAATATTTATCTAAAAGGATTGTGTATTAAATAAAACCCAACAAGTTAAGGTTTCCCTCACTCTTTACTTTTTAAATAGAATGAAAACTGCTGGAGATAGGATCAACTTTCACTCTAAAGGAGCAGTGCTTAACCCCACCTTTCTTGATATACTGCTTTATTACAGGTTGGGGGCTTTATTATATTATATATCAAGGAGGACAACAGCTTAAATGACAAAGAACGATGCCAGGAAAAATCAGTTGAGCTTCTGCCATGGGGCAAGTCACTCTTCTCGAAATGGTTCTCTGCTTTTCTTGTGTGGTTTGAGAACAGAGTCTAAATTTGTGAGGAAAGGTTTTATTTCTTTATAACTATGCTCAGTTAAGAAGTCCGTAAGACCCATTTTTTAGAAATAACTCCAAGAAAGCATGCACTGGGAATCACGGTCTCCGGCATGGCAGGCAAGAATTCTTCCACTGAACCACTATTGCAACGCCTAGCAATGATTTGAAGGAACGTTTGGGCCTCAAGCGTCAGTCAGCTGGGCCCCATGAAACTCAGAGGGGCCAGAAACTCAGAAGGGCCAAAGTTTTAGGCTTTTCTGAATGGGCTGGGACAGTACTGTCTAAGAACATGACCAAGGCTTGGAGATCAGCAACTGTCTTTCATGTCCACCCCAACTTCTCTCCATTTACTCTCTAATAAAGACCCTCACAAACCACTTGTTTGTGTTTTTAAAGTGTATCAATATGTAGAATGACTTTTAGACCTGAATCTTTGTGAATAACAAATTCAAGCTTGGCAAAATAACTTTCAGATGCACCTTAGAATCATAATATCCAATAATTTTGTTTAAAACATCACACAGTTTTGTTTTCATGATTTTTTTCCCCACTCTTATGTAAAGCTGAGAGGACAGCATGATGTGAAACTCTGGCATTGGGCTCAGATCACCTGGTTTGTACTTTCTTAACTCTAAAACATTACAAAGTTTACTTAATTTCACTGAGCTTTAGTTCCCTCCTCTTTAAAAGAATGATGGTAATGGCTACTCACAGAGTTGTTTAAGGATAAATGACAGGACTGTTGTTAAAGGATAAATGACAGGACTGGTATTTATGGTGGTGGTGTTTGTGATTCATAATGAATGGAGGTGGCCTAAAGGTACATCAACTGGGAAACTGTGGTGTATACATACAAGGGACTACTGAGTAGCTGCAAGAGTGAATGAAATTGTGAGGCACGCAACAAGGTGAATGTACCTTAAGGACAGTATGTTGAATGAAATGTCAAAAACAAAAAGACAAATATTATCATGCTTCACTCATATGGACTAATTACGATATACAAACTTGGAGAACTGAAATCGAGAGCACAGGTTATCAGGTTAAGGCCTATTATAAGGTTCCTAGATTATAAACTCATACAACAGTCACATCTATTTCAGAGTTGTAACTGTTATTTCTAAATTCTGAGATGCTAAGCAATTTGTGCATAACCTGGTCATTCCTTGGAACTTCAGGTATTTGTGTGACACCTGAGACTCAGAGTTAGAGCTCTGAAGCTATGAAAGTCAGCATTACTCCCTACAGCAACTGTTAAAAAAGTTGAAATAGTGATCAGACTTCAAGTAGAGATATGAATGAAGGTGATCTGGATAGGACTAAGAAATCAGAATACAGGGTAAGGGATGATATGGTATATTATAAAACTTCAATTTCTGTGTAAGACCAAAGGAAGAGATGTTTATTTGATGCAAAATTTATATTTTTGATAGCACACTATCTAACTTAACTTGAATGGCCAGTTTATTTGAACACCATAATTACATGGAATCTTTAATAGGGAGTGAGATCTTCTTGGTTTTCCCAGGTTAGTGTGATGCCCCAATATATTCCTGAGTAATTGGGGCAGAGAATAAAAAGTATTTGGAAAGTCCCCTTGGGAGACTGGGGAGAAAGTAGGAAATATTAAACTTCCCCAACTGGGGAATTCCTTATATTCTTGCAGGCGCTGGGGATAACCAATTTAATAGGCTGAGACCTTGATCTTATTCCTCCAAAGGAGAAGCTAAATCTACTTATAATTATGACTATAAGTCACTCCCTGAGAACCTCTTTTGTTACTCAGTTGTGGCCTTTCTCTCTAACCCAACTCAGCAGGTGAACTCACTGCCCTCCCGCCTACATGGGACATGATTCCTAGTGGTGTAAATCTCCCTGGCAATGTGGGACAGGACTCCTGGGGATGAGCTGGGATTGAGAAAGCTTTCTTGACCAAAAGGAGGTAGAGAGAAATGAGACAAAGTTTCACTGGCTGAGAGATTTCAAATATAGAGTCAAGAAGTTATTCTTATGCATCAAATAGGTATACCTTTTTAGTTTTTAGTGTATTAGAATAGCTAGAAGGAAATACCTGAAACTGTTGAAGTGTTCCAGTAGCCTTAATTCTTTTTTTAATGTAATTTTATTGAAATACCATAAAATCCATTCAAAGTATTCAGTAAATGGTTCACATTATCATCATATAGTTGTGCATTTATCACCATGATCATTTTTAGAATATTTGCATTACTCCAGAAGAAAATAAAAAGAAAAAAGAAAACCCCAAATAACCCATACTCCTTACCGCCCCCCCCCTTGTTGGCCATTGGTACTGCATTCTACCCAATTTTAAGACCTACAACAGAGGCAGGTTAACCAAGACAGTGTAGTATTGTCAGTCGAACAGAAGAAAACATCCAGAAGTAGATCCATACGAACATGGGCAACTGAGTTTTATTTTTTACAGTATACTTATACAATCCTTATCAAAGATCAGGGCTTCCAGTAGCTTTAATTCTTGTAGATGATTGTATAACTATATAACACTTACAGTGTGACCATGTGATTGTGAAAACCTTTTGGCTGACTCTTCCTTTATCCATGGTATGACAGATGAGTAAAAAAAATAAATATTAAAAAATAAGTGAGTAATGGGGAGGGGATAAAGAGTAAAAAGAAAACAGGGTAGATTGCTATACTAGAGGCCTATGAGAGGGAGGGGTAGGGGGTGTGGGATGTGTGGGGTTTTTCTTTTTTCATTTCTTTTTCTGGAATGAGGCAAATGTTCTAAAAATTATCATGGTGATGAAAATACATCTATGTGATGATAGTGTGAACCATTGGTTGGTGTATGGTGCATGAATATGTCAATAAAAAAGAAAAAAAAGGGGTAAATGATATGGCATATATAGAATATCCAAAGTTTAGAAAGGAATTTGATAAGTAGGAGCTGACATCTAAGCCAGTGAACTCTTTCACTGTTGATTGTAAATGCAAAATACCATGTTTTCCCTTTTTATATGTAATCCTCTTCTCCTCAGCTGAAAATTCACATCTGTTAAGATAATTCTGAATTTGATCTTTGTCATCTATAGTATTGGCCACAGTTTTGCACCCACCATTACTCATCAGTAAGCATATTGACTCAAACAGGGCTGAGGGTTTCATTTTACCAGGCATCGTTGTTACTCAATAGTACTGAAATCTTCCTCCTTTTCAATGTTCCATTTCAAGAGGCCATCAAGTCCTGTCATTTTTATTTTCTTAATTGTGTCTTTTGTCTGTCCTCCTCTCTCCATCCCAGTAGCCATGGCCATGGATCAGGCCTCTCTTCTCTTGTCTGGATCACTGCCACAGTCTACAAACCTGATTCTCCTTCTCAAGTTCTTGTTCCTTTCCAATTAATTCTCCTCACTGCTGACAGAGGCATCTTGCAAAAATGATACTAATTAAATTCAACTTCTTTAATTAATCTTGATGTTGGGTTTTGCATTTTTCCTCCAATGAACACTGTAAGCATTTAGAACAAGGGAGTTTTGTTTGTTTTTATTTTTTTGTGATAAATAACATATATACAAAAAGGCAATAAATTTCAAATCACATAACAGCAGCTAGTTGTAGAACAGATTTCAGAGTTTGGTATGGGTTATAACTCCACCATTTTAGGTTTTTAATTCTAGCTGTTCTAAGATACTGGAGACTAAAAGAAATATTAATATAATGATTCAACAATCATACTCATTTGTTATATCCTACCTTCTCTGTATAACTCCACGATTACCTTTGGTATTTCTCCCACTCTTTAAAGTTATTTGGGTTAAGCCCATTCTAACTTTTTCATGTTGGAGGAGGCTGCTGATAATATAGGATAGGGAGATGGAAGTAATTGATGTTTGGAGAGGCTGGCCTCTCTGCATTTCAGGACTTACCTGGTTCAAGGACCCATAGTGGAGGTTGTAGATTTCTGGAAAGTTACTTTAGTACATGGAACCTTTGTAGAACCTTATATAATGCACAAGGCATTCTTTGGGATGGGCAGGAATGGTTTTGGTTGGGGGCTGGCAAGTTATGGTAGGTAGCAATGTCTCACTAAGTCTTGCAAAAGAGTGACCTCCAGAGTAGCCGCTCAACTCTATTTGAACTGTCTCAGCCACTGATACCTTATTTGTTACACTTCTTTCCCCCTTTTGGTCAGGATGGCATTGTTGATCCCATGGTACCAGGGCCAGACTCATCCCTGTGAGTCATCTCCCATGCTGCCAGGGAGACTTTCACCCCTGGATGTCATGTCCCATGTAGGGAGAAGGGCAGTGATTTCACTTTTGCAGAGTTGGGCTTAGAGAGAGAGAGACCACATCTGAGCAATGAAAGAGTTCTTCTGGAAGTAATTCTTAGGCATACTTACAGGTAGGTTAAGCTTCTCTGCTGTATATATAAGCTTCACAAGAGCAAGCCTCAAGATCAAGGGCTTGGCCTATTTATTTGAATGTCCCTAATGTTTGACACAGTATCAGGGCTTTCCCCAGTCATAAAGTTTAATAGTTCCATATATTTTTTTCCCATCCCTCAAGGGACTTTGCCAATATTTTTTAATATCTGCTTAATATACTATGGGATGTAACTGGGCATTACATTTAGCTATACAGAATTAAGGCCATCATTCTTATTCTGGGCTTCCTGTGTTTGGATTGTTTAAATGATTTCTCCAGACAGATTGAATTAGATTATGTGCTACTGAAAATTTAGATTCTGAACAAAATAAACCTTTCTTCCTTTGGGCTCAAAGGGTAGGTATGGTTCTAAAGTATAGACAACGTCTTCCTTACCCCTGCATTCTGAATTACCTTATTCCCAACCTGATAGGCCTCATTCTTATCATATGTATACATGTTATACATATATAAAACAGCCTGTCAAAATCCAGAAATAACAATTATCACTCCAGATTAAATGTGTCTGCTGTAAGAGCTTACAATCTAGGCCCTTGTTTCCTTAGAAGTATTTCCTAAATAAGACCTACAATATTTTCTCTTTTGTTTCTGGCTTATTTTGCCTAACCAAATGTCCCACAGGTTCATTCACAATGTTGTATGTCCCACAACTTCGTTTCTTTCTGTAGCAGTATAATATTTGATCATATGTATACACCATCATTCACCAGTCTACTTCTCAGTCAGTGCATCTTTAAGCCACCTCCATTCATTGGGCCTCATGTATAATGTCTGAAGTCAGCACTCTATCAGTACTCTTAATTTTAGATAATTTCATTATTCCCTAGAGTAAAATAACCAATAAGTACACCCTCACCAAATAGAAAATCTAAACTTCCCCTTAGCTTTTGTCCCTCCTCCTTATTTTACACCTGATTTTTCTGTGATACAGTTGATGTTTTCCTGTTAAACATAGCCCAGAGCATGCAATAGCAGTTTTCCCCCAGACCCAAACTTATACTCTTTGTACAAGATTCATACCTTTTCTGTAGTTCATGTAAGAACTTATTTATATTTATAGCATTAATGAGTGGGACACATGGTTCTATACAACCCCTTGCAATCATGTTCACCTTCAATGTGGTAATGTTACTTATAGACCCACTAGTGACCCACCTTCACTTCTATCTATTCTCTTACATTTGAGTTCATCTACATTAGCTAACTGTTCATTTGTCTCTAGCTTCCGTGCATCTCTAGGTTTCCTGTATTCTCTATCATAAGCCTCTGATTTTACCTTTACCATGATCATAAAAATAGAATCATACAGTATCTATCCTTTTGTGCCTGCCTTATTTCACTCAGCATTATGTCCTCAAAGTTCATCCATCTTGTTATGTGCTTCAGGACATCATTTCCTCTTACTGCTGCATAATATTCCATAATATTCCAATGTTCCAATATTCCACATTTTGTTAATCCATATGTCTGTTGATGGGCACTTGGATTGTTTCCATCTTTGGCGATGGTTAGTAATTACTGCTATGCACATCGGTGTGTAAATATCTGTTTGTGTTTGCTTTCAGCTCTTCTGGGTATATACTGAGTAGTGGTATTGCCAGGTCATAGGGCAACTCAATATTTAGTTTCTTAAGGAACCACCAAACTGTCTTCCATAGTGGCCGTTTCATTCTCATCAGCAGTGCATAAGTGCCCCATTTTCTCCACAACCTCTCCAACATTTATAGTTTTCTTTTTGTTTAATAGCAGCCATTCTTATAGGTGTGAGGTAGTATCTCATTGTAGTCTTGATCTGCATTTCTCTGATAGCTAATGAGAATGAGAATCTCTTCATGTGCTTTTTAGCCATCTATTTTCTAAAAATATTTGCTCTTCAGAAAAATGTCTATTCATATCTTTAGCCCAGTTTAAAATTGGGTTGCTTGTTCTGTTGTTGTTGAGTTGTATGATTTCCTTATGTATACGGGATATCAAATCTTTATCCAATGTGTGATTTCCAAATATTTTCTCCCATTGTGTTGGCTGCCTCTTCACCTTTCTGACAAAGCTTTTGAGACACAAAAGCATTTGATTTTGAGGAGCACCCATTTTATCTATTTTTTCTTTTGTTGCTTGTGTTTTGGGTTAGAACAGGGGAGTTTTAAGACAAAGTTATAGGTAAGTTCCTTTTCTGTGTGTTTTTCTCCCTAAGTGAATTATAAATTCTTTGATAGAAGAGCCTGTATTTTAGGCTTCCTTGTATTTCTCATAGTCCAGAGACAAATATTGGGTTGGTACCACACATAAATGTACTGAATGATTTAAATGTATGAATGAATGAATGACTGTCCTAAATTTGAACTTTGTAGTCTTTTGGGACAATGAGGGATTAAGATGTAGAAAAGCAGAGAGCAAAGAGGAAAATGAAATCTGGACTCTTTGTGCCAAAGGAGGAAGAGATGCTTCCTGTCTTAGCTTGGTATCTCCATGGGAAGTGATTCTAGGAAATAGGAGAAAGGATGGAAAACAAATACAATGATGTGTCCTTGAGTTGGTCTCCACTATGGGCAACTGGGGCTTAATTCTGCCAGGGTCCCTAAGGAGCTGTGTTGTAAGGGCCTCAGAATTGTTTGTCTGAGGAGAACATTTATGCACCAGTTCTTGCCCCCCCGTTGGCCAAGTATTTCTCATGGGTTAAGGTTATGCATGTATAAGTCCCTGGCAGTTACCACAGGTGTCTCTAGATTCTGAGATGTCATAGAAGCCCTGGGGACAGAAAGCAAGAGATCAGAGGTATAGATTAACTGAGGAGCAGCCAGGTCACTCCTGCCTGAAGTTCATTGCTCCAGCTGTGGCTGGAGTAAAAGGTGGGCTGAAAGCATGTGAGGCATGTCTGAAGAACGGTCCCAGATATCTCCTCTTGCCCAAGCAGATCTATTTTTAAGGACATTATTTTTTACCAAGCCACTACTCTGCCTCAGTAACATTCTCCATTTTCAATCATTCATTTATTCATTTGAAAACTATTTATTGACCACCAACCAGGCTACAATTTCTGTGTTAGACACTATGTTAGTGTAACTAGTAAAGTCACTAAATCACATGCAAACTCACAAAGAATTAGTTGCTTTCTTATTAGAGTAATGTTCTCCCTCTAAATACAGGGTTTCCTGATACTGGTAATAATTTCAGATACTCTGCCCTCCAAGACTTGAGTCCCAAGAATAATCTCAATATGAAGCTTTTGATTTATAATTCATCTTGGATCCCATCATCGCATGAATCAGCAATAAGTTATCAGAGAATTCATCTGCTTGGACCACCAGTAGGAAACATGTGCCAGGAGCAAGAATTGTTCAGCTACACCTCTTGGAAAAGTAAGAAACACGTTGGTTCTTCTTTTGAGGTTATTCAGGCCATCTTAATATTATCTGTCACCATCAACTGGCCACTGGACAGCATATACTCTATGCATCCCCCACTTCACCATCTGTGTCAGAGACATTGTCTACTTGTAAATGATGGGTGTCAGGATTGTAGTCAACCCACCATTCCAGTGGAAAGGTAGTCCTCACCCTCTGCTTTATTTACTGAATCCTACCTGTGAGACCTAGAATTGGCTGCCCACCAACTTTACTTAGAAAATCCTCCCAGTTTCTGAACTGGCAAGGGCAACAGCAGGTAGGCATTTAGGATACCATACCTATGCATGAAAAACTTTATGACCCCAGGAGCATCTGGTAGATGAGTCTCCAGATTGACACTGCATTGAAAAGCACAGGTCACCTGTGCAAAAACAGCAGTCTAGCTTCTTTCTCAAAGGGGACTCCTGCTGCATGGAACTGCAACTGAAAGCTCCCCTCCTTGTTTATGTGCAAGGAAAATTTAGCCTACTGTAAATATTTATCCTGAGCATCCATCTGAGATAGAAATGAGCGCATGTGGTACTTTAAAAAAATTACCAATTGACTGCCTCCCTTTTTGGATCCTAAATGAATGTCCTGCAATACTGCTCCCACCCTCTGCCTCCATCAGCTGCTTCATTACCCATGCCTCAGGTGTCCTCCATGCCCAAATGCTGGCTAGAGCTGGCAGTATTTAAACAACCCATTGTCTCCCCAGTCTCCCCGTATCTGTGAATCACTGACCTTCTTCTAGAGGGCTAACTGCCGATTTGTCTTCAGGAGCTGTGGAAGTAAGAAGGCATTGGCGATATATTTAAGGTAATGAAAGAGAAAAAATGCCAACCAAGAATTCTTTATCCAGAAAAACTGTCCTTCAAAAATGAGGGGGAATTTAAGATATTCATAGATAAATATAAACCGAGAGAGTCTGTCAAGAAAGACCTGCCCTTCAAGAATCTCTAAAGGAAGTTATGCAGGTTGAAAGGAAAAGACAGAACAGAGTGGCTTGAGCTAAGGTGAAGAAATCAAGATCATCAGTAAGGTAATTAAAAGGGTAAATGCAAAACCCAATGGTACCATATCCTCAATATACAACTCTACTCTTTAATTTCTATACAAGCCAGAATGCAATTGAACAAGAAAAGGCATACCTCCTGATAATGGATGTGTAAAATATAAAATGACAAGTGGGACAAAGAGACATAAGGAGGAGAAACAGACAGATAGGGAAACACAGAATCTGTATGCCATTGAAGCTAGTTGGTACCTTTTTAAATTAGTAGGTTACAGATATAGGTTATATAAACCCCAGGGTAACCACAAAGAAAATTTTTTAAAAATATATAAAAATAGAAATTAAAAAGGATCTAGCCGATACATCATAAAAGATCAACTGTACAGAAAAGGAGGTTGCAATAAAGGAACAGGGAGACAAAAAAAAAAAGATATGACATATAAAACAAAAAGGACAAAATGGCTGAAATAAGTACTGCCTTTACAGTAATAACACTGAATGTAAATGGATTAAACTCACCAATCAAAAGGCACAGGTTGGCAGAATGATAAAAAAATATGATCTAAATATATATCACTTATAAAAGACTCACCTTAGACCCAAAGACACAATGGGTTGAAAGTGAAGAGTTTGAAAAATATATTTCCTGCAAAGAGGAACCAAAAAAGAGCTGGGATGGCTATACTAATATTGGGCAAAATAGACTTTAAGTCAAAACCTGTTAAAGAGACAAAAAAGGACACTATACATTAATCATTAATAAAAGGGGCAATCCACCAAGAAGAAATAATCATAAATATTATGCACCTAATCATGGTGCCCCAAAATATATGAGGCAAACACTGACAAAACTGAAGGAAGAAATAAGTACCTCAAAAATAATACTTGGAGACTTAAATCACACTCTCAACAATAGATGGAACATCTAGACAGAATAAGGACACAGAGAACTTGAATAATATGATAAATGAACCAAAATTAACAGACACGTACAGAATATTACACTCCAAATCAGCAGGATATACTTCTCAAGTGCACATGAATCATTCTCCAGGGTAGACCACATGTGAGGTCACAAAACAGGTCTCATAAATTTAGAAGGATTGAAATCACACAAGCATCTTCTCTGACCACAAAAAACAAAACTGGAAATAAAAAACAGGCAGGGAACTGGAAAATCCACAAATATATGAAAGTTAAATAACACTTTCTTAAATAGTTGGTCAAAGAAGAAATTGCAAGGGAAATCAATAAATATCTTGAGATGAACAAAACTGAAAACACAATATATCAAAACTTAACGAGATGCAGCAAATGCAGTGCTGAAAGGGAAATTTATAGCCCTAAATGGCTACATTAAAAAAAGAAGAAAGAGCTAAAATCAAACAGCTTACTGCACACCTGGAGGAACTACAAAAAGAATAGCAAACCAACCTCAAAGCAAGCAGAACAGAAATAACAAAGATTAGAACATAAATAAATAAAATTGAGAATAAAAAACAATGGAGAGGGCAATGTGATGGTGGCACAGTGGCAGAATACTCACCTGCCATGCTAGAGACCTGGGTTTGATTCCCAGTGCCTGCCCATGCAAAAAAAAAAACAATAGAGAGAATCGACAAAACCAAAAGTTGTTTTTTTTGACAAGATCAATAAAATTAACAAACACTTAGCCAGACTGACAAAGGAAAAAAGAGAGAAGACACAAATAAATATGAGAGGAAGAGTTACTAGTGACCCAACAACAACTAAAAGGTTCATTAAAAAGGATAATATGAACAGATGTATGTCAACAAATTAGATAACCTAGATGAAATAGACACAATCCTAGAAACACCTGAACAACCTACACTGACTTTAGAAGAAATAGAAGACCTCAACAGACCAATTGCAAGTGAAAAAAGATTTAATCACTCATCAAAATCCTCCCATCAAAGAAAAGCTCAGGACCAGATGGCATCACAGGTGTTTTCTACCAGTCATTCCAAGAATACCAATCCTGTTCAAACTCTTCCAAAATATTGAAGAGGAGGGAACACTACCCAGCTCATTTTATGAGGCTAATATCATCCTAATACAAAGCCAGATAAAGATACTACAAGAAAAGAAAATTACAGACCAATATCTCTTCTGACTATAAATGCAAAAATTCTCCACAAAATACTTATCAAATCCAGCAGCACCTTAAAAGAATTTTACACCATTACCAAGTGGGTTTTATACAGGTGTACAAGGGTGGAGCAACATAAGAAAATAATGTTACACATCACATCAATAAAAAGAAGAGAAAAAAATACATGATCATCTTGATTGATACAGAAAAGCCATTAACAAAGTCAGCATCCTTTCTTGATAAAAACACATAGAAAAATAAGAATACAAGGAAACTTCCTCAGCAATATAAAGGAATATATGAAAAACCCTCAGCTAACATCACACTCAATGGTAAAAGAATGAAAGCTTTCCCTCTAAGATCTGGAATAAGATGAGGATGCCTGCTGTCACAACTGTCAGTCAACATTTTACTGGAAGTTCTAGACAGAGCAAATAGGCAAGAAAAATAAATAAAAGATGTTTTAGTTTGCTAAAGCTGCCAGAATGCAATATACCAGAAACAGAACGGCTTTTAAAAAGGGAATTGATTAAATTGCAAGTTTACGGTTCTAAGACCATAGAAATGTCCAAGCTAAGGCATCCAGAGAAAGATACCTTAACTCCAAAGAAAGGGCTGATGATGTACAGGGTTTCTCTCTTAGGTGGGAAGGCAGATGGTGATGTCTGCTACCTTTCTCTTCCAACTTCTTCAAATGGCTTCCCCTGGGGCATTTTCTTTCTGCATCCCAAAAGGTCTCTGGCTGTGTGGGCTCTGAAGCTCTTTCCAAAATGGTTCCCTCTTGAAAGGCTCCAATAATCAACCCTACTTTGAATGGGTGGAGACACATCTCTATGGAAACCACCTAATCAAAACGTCCCACCCACAATTGGGTGGGTCATATCTCCCTAGATACAACCCAATCAAAAAATCCCACACAGCAATACTGAATCATAGTCAAACATGGCTTTTCTGGGGTACACAATAGTTTCAAACCAGCACAAAAGACATCCAGATTGGAAAGGAAGAAATAAGACTGTCACTATTTGCAAATGACATGATCCTAAATATAGGAAGTCCTGAAAAATGGACAACAAAACTACTAGAGGTAATACCTAAATTCAGCATAGTAGTGAGATATAGGACTAACATGCAGAAATCAGTAGTGTTCTTATACATTAGTAACGAGCAAGATGAGGAAATCAAGAAAAAAATTCTGTTTACAATAGCAACTAAAAGAATCAAATATCTAGGAATAAATTTATCCGAGAATATAAAGGACTTGTACACAGAAAACTAAAAAACTGTTAAAAGAAATCAAAGAATACCTAAATAAATTGAAGAACATTGCATGTTCACAGATTGGAAGACCAAATATCACTAATATGTCAAACTTACCCAAAATGATTTACAGATTCAATGCAATACCAATCAAAATTCCAATAGCCTGCTATGCAAAATGGAAAAGCCAATTATCAGATTTATTTGGAAGGATAAGAATCCCCAAATGGCCAAAAACATCTTGAAAAAGAAGAATGAAGTTGGAGGACTCACACTTCCTGCCTTTAGCATATTACAAAGTTTTGGTGGTCAAAACAGCGTGATACTTGCACAGGGATTGATATGTTAACTAATGCATTATGACTGAGAGTTCAGAAATAGACACACATCTATGGCCCATTGACTTTTTAAAAATTTTATTAGAGAAATTGTTGGTTTACAGAAAAATCATGCATAAAGTACAGGATTCCCATATACCACCCTATTATTAACACCTTGCATTTGTGTGGCACATTTCTTACAATTGGTGAAAGCACATTTTTGTTACTGTACTATTAATTATAGTCCATGGTTTAACTTAGGGTTCACTGTTTATATAGTGCAGTTTCATGAATTTTTTTTTTAAATGTTTATCCTATTGCCATATATACAATATAAGATTTCCCCTTTAAACCATTCAGATATATAGTTCAGTTGCAGTTAATCATGTTCACAATGTCATGCTATACCACCATCTATTACCAAAACATTTCCATTGTTCCGGTAGGAGCTCTGTACATTTTTTTTAAAAGAAAACAAAAATAAAAATAAAAGTAAAAAGAGCACCAAAACATCCCACCTCCCCCATTGTTTATTTATGTATTTTTTGTCTTTTTTCTTACTCATCTGTCCTTACACTGGATAAAGGGAGTGTCACTCACAAGGTTTTCACTGATAGGTGAAACCTATCAGTCACACTGATAAGGTCACACTGATAGACCTTAAAAGTTCTGTAGCTATTTGGTCATCTTCAAGAATCAAGGCTGTTGGGTTACAGTTCAACAGTTTCAGGTATTTCCCTCTAGCTACTCCAATACACCAAAACCTGAAAGGGATATCTATATATCACATTAGAATCACCTCCAGAATAACCTCTTGACTCTATTTGAAATCTCTCAGCTACTGAAACTTCAATTGTTTCATTTCTATTTCCCCTTTTGGCCAAGAAGACTTTCTCATTCCCACATTGCTAGGGCCAGGCTCATTTCGGGGAGTCATGTTCAACATTGCCAGGGAGATTTATTACCCTGCTGGGAGTCATGTTCCACGTGGGGTGAAGGAGCAATGGGTTCAGCTGCAGAGTTGGCTTAAAGAGAGAGGCCACTATTGTGCTATGAAAGAGGTTCTCTGGGGGTTGACTCTCAGGCATAATCATAAGTAGGCTTAGCTTCTTCACTGCGGAAATAAGTTTCATAATGGCTAGCCCCAAGATTGAGTGCCTGGCCCATCAAATTGGCAGTCAACTGACTTTTGACAAAGCTGCCAAGTAGATTCAACTGGGAAAGAACAATCTCTTTAACAAATGGTGCTGAGAGAATTAGATATTCATATGCAAAAGAATGAATGAGGACCCCCATCTCACCCCATATTAACTCAAAATGGAACAAAGACCTAAATATAAGACCCAGCCCTATAAAACTCCTAGGAGAAATGTAGGCAATCATCTTCAGAATCTTGTGTTAGTCAATGGTTTCTTAGATTTTATATCCAAAGCACAAGCAGCAAAGAAAAAATAGATAAATGGGGCCTCCTCAAAATTAAAAACTTTTGTACATCAAAGGACTTTGTCACAAAAGTGAAAAGATAATGTATTTAATTGGAGAAAATATTTGGATATCACATATCTGATAACAATTTAATATCCAGAATATATAAGAAAATCCTACAACTTGACGATTGTTTTAGTTTGCTAGCTGCCAGAATGTAATATACCAGAAACGGAATGGCTTTTAAAAGGGGGAATTTAATGAGTCGCTAGTTTACAGTTCTAAAGCCGAGAAAATGTCTCAATTAAAACAAGTCTATAGAAATGTCCAATCTAAGGCACCCAGGGAAAGATACCTTGGTTCAAGAAGGCCAATGAAGTTCAGGGTTTCTCTCTCAAGTGGAAGGGCACATGGCAAACAGTCAGAGTTTTTCTCTCATCTGGAAAGGCACATGGTGAGCACGGTCAGGGTTCTTCTCTCATCTGGAAGGGCACATGGTGAACACAGCATCATCTGCTGGCTTCTTCTCCTGGCTTCCTGTTTCATGAAGCTCCCCAGGAGGCATTTTCCTCTTCATCTCCAAAGGTCTCTGGCTCATGGACACTCTGCTTCGTGGTGCTGCAGCATTCTCTGCTCTCTCTCAATCTCCAATCTCCAAAATGTTTCCTCTTTTATAGCACTTCAGAAACTAATCAAGACCCACCCAAATGGGTGGAGACATGCTGTCACTTAATCCAGTTTAACAACCACTCTCGATTGCATCACATCTCCAGGGAGATGATCTAATTACAGTTTCAAACATACAGTGAATAGGGATTAGAAGAAATGCCTGACTTTACAAAATGGGATTAGGATTAAAACATGGCTTTTCTAGGGGACACACATCCTTTCAAACCAGCACAACAATAAAAGGACAAACAACCCAATTTTAAAATGGGCAAAAAACTTGAATAGATATTTCTCCAAAGAGGATATACAAATTGCTAAAATGCGCATGAAAAGACACTCAACATCACTAGCAATTAGGAAAATGCAAATCAAAACCACAATAAATTATCATTTTACACCCACTAGAATTGCTGCTATTAAAAAACAGAAGGGTGGGCCAAGGTGGCTCAGCAGGCAGAGTTCTCGCCTGCCATGCTGGAGACTTGGGTTTGATTCCTGGTGCCTGCCCATGCAGAAAAACAAAACAAAACAGAAAACAACAAGTATTGTAGAGGATGTGGAGAAATAGGAATACTCATTCACTGTTGATGGCAGTTACTCAGGAAACTAAATATAAGAATTACCTAATGACTCAGCGATCCTGCTGCTAGGTATATACCCAGAAGAATTGAAAGGAGGAACTCAGACACATATTTGCACAACAATGGCATTATCCACAATTGAATAAAGATGGAAGTAACCCAAGTGTCCATCAATTGATGAATGGATAAGCCAAATGTGATATATACATACAATGGAATATTGTTCAGCCATAAAAAAGATTGAAGTCTTGATGCATGTGACAGCATGATTAATCTTGGTGACATTATGCTGAGTGAAATAAGCCAGGCACAAAATATTGTATGAGCTCACTGATATGAACTAATTATAATAAGTGAAACTCATAGAGTTAGAATCAAGAATATAAGTTACCTGGGATAAATAAGGGGCAGAAAATGAGTTAATTCTTAATTTGTATAGAATTCCTATTTAGGTTGATTTTAAAGATTTGGAAAAGAGTGGTGGTGATAGTAATACATTATTGTGAGTGTAGTTACAGAGCTGAATTATGTAAGTGAATATGGTTGAAAGGGAAAGTTTTGGGTCATTTTTGTTACTAGAATGAATGTTAGAAGATAAAACATGGTGCTGTATAACACAGTGAATCCTGTTGTGGGTGATGGGCTGGGTTTAATATGAATGTTCTTTCATGAATTATAACAAATGTAAAACACTAATGATAGGGTAGTATATGGGAAAAATACACCTAATGTAAACTATGGACTATAGTTAATTGCACTATTTGATATTCTTTCATCAATTGTAACCAAGATACCCTACTAATGAAAGTGTTGTAGGGGATATAGTCAACATGGTGGGAGAATTGTACTTTTTACATGATTTTGCTGTAAACCTACAATTTTAATTAAATAATAATAATAAAAAAGGGAGAACACAATAAAATTTTTATACTTTAGAACATGCAAAAAAAAGATATGAGAGGAGTTCAGTGTGGGGCAATGAAAGGAACATGGACTTAGAGTCAGACAGACCATTTCCACCTCCTACTAGCTATGTGGCCTTGAGCTAGTTTCCTAATCTCTCTAGTTTCAGTTTTCTCATCCATAAAATGGTGATACCAGCTGCCCGCAGAGTTCAGAAGATCACATGAGGTGCTGTTTAGGCACCTGGCAGTTTTCTAGCATCTGCTTCCCCATGAGCCTCCTCAGTCAGGCTTCTAGGACACCCCTGCTTTGTGCTCTTCCAAGCCTTTGACAAGTCCCTGCCACTTCCTCTGCCCAGTACAGGGCCTCTGTCCAAGTGGCCTGATGATGTTCTCCACCAGTATTCTAGAAAGCAGGAGGGGAGAGGAGTGGATCTGTGGCTCTGTGCTGTTGCTTTTTGTTTTTTATTTTTCCTTGTTTGTTGGCTCTGTGCTGTTTTGTATAAAGGAAGAAGAGTGAGGGACCAGTGGGCCATCAGAGACTGAGAAGTTGAGCCTACATTCACACTCTGCCACTTTCTTGAGCTTCTTCATCTGAAAAAAGGGTATAATTGCTACTTCACAAGATTCTTGGAAAGAGTAAATGAAACAACTTCTTTAAGTGACTAGAACCAAGTTCAGCATATAATAGGTGCTTAATAAAAGTGTCATCTCATTTCCTGTTCCCACCAGAGTCTGAGGTTAGGCGTGTGATTATCCTTGCATCGGGTTTAGAGGACAGAGTACTTGATTAAGGTCAGATGACCTACATTGATCGCTTATCCGAGGCCTCAGGCAATCTCTTGACCTCTGTGAGCCTGTCTTTTCTCATCTTACATCTTCATGAATATCCACCCTGCCTACCCTCAAAGGTTAAATACTGAGAATCAAGTGAGGCACTGGATGTGGAAATACTGTATAAAAATAAAGAATTATTGACACCATGTTTTGAGGCTTGGGTCACTAAACATCAGTGAAAGAATGGTTAGCTTTCTTTCCTCCTGACCACACTCACATAGAAAATGCCTAACTGGCATAAGTATACCAATGTGTTTGGGGAAAACAGCCTCTCTGGTCGGATCATATCTGGAGCACCTTGACTCAATTAGCACATTATTTCTTTCATGAACATAAAGGACAATCATGGAATAGGAAACAGACGTGCGTTGGGCTGTGTGTGAGAAGGCAGTGGTGCAGATGAGAAGGTTGCATGAGATATGCATGTGCAAACATGTATCCCAGGGCGTGACTAGAGGCAGACATGCAGTTAATACTGAATATGTGTCAGAATTTGAATCTCTACCTGATTCCTGCCAAGCAGCCTGTACACAGCCTGGGTTTATGATGGAAAGCTCACTACTTTCAAAGCCTATTTCCTATATCTGCATCTTGGACTGTTAAAAGATTGTTCTATTTCTAGAAGAAAACATAGGGGAGAACCTACGTAACCTGGGGATCTGGGAGTGATTTCTTAGGTATGACACCAAAGGCTTGAGCAACAAAAGAAAAAATAGATAAGACAGACTTTGTCAAAATTAAGAACTTTTATATGTCAAAGGGCACTACCCAGAAAGTGAAAAAACAGTCTATAGAATGGGAGAAAATAATTGAGAGCCATATATCTGAAAAGATTTAATATCCAGAGTATAAAAAGAATTGCTACAACTCAAGAACAAAAAAAACAAACAACCCAATTTAAAAATAGGCAAAGGACTTGAATAGACATTTATCTAAAGAAGATATGCAAATGACCAATAAGCACAGGAAAAGACGCTCAACATCATTGGTCATCAGGAAAATGCAAATCAAAATCACGAGATACCACTTTACACTTACTACGATGGCTATTACAAAAACAAAACAAAACAGAAAATAATAAGTGCTGTAGAGGATGCAGAGAAATAGGAACACTTCACATTGCTGGTGATACTGTAGAAAGATGTAGCCACCCTGGAAATCAGTGTCACAGTTCCTCAGAAAATTGAAAATAGAATTACCATATTATCATATGACCCAGCAATCTCATTTCTTGGCATATACCCATAAGAATTGAAACCAGGGACCCAAACAGATATTTATATTCCAATGTTCATGGCAGCATTGTTCACAGTAGCCAAAAGGTGGAAAGAACCCAAGTGTCCATCAACAGATGGGATAAACAAAATGATGTATATCCATACAATGGGATATTATTCAGCCATAAAAAGTGAAGTACTAGTACATGCTATAACATGGATCAATCTTGAAGACATCACATTGAGTAAAGTAAGCCAGGCACAAAGGACAGATATTGTATAACCTCACTGATATGAAATAATTAGAATAAGCAAATTCACAGGATCAGAAACTATAATATAGCTTATCAGGAGCCAGGGTAGGGATAGGGAATGGGGACTTAATCCTTAAAATATAGAGAATTTCTATTTGGGACAGTGGAGGGTGGTGATGATAGCACAACATTGTAAATGTAATGAACAGCATGATATATTTGAATGTGGTTAAAAGGGAAATTTTAGGTTGTGTATATATATTACTAGAATAAAAATTTTAAAAACTAACATGGTGGGGTGCGAGGATAGTTCAGTGGTAGAATTCTCTGCTGTCATGCGGGAGACATGGGTTTGATTCCGGGCCCATGCACTTCCCCAACAAACAAACATACAAATGAAGAAAGAAATAAACAAAAAATTCAACAAATGGTGCTGCAATAATGGGATATTGATATGGAAAAAGAATGAAATGTGACCTCCACCATACAGCATACTAAGAAAAATAAAAAACTAACATTGTACTGTACTACACAAACAGTGACCTCTATTGTAAATGATGCATTATAGTTAATAGTATAATAATTAAAACCTTTTTTGTGGATTGTAACAAATATAACACATTAATGCAAGGTGTTAATAATAGGGTGGTTTGGGAACTCTGTATTTTATGCATGGTTTTTCTGTAAGCCTACAACTTCTCTAATAAAGATAATAAAAAGGCAAATATTGTATGATATCACTTATATGAAATACCTAGAAGCAGACTTCATAAGACAGTAGTTTTTAGGTTACCAGGGTTGGGATTTGGGTGAGGAGAGTTATGGCTTAATAGGTAAAGAGTTTCTTTTTGAAGTAAGGAAAAAGTAGGGGAAATGGGTATCAGTGAGAGTAGCACAATATTGTGAATGTAATTTATACTACTGAATTCTACACTTGAGTGTGACTAATATGGGAAATTTTTAGTTGTATAATTGTTACTACAATAAAAAGTTTTTTAAAAATTGTATTATACCTTCCATCCTTTCAGCTCAAACATTATATGGGAAAGTGGTTAAGAGCTGAGGACTCTGGAACCAAACTGCTGGAGCCTAAGTTCAGTCTCAGCTATTAACTTAACTTCTCTGTGCCTCAGTTTCCTCATTTGGAATATGAGGATAATCATAAAACTTACCTTATAGGGTCATTATGGGATTAAATGCATTCATATGGAAAGCAATTAGGATAGTTCCTGGCACATAGTAAGTTTGCAGTTATTATTGTTACTATATGATCTATTTCCCCATTTCTGAATATTAATTAAAGCACATTAAAAGAAGATATGCCCAGCAGAGAGCTCAATGAACTGTTTGTATAAACCTGAATTAAGAGAGTCACACTCAAGTAAGAATTGTTCCCTGCTGAGGACAGCAAACATCTGGAAGGTATTAAATAGGGGAAGAGGGTGAGTGGGAGGTGGTGTGCGAGCAGAGAACACAGAGTGACTGTTGGAAGGAGATAATTCATTCCTGGGGAGGGTAAGTGAGCCTAAAAAGGGAGGCTACTCCCTTTGGGCGTGGTTTGATGCCCAAAGAATACTTACCCCAAATAATTTCTGTTCTGATTGAATTTAGGCTATGTAAATTGTCTACATCATTTCTTTGAATTAACACATTGCCTTGAAAAGACCAAGTTAAAAAGGCAAATATACTAGAATAAAAAGGTATCATTTGATATCTGTGAAACTGATGATATGAAAATTATAATATTTTTTGCAGTGGGGTTGCAGCAAAACTGGTACATTGAAAATCTAGAATTAAATATAAATTAGTATAACTTTTAGGGAAGTAACTTGGATATAACTTTAAAAATCATAAAAACGCCTATATTTTTTGACCTATTAGTCTAACTTCTGGGAATTGATTGGGAAAAATTCAAGAAAGAAATATCTTTTTGTATTGATTTATGATGATTGATAAAAGTATTCAAAAGTAAGAGAATAGGTCAATTATAATGCATCCCTTAATGGACTCTTATGCAGCCATAAAATGATAAAAGACTGAAAAAAGGGTGGGGAAATGCCTATGAAATAATAAGTGGAAAAAAACACAGGAAATCAAATTGTAAAGATTGGTATGCATATGAACAGAGCTTGAAAAGAAAATAAAAAGAAAAGAAATGTGCTTTGCTGGAGGTTGTGGGATTGTGAAAGTGTTTTTTGTTTCTTTTATTTGAATTTATGTTAATATTGGTTGTGCAATAAACAACAATAAAAGACACAAATGAACTCCCTACAAAGGGGTTGCTGATTGTTGGCCATCACCATATGGGCAAAGTTTCAATTTAGTTTCCCAATAGAGAGAAGGAGCCCTGGAGCTGGTAGGTTCTGAAAGGAAGCAACTGGTGGGCACAGCCAGGGCCTTCCCAGGGCATCGGGCACCAGTAGAGCACAGGAACCACCTGAAAAGGGAAGGAAGGGCTGGTGGGAAGAGAGTAGGAGGAAGGGAAATTGCCTACTTTGTGGTTTTGCCTCTGGCAGGCCCTGAGCAAATGTGGCCTTAAAATCAAGTAGGTTGTACCATATTCTCTTAGTCATGCACAGTCCCTATTTGAATACCAGAACTTACAAAACTCAAGAGAGTTCTTACTGCTTCTGATAAGCTGTAGTATTTCTTTGCATGCCAGGGATACTATGAAAGGAGACAATAAAATATTGGACTTTCTGTTTTCCAACTGCTCTTGTCTTGGAGGTAAGAGCACCCTTTCAGCTCAAACATTATATGTCAGTCAGTACGTGTTGAATACTGGATTAACACACCAGATTTAGAATCAAATCCTGGCCAATGAGGAGACCCTAAACAGACAATTCCTGTGGTTACTTTGCCCATGATTGGGTCACAAATTCATTTTCCCTAGAATTTTTACTTCTATTGGCAACTCTCTAGTTCTACCTTCCAGAGTGGAACAACAGAGTAAGTATAAATGAGGGAAACCAGAATGGAGGGAGGCTTAAAACCTAGTCATCAGAGGAATAGATGAAGGAACGATTGATTTTTTTTCACATTTTTTCTTATTGTATAATATAACATATATACAAGCAAAGAAAGAAAAAAGCAATCGTTTTCAAAGCACTCTTCAACAAGGAGTTACCGGACAGATCCCAGAGTTTGTTGTGAGCTGTCATACTAACATCTCAGGTTTTTCCTTCTAGCTGCTCCAGAACATAGGAAGCTAGAAGGAATAAATATTTTTTTATCATCACAATCAACTTTTTTATCTTTTTTGGGAAAAATAACATATATACAAAAAAGCAATAAATTTTAAAGCACAGAACAACAATTAGTTGTAGAACAGATTTGGTATGGGTTACAAGTCCACAATTTTAGTTTTTTACTCCAAGCTGCTGTAAGATACTGGAGACTAAAAGAAATATCAGTTTAATGATTCAGCAGTCATATTCGTTTATTAAATCCTACCTTCTCTGTATAACTCCACCATTACTTTGGATCTTTCCATTCCTCTCTTTAGGGGTATTTGGGCTATAGCCATTCTAACTTTTTCATGTTGGAAGGGGCTGTCAATAATATAGGGTAGGGAGATAGAACTATGCTCATGTTTTGGAGAAGCTGTGCCCTCTAGGTTTCAGGACTTAATCTGGTCCATGGACCCATGTTGAGGTTGTAGGGAACAATAGATTTTAAACAAGAAAAGACTAAGCAAGGGTGTAATAACCATCTTTAAAATTCTGAATGGCCATTGTTCTACTTTGCTAGCTGCTGGAATGCAACACACCAGAGACGGATTGGCTTTTAATAAAAGGGGATTTATTTTGTTAGTTCTTCAGAGGAAAGGCAGCTAACTTTCCATTGAGGATCTTTCTTACGTGGGAAGGCACAGGATGATCTCTGCTGGTCTTCTCTCCAGGTCTCTGGGTTCCAACAACTTTCTCTGGGGTGACTTCTTTCTGCATCTCCAAAGGGCTGGGCTCAGCTGTGAGTACTGAGATGAGGTATGCTGAGCTGCTTGGGCTGTGCTACATTGGGCTGTCTCATTTAAGCACCAGCCAATTAAGTCAAATGTCATTCACTGCAGCAGGCACACCTCCTAGCTGACTGCAGATGTAAATCAGCAGCGGATGAGGTTATAATTTGAGATAAAAGTCCCTCCCATTAGTATTGTGAAACAGCTGTGTATAACAAACAAAAGGAAACCTATTCAAGAAGAAAGAGTGAGAAGTCACTGGGATGAATTGTTTGCCGATAAGGTCAAGAGAAGATTGAGAAGAAGGAGAGTACCAATATAAAAGCCATCTGCACCACCCCTAAATGGCCTTTTGCTGCAGCATGTGAGGAGGCCATAAAATAAACACTTGTTTCCATGAGTCCGGCTGTTGTCTGTTGCTGGCGTTCGTTCTGCAGACTTGTGGGAAGGCCTTTAGGCACTGGAAAAGCACTTAGACTCTGGGGTCAAGCAGTCTGAATTTGAACCTCAGCTCCATAACATACTTGTTGTACTGCTTTGGGCAACTTTAACAGCTCTTACTGGAAAAGAAGATAAAATGGTATCGCCTAAAGGGGAGAGATAACAAAGCACAATATATTAGGTTGAATTACATGAAATTGCTTACATTTGACTCTTTCTCCATGCAAAAATGGCGATACATAATGGTTAGATTAGTATAGTGGTTCCCAAATTTGTGTGCACATTCACATCACCTCCAGATTTTTTAAAATTTCAAAACACAGATCACATTCCAGACCAATGATATCACAATTTCTGCAGGTGAACACCTTTCTAGGTGATTCTAAAGTACAGATAAGTTTGGAGACCATTGGCTGAGATATATCAAAGCACTCAATTAACATTAGCCACCTCTACTTTATCTATTAGCTATTGAGCACCTACTGCATTCCTACTACTCTGCACCGGGCCTGTCTCATGAGACCCAGTCACCTCCACAGCACCGCTCATCTCTTCTCCTTCTCCTCCGCAGTGTCCAGGCCCCGCAGCTCCCCAGATGACCTGAAGGTGCTGACTCGCAACGTGAACCGTCTGAACGAGAGCTTCCGGGACTTGCAGCTGCGGCTACTGCAGGCCCCGCTGCAGGCTGACCTGACGGAGCAGGTGTGGAAGGTGCAGGATGCGCTGCAGAACCAGTCGGACTCACTACAGGCGCTGGCGGGAGCGGTGCAGCGCCTGGAGGGCGTGCTGTGGGGGCTGCACGCACAGGCGGCCCAGACGGAGCAGGCCGTGGCCCTGCTGCGCGACCACACCCGCCAGCAGAGCGACGCGGCACAGCTGGAGCTCTACCAGCTGCAAGTGGAGAGCAACAGCAGCCAGCTGCTGCTGCGGCGCCACGCAGGCTTGCTGGACGGGCTGGCGCGCAGGGTAAGCCTCCTGGGCGAGGAGCTGGCCGACTTGGGCGGCTCACTGCGTGGTCTTAACCAGAGCTTGTCCTACGATGTGGCGCTTCACCACACGCGGCTGCAGGACCTGCAGGTGCTGGTGAGCAACGCCAGTGAGGACACACGCCGCATGCGGCTGGTGCACATGGGCATGGAGCTGCAGCTCAAGCAGGAGCTGGCTATGCTCAATGTTGTCACTGAGGACTTGCGCCTCAAGGACTGGGAGCACTCCATCGCGCTGAGGAACATCTCTCTTGCTCAAGGTACCCTACCGGCTAGCCCATAAGCCAGCCTTTCTCACCCCCCTGCAAGAGGGGATCTAGCCCTGGGCCCTTCCTTCTCTGGCTTTCCCCCGTGGCCCCTGGCCTTCCCCAAGGGCCCAGGAGTCTATAAGACAAGTGGTCTGGCTGTGGGGACCCATACCCCTTGTTTCAAGCTTTGTTCTACAGAACTCCTGGATTTTCTGCTCAAATGGCCCTGTGCCCACTTGCAAAGCCTACACAGCTCTCTTCTCTGGGTAAATCTTTCCTAGTGTAGCACACACACTCAGTGTGCCAAGGTGTGGCTAATGGGTGTGGCGGGGGAGAGATGGAGGGGTTGTACTCAGAGTTTGCTGGCTGCAGAGCCTAAGAATTTGGGGCTGGGAGGCACAGGGAAGAAGGGTCAGACTAGCAGGCTCAGGAGAGGAACAGAAATGGCTCCTCCAGCATAATCATGTTCCAATGGGTGGAACTCCAAGGAGTGAGAGAATTCCAAATTTGTACCTGGACTTCTGGGCTGTTGTGAAGTTTTACTCGTCCAGGTAGAAGAACATATTTAATTTGTTAGCTTGATTTATGACTCTTAAGTATAATGGCAAAAGTGTGTAGGTCTCCATTTGTTCTCTTGCCCTGGGCCCCACAAATGTTAGGGCGCATAGACCCACTTCCCTCACTTCCATTCCTAACAACCTGGTCCCCATAGCCCCTGTACTCCCATTCCTTCCTGCTGCAGTTTATTCTGGACGTCACTGCCAGGGGCATCTTTCTGATAGGCACCTTTCCCACAGTACTTCCCATTCAAAACCCATCAAGGACCCCAAGGACTGCCCAAGTCATTAAAACCTCTTTAGCCCAATAGTCAGCAGTAATGATAATACCATTTGGGGCACTTTCTGTGTGTCAGATACTGTAACAAATGTATTAGATATGATGTTTTTTAAAAATAATTCTGTGAGATAGTAGTGTTGCCCTCATTCTTTCGAAGAGTGCATTAAAATTAGGAAAGTTTAAATAATGTGTCCTCAGTGACAGGTCTAGGAAGCAGGACACCCAGGATTTGGACCCAGGCCTTTCTGCTTCCAAAGCTAGTATGCTTTTCATCACATGTGTTCCTAGTCTGTCTTTCCTGCCTTCTCTTCCACTGTTCCAGGGGTTGCAGACCGAATTGTCTATAGGACTAGTGGAGCAATGTGAAAATGTAAAGGGACCTAGGTGTCAGGGGTATGATTTGGGAGCAGCTACTACTCAGGACCAACTAATTTTTGCCAGGCTGGAATGTGGGCCCAGATTGACAAAGTCTTCTAATTTTTCAAGAGAAATCAGAAACATGGAGATTTATGGAAATTTCCCAATTGTTTATGGGCCAAACAGAATACATCTGAGAACTGTATATGGTCGATAGCTGGCCAGTTTGTAACCCTGACCCTCTGATCCATTGGATCTAGTGGGATACATCTTGTTGCCCTGGAAGCAAGTCACGCCATTTCCACTGTCATCGCTTTACTCAAGCTGTTCCTCCTAGTTGCAATGCCCTCCTCTTCTTCGTATCATCTATCCAAATCCCACTGATCCTTCAGGACCTAACTCAAACCCACCTCCTCCAAGAACTTCCCCTGACCTCTCTAGCTCACTGTGATCTCCTTCCTCTGAACTCCTACATTAATCAGGGTCAACAGTGGTAATGGTGGACCTTCCATTTGTATGGTACTTTGTAGTTTACAGCTTTCATGTTCATTATTTTGGGTTAAATTGGGTCTTCATGACATCCTCTGTGGTTGGCTTAAGGCAGGTTTTATTATTGAGGGAAGCATTCCTGCAGGGAAAAAAAAAACAGACTCAGACTATTTAGCTCACTCAGGGGCACACAACTAGTAACGATCTAATCCAGCTATGGGTTTTGTCTTATTAACTGCTTTTTTTGAGATATAATTCACATACCATAAAATGTGCCTGTTTTAAGTGTATAGTTAGTTCAATGGCCAAACCAGGACTTTTAATTCCAAACCCAGTGCTCATTCCACTACACCAGATTCTACTCTGATCTGTTCATCACTGTATCTCTCAGCAATGAGTGTTTATCAGACAACTGTTAATCTTGAAGTTAGGCAGTCAAAGGCTTCCCCAGGATAGCTTGGTTTTCTTGTCCTGGATCATTTGGGGCTTTCATATCTGAGAAATCAAAGGAAAGTAGATGGTAGAGTTTCTTCTTCAAATCCATGCCCTGGGACCTACCCTTGCCCCACCTTCCCTTTTTTTTGACCTTTCACATCTACAACAGTATGTTCAAGTGCTCATTAATAGCAGCTACACTGAATCATGACCTACTATGAATCAGGCATATTGTCAACATTAATCCTCTAAATAGACATCAAAGACTACTAATCCTTACAACCGTTAAAAAAGATGTTACTGTCCCCATTTTATAGATGCATAGTCTGAAGCACAAAAAATTATATGACTTCCCCCATTATTTCTTTTGAGGTTGACAAGTGGCTAAGCCAAGATCCAAAAGGGTGTCTGTCTGGCTCAGATGCCCATGTTCTTATCACTGCCCATGCTGCTTCCCAGGGTGGAGAAGTACCAGCTACAAGCAAGTGGCAAAAAGAGATGAGACCATGGTCTCTTGAACTCCATTCTTTTATTGGGGGTCAGTCCCTCCCAGGCTCTATCCCTTTCCTTCCTCTTCCAGTCAACAGACATCACAAGATAAGATTTTTGATCACTGTGTTTTCTGCTAATGTGTCCTACTGGGCCTCACTGAACTTTTTTTACCTGGATCTTTAATTTCTAAGTCCACTCTTCTTAGATCTGGGTACCAGTTTACCAGGGTTCTTATAGTGAAATTTTCCAAGTAATCTTTCTTTGCTCTTAAACTGAGTTTCTCACTCATTTCCCTTGAACTGAAAGTTTTGCCTCAGTCTTGCCTCCAGAGCTTCCATTCTTTAAGGTTTAGTTCCTGGATAAGCTCCTGGCTTTTCAGTTGACCACCATTCAGACCCTCTGACTTCCAGAATCACTACTGCAACTGGGTTCTTCCTTTCCTACCTCCTTTTCTCTCAGTTGCCTGGTCCTCGATTAGTATTATTAAAGAAATTCCTGATTAACATATCTGAATGCAATTACCATTTGAGACAAAACTTTACCCTGGCTTTACCAGATAAGCTTCCATACATTTGCATACTGCTGTTTGGAGAGAGCTTTCTGCCTTAGCTTTGTCCAATTCCTCTCTTAAAGTCTTGAAACACACACTTAGGCTCGCTCACTCACTCACTCACTCAACACCATTTTCTCTTTCCTGGCTCAGAATATACAAGTACTCAACTATGTATATTTTTCAAATATGAGCTTATTTATATTATTCTTGAGTATGATCCCAAAATGGTTTTAATTCTTTCACTTTGTTATACAGTTTTCTATAAGTTTTGTCTCCAGTGAGCCTTTTGTATACATCCACAGAGGTGTTTTCTGTTTTCAGCAGCAATCAAATGGCTTTGAAAGATAATCAGAGAAGGGAAGCATACCAGGAGTGGGGAAGGCGTGTAGACAGAACTCTCCAGCTATATTCAAATATCTCTGTTTGCAAGAATGAAAGTGTTATAGGATCAGAATTTTAGAGCAGTAATAGATCTCTGAAATCAGCTAGTCCAGTTTTCCTGTTTTGCAGTTGAGGAACTAGAGGTCCAAACAGGAGAACTGACTTTCCCAAGTCAAATGTCTAGTCAGTGGCACAGCTGAAAGTAGAAAATACATATGTTAATGCATAAAAACAATTTTTCAAACCACATTTATCTGTGGACTGCATTTTTTGAGAAAAAAATTCATAGAGTAGAGAAAGTCTGGTTCCACAAATATTTATAAAGGGATGGAGTAATAGAGTGGAGCTTTGGATTCCAGGCTCAAAAGTTTGGACTTTAACCTCTAGTTGATAGGAGCCCCTTGAAGATTTTTAAGCATCTCTCTGAATAGAGTGGCATGTCAAATAATGTTTCTACTAAGGATTGTGAAGCATGAATGGGCAGAGATCCCCTGAGTTTACTGTTTTGTGCTCTGTGATTTCCCCTTCCACATCTATGTCTTTTCTGGGAAGGGATTGGATCGTGCTGTGAAAATCCCACCCACCACCCCCTTTGCCCTTTGAGGCTCAGAGGAAAGCATACTGATCTTGGAGACAGTGTATCTTAGTATGCCAGACTGCTATGACAGATACTGTACAATGGGTGATTTTATTGGCTCACAGATTTAGAGGCTAAGAGTCCAAAATCAAGATGTCAGCAAAGCTATGCATCTTCCTGGGGTCGGTAACGTTTTGGCTATGGCAGTGCTCTGTCACATAGCCATGTCCTTGGTTTCCTCTTTTGTGGCTTTCTCTGGCTCATTGCTTCCAAATTTCTTCTGCTTATAAAGGGATCCAGTAATATAAATTAAGGCCCACCCTGATTCTGCTGGGCTATGCTCTAACTAATGGTATGCTTTCAAAGGGTCCTAGTTACAAATGGGTTCACACCCAGCAGGAACATGGATTAAGATTAAGGTATCACACCGCAGCAGGGGGCAGTCACTACAGCTTTTAGGGGCAGGAAGGTCTCCTCAGCTGAGAAATGGGGCTGCCAGTCCCTGCCCTGTCCTCATTCTCAGGGTTGTGGAGAGAATAACTTGAGTGATGGAAGTGAGGGAGCTCCCCAAGCTGTAAAGGTAATAAAGGAGACTGAAAGTTTGATAACACCAGTGATATCAGTGAAAGGGAAGCAGAGAGTCTGCTCTGGAGCAATTAATTGAGGGACTTGACCTTTATTAACTGCCCTGGGATTAGCATGGTTCCGTGGTTGGTGTTTACATTAAAATTGTGACACGATTCCACTGGCCTGAGGCCTGGTTCATCAGCTGTTATGATAATTTGCTCTTGGAGGGTCACCCCCCTGATTCCAGCACAGACAGATTCCCCTACCCCATCGCTTGTTCCAGGATCCCTGGAAAGAAAGCATTGCATTTTCCCATCCAGCTGGCTGGTCCCCAGAAAAACCCTGGTGTTTCTCCCAAATGCTCGGTCAGAAGATATTTCCAGCTGGACTGCCCCAGGCAGCCTAAGGCAAGGGCAAAACTGGCTAGGAGTAGTGGGTAGGGAGTGAACAGGACTGGTTGGTGGGTGGGCTCCGTGCAGGGCTCTGAGAGACCCTTTGGAGGAGGGAGATCAGGAAGGAGAAGCTGGCATACCGGCCAGCCAGGAAGCCATAGCGGAGGAGGCTCAGTAGCCGTTTTCACTGTTGATGGGAAATGGCCTGGCTTCAGAAAGTGCCACCCTGCTCTTCCTTGTTCTCGCCCATTTCCAGGCTGTGACCTGCTCAAGCAATGGAAAGGATGAGAAATGAGACAGTGTCAAAGCCAAGAAGTCAAAAAGCTCATCTGGGCACCACCGGTCCGCACTAGAGCACAGCAGCTTCCATCCTTGCCCTGAGTCATTCAGGCACAAGACTCTGGCCTGCAGACAGGCCTGTCCTCACAGCAGCCACAGTCCCAGGTGGGAGGCAGTGCCCCACAGGCAGGCAGAGGCTGGCAGGGCCAGGCTCAGGGAGGCGCCCAAGGAGGGGACAGGGTCCAGCAAGCTCCAGGTCTTCTTCCAGTGCCTGGATATGGGACTCTGTCAGCAGTGCCCTATGATATGAGCATCTGGGCAGGAAGGTGGGTTTCAGGGTCGAGGAGTACTCGGACCGAGCTCTGAGAAAAGAAAGGGTTTAACTGATGTCCAGGGACACCATGAAGAGAACATGTTGGCTGAAGTGAAGGAGAATTTGTATCAGGAAACATGAAGCAGTGAGTTTGCAGAAGAAGAGGCCAGATTGCAAATGAGCTGCAGGGATGTCTGGCAGAGCAGAGGGTGTGGCACATTGTACAGTGAGGGGCCTTTGGAGGCTCTGGGTTCATTGGATTGTTTTGATGTTTTGGAGAGATTAATCAGACAGCAAGGCACAGTGGGCTAGAGAGAGAGGCCAGAGACTAAGGAGGTCTTTATAAAGGCTGGAGCAAAGTAATAAGGCCCCTGACAAGGATGGCAGCAGTGAAGAAGGAGGTAGAGAGAGGCCTGCTAAGCGAACTGCAGTCTGACCTCTTTGAATAACAGGGCTTGTATATGTGTGGTTGTGGTGGGGAAAGGAAGATGGTCAAAGGAAAGAAAGGAGTCAAAGAAGGCCTGAGACTTCTCCTGGAATTCTGAGGAAATAATAGTGCTGTTGCACATTATGAAAAGTCAGATCCCAAGAGTGTGTTTCCCATGGGCAGCAATGATTTTGAGAAGTGCTTGGTCCTTGAGAGCCAGTCATCCGGGTCCTGTAAGTCTCAGGTTGGCCAAAATTTTAGGCTCTTCTGAATCTGCTGGGACAACACTGCCTATGGATCTGATGGAGGCTTGGAGATCAGCATCCCTCTTTCTTGTCCACTCCAACTTCTCTCCATTTGCTCTCTAGTAAAGACCCTCACAAACCACATATTTGTGTTTTAGACCTACTTCTCCCTGGATGAACAATTCAAGCTTGGCAAAATACTTTCAGATGCATCTTAGAATAAATATAACCAGTAATCTTATAATATTTATGATGAAATATTATGACAAGTGGGCTACCAATGGGTCAGGGATCGCCTTACCATCCAAAGACCACAAAACCTTTTTCTATTACATTACTTAATCCATTTACTCATTACAATTGCATGAGAAGAACTGTTATCCACGTTTTATAGAACCAGGACCTAAACCAAGAAGCTCCGTACCCATATTCAACCCCACCCCCAAATTATCTTTGCCACCCTGATGCCCCAGGACTTTAAGTTCCACTGTGAGAGGAACTGTGAGAGCTCTCCCAATGTGCGGCATTCTCCCTTTGTGAGTTACTTCTGGGAGAACCCATACATTGAGCCATACCCTCATCAGAGGGAAGGAGAGGTACATTACATCCATGAACAGCTCAGTGCCTGGAGTACTGGGCACTGGATGGCCGGGGCGGGGCAGGGGACACTCTAGATGAGGGAGATAAAAGTGAGGAAGGGATAGGGATTTCCAGTGAGTAGGTCTAGCCAGCAGTCAAGCTCTTTGGAGTGCAGTCATAAGGCACCTTTCTCAGTTACCTTTTCTGCAGCCTCAACACGGTGGGCCAGTTGCAGGAATGGAAGTTGTGAAGCTCATTGGTTTCTTAATTATGCCTTTCATTTGTGATAAAATCTTAGACATGTCCCCGATATCTTCTGTGGCTCAATTCTCTCATCAGAAAACTGGGAGAAATGTGACCAGTCTTACTTTACTTTTCTTGCAGAAAAGAGAAAGATGGCTACAAAACAGAGTCCTCCTTAAATGATCTGTGTAACTTTTGAATTTTTAAATTGTTGATGATTTTCCTCCTATGCACGTGCCATGGAATTATTAACAGCTGTCAACTTTGATTAGGGTTTGAGGATAGTGCCAGCTCTCAGAATGTATCAGTACATCTTGATCTTGGCTGCATAGTTGTTTTGTGTGTATTAACAGCCTCTCATCTCATAGCGTCATTCATTTATCAAATATTTATTGTGCAAGACATTACTGCTGTGCTGTGAGGTACAGTTTGGGAATTTTTCTTGTTCCTTCCTCTCTCAAAAAGCAGCTTGGAATCAGGAGTTAAGAACTTGGACTCTGGTTCTTCACGACAGACATAGAAATATAAAGGTGTAATCCTTGTCTCAGGGAGCTAGCAATTTTGTTAAGAAAGAGAGTGCACATATACCTGTAGGACAAGGCAGTGTGAGATAAATATCAAATGGCACAATGACCTGAGTTCAAGCAGGTTGCATACACTTTAAACAGGAGTAATTGGCCAGAGATGGTTTCACCAGGAGAGTGGCAATGAGCAGGCACTGGGGGTGGGCAGTGGTAAGAGGTTATCAGGGCAGGCTCCCAGTGACCCTAGCCTGGGAACAGCAGGCACAGCGGCATGGTGGCAGGAAGGTACAATGAAACAGCAATATGCCTAACGTTGGGTGCAGCAGAGCGAACGCAGGCCAGACACACCTGGTTGAAGTCATTGGTCCTTCACTTACTAGCAAGCTGTGACCTCAGAAAAGCTACTTCAACACCTGGGTTGTTGTGGGGACTAAATAAACCACATATGCCACAGAAGATAGTCCTACTCAGCAGCAAATAGAAAGCATTCAGGTGTTCCAGCCAGCAGTAAGAGTGTTATCCTGGCCTCTTCCCTTTCCTTTATCCATGAATAGCTGAGTTCCATCTCTTCTACTTTCTAAACAGCTTTTGAATGGGTTACTTACTTCCCTTCTGACCCACCACTTCCCTAATGCAGAGCCTCATCATCTCTTACCTCCTCGGTCTTCCTGCCTCTGGTCTCCCTCCTATTCCAATCCATTTCCCACCTTGCAGCCAGAGCTATCTTTCTTATGTGCAAACCTGAGACAAAGACTACACCTTCTTCTCCCAGGCCCTTCCTGTGTCCTGTAGTGTTCTCAGAGCAAAGCATAACACTTAGACCTGGCCTCTGGGATACTCTATTTCCTCCTCCAGTGGACCCCTAGCTTCTTAGTCCATTGTGTCCTACGCATCTCTTTCTTACTGTTAAGCCATATAGGGACTTTCTCTCTTCCTGGAACTCTCCCTTTCACTCCCCTCCTCTCCCTCTACTTGCCTACCTCCTGTTCATCTGTGAGATTTGAGTTTGGATATTACTTCTTCCAGGAAGCCTTCCTTAATCTCCCCAAGACTGGCTGAGGTGGCAGCTTATGTGCTTCCTCTATAGAAAGGGGATTTTTGTTCCTCAGCAGACCTTCTTTGCAGAAAGCAGTCTTCTAACCTGGATGTTATTTATAACCCTTTCAGGACCACCAGGACCCAAAGGTGATCAGGGGGATGAAGGAAAGGAAGGCGATCCTGGAATTCCTGGATTACCTGGACTTCGAGGTAATGGAGATGCCCTTGGAAGAGACCTAGGCATACCAGGAATGAGATGAGCCCCAAATCCATCACTTACTCTCTACTTTCTCATGGTCAATGATGGATCTCCTTGGAAGAATACTTAACACAATTTCAAATTCCCTGTTCTGTTAAGATGCTAATAGATGGTTGGTGTAACAACAAGATGGAGCAAATACCTTTTCATAGAAAGTGCAAGGATCTGAAAGAAAAGGGCACATGAGAGGTCCACACATCACTGAAGACACTTCCCAACACTGAGGTCAGAGTCTTTGTGACCAGGACCTTCAGAAGGAATTGGAGGTGTTCTGCGGTGCAGACCAACCCCTCAAGTATGTTTTACCCCTGTCAATGTTTTCCTGAATCACTGGCACCTGACACCTCCTCCACTACTCATGAAACTTCCCAGATTGATGGTTGGACCATGAACTTCCACCTGTATTAGTCAGGGTTCTCCAGAGAAACAGAATCAGCAGGATGTGTGTGTGTGTGTGTGTGTGTGTGTGTGTGTGTGTGTGTGTGTGTGTGTGTGTGGAAAGAGATTCACTATATAACTCTACAGGGTAGGCTGCAAGCTGGAAACTCCAATAAAGGTGATGTTGAGGTCTTTAGTCCAAATTCCCCAGGTGAAGCTGACTTGCTGGAAATTCCAGGAAGAACCAATGCTGAAGTTGAAGTAGAATATCGTCTTCTGATCTCTGAAACACTCAGTTCTGGCTTTTAAGATCCTCTACTGATTGGATGGTGAAAGACCCCACATTACTGAAGACAATCTCCTTTGTTGATTGTACATGTAATCAACTAATTATATATGCAAATCCCTTCTGCCAAATACCCTCACAAGAGGGTACCTTAAGAAGAGGACAGGCTCTTTCTTGACCAAATAATTAAGTAGTAATTGTCATCCTAGCCAAGTTGACACGTGAAGTTAACTATGAATGGAAGGATGCATATTCATTACCCATCCTCCCATTTCCCATCCTGCTATACACAGTGAGAGCCTTGAAAATCTGGGGTTTGGTAGGGGATCTTTTTGGCCTTTTGAAAAGTATATTCTTAAGTTCATTAGTTCAGGAGTTCATGTTCAATTATTCTACCAAACTTCTCATCCCAGCCCGTCCATTCTGGAGCTTCTTCTATGAGCAACATTCTTCTAAGAGATTGTAGAGTATTCTAAATGATGGAAGGAGGGGAAGAGTTTGGGGTGGGGGTGGTTATTTATTTTAGTAATTATACCTCCAAACCATCCCCATTATAAATCTCTAAGGAGTTGCAAATATAGGAGAGGAGGCAGAGGCTGGCAGAGGGAGAGCAACAGTCTGTCTTCCACTCCTGACCTCCGCTTTTCAGGTCAGCTCCCTAATATCAAAATTGGGGATGCCCAGTGACTCACAAGGCTCTGGAACCCCTCTTTCTGACTTGATGAATAATAGGGACGAGGCACCATGGGCAGAGCCGGCATTAGATTCTGAGTGTTGTGGTCACACGGCCTTTGAACTCTGGGAACAAATACATCTGTGTTAATAAAAAAGGAAATTCAATCATCCCTTCTCCGAAGTCCTCTCACCCTCTTGGGACCACCCTGTTCTTTTCCAGCCATTTGAATTTAGCTTTGGAGAAATCATTACTAATAGGCCAGTTTTCTTCCTGTCACAGAAAAAGCCCAAAGAAAACTAACTAACATTCTAAACAGAGAAGAACAATCACTTAAGGGTATTCTGCTTTGCAAAGATAACTGTGGGCTTAGGCCAGGCCTCTTGGAGACCCAGAGCTTCACTTGGTGAAACCGTTTGTTGATTCTGGCTCTCCAGTGATGCAATGTAGTGGTGAAATGCAGGCCAGTGGCCAGGAGGCCTCGTGGCTGGAGCCCCGGGGCCAGGGCCAGCAGCAGGCCATCCATTCCCTTCGCTGACCTTGCTAACTCCCTCCCTGCTCCTCAGCCTCCAGTCCCCTTTGCTTTACCTCCCTGTTTTTATGATAAAGTCATGAAGGCAAGAAACCTTTTTGATTTTTTCTTAAATAGGAAGCGGAGCTATTTACGTCTACTTCCTACTCCCTAATGACACCTCCCCCCACTGAATACCAGTAAGCCCGTTCCATTCATCATGAGATGAAACACAGAAACCATGAGCTTTTAGTTCAAGAAGTCCAGGGCTCAGTTCCTGCCCCCAACACTCTTTGCTGTGTGACCTTGGGCAAATTATTTAATCTCTCTGTGTCTAAATTACTTCATCTGTAAAGTAGCACAGATGAAATAATACTCATCTAAAACTGTGTTGCCAGGATTAAATGAGATAATTTATGAAAAGTATCCAGAACAGTGTCTGGCATATAGGAAGTGCTCAAAAACTGCTTGGCAAGTCAAAATCTCCAAAGGAGCTATGAGTGAAGGGACATGTCCAAAATGGGGTTGGCCCCATCTCCTTCACTCACTACAGAGTTGAATCTTTCAGGGGGAGGGGACTGAGTCTAATTGGATAAAAGGTACTGATGGTTAAAGGTTTGAGCTGCCCTTTTTGACACTGCTTTCACAGTATCTTTAACTTAGAACTGACTGAAGAATCAGAAGCAGAGGTTACGGCGGGATCCATGGTTGAGGTTAACTGTTGAACTGAACAGTGGCCTTTAGGGGCCCTTCTAGTGCTGAGTCTGTGGTTCCATCATTTGTCTCTTTTCTCCCCAGGTCTGCCAGGAGAGAGAGGCACCCCAGGACTGCCTGGTCCAAAGGGCGATGATGGGAAGCTGGGAGCCACAGGGCCGATGGGCATGAGAGGGTTCAAAGGTAATAATGAATCTCAGGTGGACCAACAGAGCCTTGCTCGTGAGCATCCCCTCGGAAGCAGCATGAACACCGGAGTGAGTGGAACTGGGTTCTGATTCTAGCTCTGCCACTGACTAGCTGAGAGACCTTAGGCAAGTCACTTAACCTCGTTAAGCATCAGTTTCTTCATCTAAAAACTAGAAGTCCTCATGATCCTTACCATATTTCACAGGGCTAGCATGAGGATTAAATTATGTATGCTTTGTAAACTCTAAAGTACTGTCCAAATGCAAGGCTTCATTATCACCGGTTGCACCAGTGATAGAACCAGAAAAGCCAGGAAAAAGGGCCTGCAAGAGAAACTCTACCAGCAGATCTCTATGCTGCAGACCCAGTACAGCCCCCCTTCTCTCCAGTAGTGCCATATTCTTAAACTTCTATAGTATTTTCCCCACTCCTCAATCCCCCAAGATATTTTGAACTTCAGTTCTCAAGTGTACAGTACCAACAGTATTTCTTCTGATATTTTTCTTCTCGTTGACATATCACTTCCTTATCTTTAGTTCCCTCTTTCATTTTTTAAGGGAACCAAATTTATAGTCAGTCCCTCTCTTTTCATAATCCTTTTGAGAGTGTCCAGCCTCCTACCATAATTTCAGAAGATGGTGAGTTCTGAAGCTCTTTTCCTGAGCTCCCCCTCCTCACTTGTTAAAATGAAAACTAAGAAAAAACGATTGTTAATTATTCCAACTGCATGTCTAGGTTGGTCTCTTGATCTTGGGTCACTAGGAAATTATATTCTACATTCTGGTTAGTTATTAAACAGGCTGAGGTTTTCCCTTCTTTTATGAACCATTTTTTTTTAATTGACTTTAAAGCAGATTATAAAAGCAGTATATGCTTATTGGGAAAAAAATAATGCAGAAGTGTGTTAAAGTAAAAAAGTAAGAACCCCTTTCCTTCATTCCTTCATTCCCCTCAGTTCTTACTCTTTTGAGTAACCATTGTATACACTTTGGAGTATATTCTGCAAGATCTCTTTCTAAGCATATGTATGCATACACCTATACACGTGTATACATACATAGTTGCCTTTATTTGTTTGTTTGTATGTTTCAAGAGTTGGACAAACTTAATAGTCTCCCCTGTTACTTGCTGACTTACTTTTCACTTGACAATATGTCATGGGCTTTTGATTTGCAGTTATCTTCCTGGAGGTTCTTGAAATAAAATTCCCTGATCATCTTAATTTCCATTAAGTGATGTCAGGACTTCTTTGTAGAGTGAGTTACTGGCCAGGAAAAGAGGTCTGTTCTTTAAACCATCTCCTAGGAAGGAAATTCCACAATTCCCTGGGAAACTCTGCTTCATGTTTTACAGCCTCCAACGCAGGAAGATCTGTCTGACATATAACCTGTCTCTTACCCTATGTAACCAAAACCCTTGGTTTCCCATACCCCTGCCCCTACCCATGCTTGTTAGAACAAACTTAAATGCAGACTTGTAAAACTTAACTATTTAATAGGAATATCTTTGCTTTTCCTTCTCCTAGTTGAATGCCGCGTACTCTTTTATTCTGTGATTGTAGGTGTTGCTCTTCGAGGCCTTAATTAGGAGGGAATTAAATTTTCTCAGCTGGGCTCCTCCTCTCCCAGGAGACCAGGGTAGGCAGCACAGTTGGGTATGCCTTTATTTTCCCTGCTATACTCTGTCCTCCAGTTGCTGCCGACTCTTGCCTGGGCGGTTTCTCAGGTCTTGGGTTAATAGATCTCTTGCAGATAACATTTTATTTACAAATACGGTTTGTTTTCATCTCTAATGCCGATTTTCCAATTCTCTTTCAGGTGACCGAGGCCCAAAAGGAGAGAAAGGAGAGAAAGGAGAGAGAGCCGGGGATGCTGGTGAGGAAATTCTTTTGGCATCACTATATACTGTGCCAGCAAAGGTGTGGCTGTTCCCAAATGGCCCCATGGTTCCTGAGACTGTAGGGGGCCATGGGCCAAGACTCAAATGTCCTGGAAGCCCCCCACCTACTTCAGGGCTCCATGGGTCCCACAGGGGATACTGATAGCCTCCAGGAGCCCAGGGTATGTTTCCAGCGGTGGTTGCATGGATGGGTCTGGAGGCAGACTGCCTGGCTCCCTCCCAAGTGTCTCACTGCCTAGCTATATCACATCTGTGTGTCAGTTTTGTCATCTATAAAATGGGTATAATAAGGATTCCTACATCACAGGATCATTGTGGTCATTAAATCCATGTAAAGTATCTATCATAGTGCCTTGGTTATCCAGGGTCCTTGGTTAGTGCTTGATAAGTGTTAATTATTATTCCTCATAATGCCCAATTCAGGTATGCTTCCCAAAATTATTGGAGATGCATGCTAAAATTCAGTTACTTGAGTTGTTAAAATGCACTACTTTCCTGGGTACCATCAACCGAGAAATAGCAAACTAAGCTGCAAAGCAACAAAAGATGTTTATTTGGGGGTCTTAGAATTGCAATTTGGGGAACACAGATTTGGATAGCAATTCAGTTTGTCTCCCCAGTTGGAGTAGTTGGGCAAGGGTACTTAAGGGGGAAAAGAGGAAAAAAAAGATAAGTTTGAGGAGATGGTTATGTTTTGTTTTTCCAAAAAGGGAGGTATTTTCTAAGTTTTTAGATTTCACTTACAATGGTGCTTTCAGGAATAGCATAAGAGCTTGCTGTATGCATAGCTCTCCAGCTCCATTTTGAGCATTTAAGATCTAAGTTACTCCATTTTGTAAAGGGTAGAGGGAAAGAGTTGAAAGACCTGCAGTAAGACTTGTACCACTGTTTTCCTCCTTTGCCATTGATGAGCAGGGAGGCTAAAGATCTCATTATTTGGCAGACAGCAAGAGTAAGTAGGGGCATATTTCTGACAAGGGTCCTTTCCAAAATATTTATAAGGTAAGCCAACTTATCTAGTTATGTGACTCTTTTTTAGAATTTTTTTTCCCCAAAGGGCAATATAGAGACTCGGACAGATTGCCAAAAAATAATGAATATATTCTCCGAGCCAAGTTTCCAAATTAAAAACAAAAACAAACAAACAAAACACACACACACACACACCAGCATATAGTATTTGTTGGGCTCTGAAATGCTGCCATTATGACTGAGAGCATAAGCAGGTTACCCCCTCCTGGGGCACCTAAGTTCCAGTCTAGGTTCTCCTTCAGAAACTCAGGGACAAATGCCACTGGAGGTTCACAAGTTGGACTCAAACTGGTGGTTTTCCTAAGGGTAATCGTCCTTGATTTCAGTAGGTCCTTAAGATGATAGTTTCCTCCCGTTTAGCTTAGAGCTTGGGAAGGGTAGGGGTAAGCAGCAAGAGAGGGACAGAGGGGAATTCCTACTTCCTCTGCCCTTCCCTTCCTTAGGACAGTGATTAGAAGGTTCAAATAAGAAGAATGTATATGATAGCACTTTGTGAACTCTAAAATGAGGGAAGTACATGAAGAAAACCAAGGGTCGCACCTTCACTATACCCTGGACTCTCCCCATGCCCACCTCCCCTTAGATGTTGTAATCCACAAAGCAATTTAGGTCCTTCACAATTTTTCTTGCATTATCTGGGATACCTTTCAAGGGCTTCACTGGAAATGTGCCAACTAGATGAGGAGATCTGGTAGACCCTGCCGGGAGCACAAAGAGTTTTGAAGGCAAAGGAACCCCAGAGCCTGGATATTATTGATGACATCTGTAGCAGATATGTCACATTTATAATAGGTTGAAAACTATATGTTGCCCTGGAGGTGCTGCTTTCTCCTCCTCTACTTGTTGACTGGTTTCTGACAGAATGCTGCCAAGGTAGCTAAGAAGCATGGTAACATTTATCTCTTCAAAATAAATTCTGATGAGGGTGAGGAGGAAGGGAAGAACTGTAGAAAGACGACCTTTGAAAGGGAGATTAGAAACACTGCCCACATACCAGAGGGGTTCTTGTTAGGGATCCTTTGGTACATTCTTTCAGCTAACTGGAGAGGAGGAGCTGCCAAAGGACCGACCAGAGGAGAAAGGCAGTCGTTGTTGGTGAGAGTCACCATTAACATGAAAGAGGCTATCTTCACTCTTCACTTTGCTTCTGTGGGTGCAGCTGGCTGGGCTCTGCACATGGATTGATATCTGAGGCCTGGGGAGATCAATCACAGTGGGAGCTGAAGCCACAACAGTGCAGTCTCCCTCAGGGATGGGTGGGGACCAGTGGGGCAAGGACGCCTAATCCGCTTGGCCCAGGAGCCTATTGGCTGTACACCAAGAGACTGATGTCAGTGTCAGATGGGCCATTCCTTGGGAACTGACGCTTCCTTTCCTGCCCTGAAGAGGTTGTACCTTCACTGGAGCCCTCAGACAACAGCCCTTGCCCAAAGCTCTCTTTTCCTTCTGCCCCCTGACAAGATGTACAAAATACCTCCATGGTGATGGAACTGGAAGGTGAGCTGGCTCAATGAAGATAGCACCATTGATGGGAGGCTTTACGCAACATGAGAAAGAACCTGGGATAGATATAGGAATTGCTGAGCAACAAAACTAGAAGGTCATCCAGCCTTCTCCTTATTTTCAGAGGCCCAGAGAGGAGAAATGACTTTCCTAAATCATTACGAAGGGGTCGAGCTGAAACTAAAACCTGAGCCTCTTCTGATGGCTCAAATTCTGATATGAGAACTTAGGTCGTGGTCTTGTACCTGGTCTTCCACAGCCCCTTTGCATTGCTTCTCTGCAGTTCCTTTAAACCCCTAGTGACTGGCCGAAGGGTAACTTCAGAAATGGGTGAAGAGATTCAGTTCTGAGGTCTAGCTTCCCACGGCCTCCACCCCCTTGCCTGCTTCTGGCCAAGCCCATGCCAAACTAAATTCAGACTCCTGGTTATGTTTCCAAGGAGTTCCAGTTCCAAAGGCGTTAACTGTATCCCTGAGACCCAAGCTATGAGAGGGAGCCACAGATCATCTTTCATAAAAGTGCGGAAATTTTGATGAACACTGAGCGACCATTTCTGGTGGTTTCTTAGTCATTGCCTGGGGCAACGGCAGCCCCACCATGGGATTTCATGGGTGGGAAGTAGGAGTTTTCAGCACCAGAGCTCTTCCGTCCTCCAAAAGTGTATTCTGTAGAGGAGTAGCTATTACCCAGGCTGGTTTCCTGTAATCCAGTTTTTGCCTGAGGCTATGGAGCCTTTTCCAAACACTTCCTAAGCTTGTACCTTTAACAGCAAAAACCTAAAGTTCCAGCAGGTGGAGATGTTACTATATTAGAGGGATTGACAAAAAAAAAAAAAAAAGCGACACCCCTCCCTTCAGGATGGGAAGTCAGTGGGGGTGGGGTGATGCAGGGGGGGTTCCTTTGAAGAGAACGTTACAGAGAAACTCCTAGTGACCCATGTTTTGAGTCATAATATTTTTTCAGAACAAAATTTTGCAATTGTTTACCACTGTTTTGATCTGCAGTCATAGAATTTTCGAGTTGGATGGAGTTTTAGATCAACTCCTCTCAGACTCCCAACCCCACCAGCCAGTTCACCGTGGAGGAATCAAGGACAGGGAGATGGAGAAAGCTCCCCAGGGCACAGGTCTTAGGTCAGTGGGCAAATTGGTTCTAGTGTCTACATCTCCTGATATCTGTTTGATGATGAGAGGTAAAGATTTTCTTGGGCAAGGGTGATATCAGTCACACAGATGTTTGACTTAGGGAGTTTGGCCAGGAAAATAAAGTTACATATACACATCTAGAGACAGACAGGCATTTGTTTTACCCTGGTATATGGTCCATTTGCAGACAAAATAAATAGTGTTGTTGCGCTAGAGGGTGGGCAAAGGATTCAGTTTTAAGTCCCATAGCATGAATTTAAAGTAAGATGTAAGTTTAGATTGTTTTAAAAACTTTCCTCAGTTTGGTTTCATATGGGAAAAAAATGTGCAGAATGACACGGGGGTAAATTCTAAGCCAATGCTTGTTGATGGTTATCATTGGCAATTCAAAACTTGAAAAATTCACCACTTGTGTCTTCAGTTTTTAAAGAAGTAAGTTTGGGGGAGGATGGTCCCATAGGCTTCCCAGCATGCAGTGTAAGAATTAATTGCCAGAGGACATGGTTCCTAGAGAATTTTGTCTATAGCTGATGCAATGTTTGTATCACTGTTGTTAAGGAATGCACGGTGAGTCTTTTGGAGTCAAGGAGCTCCCTTCCTTTCATCCCTGGGCTCAAGGTGGCTATACCAGGTACACCAAGCTATCTTTCTAGGATAACGTAGCATCAGAAGTTAGGCTTATTTCAGGCATAGAGAGACAGAGCAACTGAATCTTTTACATACAAAGTTATTTCTTTATTAACTTTAACCACGTATATAAACTTAACATCTTATATAACTTTAATGTTCCAGCAACAGAATGATTTAAAAGTAAACCATACTTTTAGAGAAATTTAACACTCATATAATACTAATAAACTTGTGCCTGATACTGTGAGAATTAAAGTTTTTGTGCAATTATGTCACTTTACTCTCACAGCCATATTCAGGAGGTAACGATTACGTCCATTTTAGAGATGAATAAGGAACTTATCCAAGGGCACGAGAATTCATTAGCATCTTTGTATATTTTTTGTTCTTTCTCCCCTTCTGTTTTGACATCCTGGAGTCCTTATGGGCCAACCTACCTCTTCCTAGCACTGCTGAATATGAAGATGCTGATTTTTTCCTTAGCAAGACCCACTTACTTTTAAAGTACTCTTCCTTTCTCAGTCTACTCTAATTTTCACCAAGCTTTGTTGCTTTAACCTACTTCTGTTGCTCTGAGATAAGCCAAGGCAGACTTCATGCAGGAGGGCTCTGCCTCGGCCAGAGAAGCCCTTTCTGCCTCCCTTACTTTGCACATTGTTCTTGATTGTTTAAATTGAGCCAGATAGGTTTATGGAAATACAGAAGCACCTGGCACATATCTGGCAGTGTTAATTCATTCATTCATTCTCTTTATAATATATGGTAGTTCTACAGATGCAGATACAAAAGAATATCTGGAAATGGAGAACTGTTTTTCAAATGTTTCTTCCCCTATGTTTATGTCTAGTAACTGAAAAATATACAGGGACATACAATCCACTCAGCAAAAGTGTCCTGAGGCAAAAACTACTTCCAGTCCTAGCTGTAACAGACTGGGATGCACCAGAAAGAAAGAAGCAAGCTTGAGGAAATGGTAAATGAGGTTGGGAACAAGATGAACCAAGCAAGCTTCAGGGAGAGCAGGACCAGCAAAGGTCTGAGCTACATGAATCCGAAAACAGGGCCTGGAAGAGACAAAGTGAGATTGAAGTGGTCTCCTTGGGAAGGGAGGAACTGGCCTTCCCATACATCTGTAAAGGAAAAGCTAAATGTGTGAAAGTAGGTAAAGTGCTTGGGGAAGAGAGCACTTGTTTATTCGTGACTTTAACAAACATTTATTGAGCATTTGCTGTGTACCAGGTACTAGCTAAGGGCTAGGGAGCCCAAGATGAGTAGACACGGTCTTACCTTTGAGGAGCTCACAGCCTAGCCCGGTGAAAAAGATACACAAACAATTACAATTGAGTGTGGAGAGGGCTATGGTAGAGGTATGAAGGCTAACTATGCCTGCCGTGGTGGGCTCATTCAAGGAGGTTGTCTTTGACCCAGGTTTTGAAGTAAGTTGGAGTTGAACAGATGGATGTGGAAGGCAAAGATTTTTTCAGCATTGCTGAATAAAACTGAATCTTTTGGTACAGCAAGGTTTGGGATGTAAGAAACAATGACTGAGTCTGGAAAGTTATACAGGGATTACAAAGGGCCTTGTCATCCTCATAAGTTTGGCTTGATTGTCTGGGCACTGGGAATCCATTCCTGGACCAGACAGCAACATGGTAGATGTTTGGGAGGAGAACCAGTCAGGAGGCAGGATTAAGGGGTCAAAAGGACAGGGCCCCCAAAGTGGAGCCTTGAGAATCCATGGATTCCCTCAGTGCAGCCACCAACACCAAGACCTGGTGGCATGGGAGGTAGACCCTTCCTCCCGGTGGAAAAGGTCCACATTTCAAATCCACGTTTTCTTTGCTGTTCCTTCTTGTGTCGGAGCTGCTCCCCCTTCAGAAAGTACTGTATTTCCTGAGAAGACACATGAACTCTCTGGAATTCTACAGGAGCAGCACTGACCTTAGCGTAGCAAAACCTAGAGCCAAGTCCCCATTCTGACCCAATCGTCTGTGCAGCCCTAGGGGACAGTTGCTCAGCCTTCCTGGACCATAATTTCCTCTTTTCCCCCCTGTTCTGTGCAGAGGATGAGATCTGGCCTTACAGAAATTCTGGTTTGCCAAAATCCTTTTTTAAGCCGTCCAAAACCAAATCCAGTTACTTTTCCTAAAGTTTCCTAGTGACCCCTTCCAGGAGAGCGCTTAGATTATTATATGCAGAAAACCATTTAATTCTGTTTAAACCCTGTTATGTTTGGTTTAATGATTTCAAATAGATTCAAAAAGAGCCTGGAAAAATAAAAGGCCTGCCCCTTTAAGAAGCCAGGTGGCAAAGTGAGGGTTCAAGAGGTATGGGAGTGTGCCTGAGAACTGAGCACCCCACCCCCACCCCGGCTTAGAGAGCAGTGCTCCCACCAAGGAGTGAGCAGGCCTACGCGGTCATTAATTGCACCTTTAATATTTTCATGCTAAGTATATGCTAAGTTAAAACAAGAACCAAGGGCCAGAACTTGAAAAGGACCCTAGATGGATAAAAATAAATAAGCCTGTATTTGAAGTTAAGAGTTAGCAGCCAGATATGAGATCGTTACTTTGGAAGGTTTGCTGCTTTTAACCTTTACTCTAGCAGGGAATTTCATGCTTGTGGGTAGAGATAATCAGTTTTATTGTTCTCCAAGCATCTATTATTTTTACAGTGAGCCGGTGAACCTATTGTATGCTGTATGCTGACTTCTCTCAGTATCCACATTTAATCGAAATGTTGGGCTCTTTCCCACGGAGAATCCTGATGGGGCAGCTTCCTGGAGCTCTGGCATATCAAAGTTCTTTCATACCCAACTCCCTGACCAAAAAAAAAAAAAAAATGATGCAGTTTCTGGGATTTGTCCTGCAAGAAAGTTCTTTAGTAATACAAACCTCAGACTGAAGGTGGGCAAGGAATTTTTACAAAATAGCACCCCCAAGGTGCATGGGTGGTTCAGTGGTAGAATGATTGCCTTCTATGCAGGAGACCTGGGTTCGATTCCTGGACCATGCACCCAAAAAAATAAAAAATGAAAAACACCAAAGAATTGACATTTTGGTCTTTGATTTGGGTATTATACAAAGAAAGTTTGAAGTTTAGACATACAGTAAAACAAGGAATGATTAATTGTTTATTTAGGAGACAATTCAAACAAACCTAAGAATTGTTCTTAACTTCCATGACCCTGCTTTCTTTCCCCTTCTGTTGGGAAGTAAAATGAGCTGAAGCTACTGCAGATTAAGTCCAGGAGGTCCCCCCACTACAGATGAGGATAAATTGTAAACCACATCATCTTTTTGATGAAACTGGATCAGCTCCACTTACCCTCACAGCTTCTGACTGAGGCCCCAGAGGCAGAGGGTGGAAAACACCCTTGAGGAGTATTGAAAGCCAGTTTGTCTAGCTGGACTAACTTCCCCTGTGGCTGGATTTCAGCCTGCTTTCTTTAGGGAGCTGTTTGTAAAATTCTGATGGAAGGAAAAGATGAAAAACAGGAGGCGAAGCATATGGGCTTCCTCAGGGAGGTCTCATGGATGTGGCAGGAGGGGAGTCACGGGTTGGTTTCCTGCCCAACTCGAAGGCTGGTGGGTCACTTTGCTGCAATGCCTGGGTCCCCACCTATGATCCCTGGGGATTATATCAAGTTCAACAGATATTTACTGAGAACCGACCACCGCAGTTGCTGAGCTGGCCTGCATTTAATCTTCACAGTAACTCTCTAAGGTATCTCCCCGTTTAACAGATGAAGAAACTATTCCAAGAGGTTAAATCATTTGCCCAAGATCATAGAACTAGAAAGTGGTTCAAAACATGGTTCCTGTCTTCAAGTCTTTATTACACAGGGGTAGAGAAGCATCCCAGATGGGTTTTAGAGCTGGAACTTGAAGGACGAGCAGACCTGAGAGATGAAACAAGTGGGGGAGCGTGGGTGTAGGCATAGGGTGTGAAAGGGCCTCCCAGGAAGGGTGCTAGTCCTGGACCTCGGATCTGGAGATGAGAGCAAAGAATGCCATATAGATGTTAATACTTTCTCCAAGGTGTTTACAGGGGCTACCAGCCTGGTGAAATCAGAGTTTGATGTCATTGACTCTTTCCCTGGTTCGTAATCATTTCTTTCTAGTCCTAAAGACATCAACTCTCATTGGCCTTGCTGCCATTTGAGAGGCTCAGGAGCAAAAGCTAAGAAAATGACTCATCTGTCCACCTGGGCTGCCCAGAACATTCTTACCAATCCAGCTGAGCAAGCTCCATCTTCTGACTGCAATGGGGAAAGCTTCTGGTTCTGGGCTGGGCAGGGAATGCGCTTTATTATTTGATTGGGCACATTTTTATTGAACACCTACTATGAAGTGGGCATTTTGGTAGGGCATTGGAGAAAGAAAAATCAGAAAGGACAAACTCCCAGTTTCCAGAGAACATTCAGTAGAGTTGGGGAGACAACCGGGCATAGATGCAGTGAACCTTTGAGAGATGTTTTTGCTGCTCCTTCTTTCCAGGAAAATACCAAGCACTTCATGTCACCCCTAGTGAAAGAGTAATCCTGAGAGACACAATGCAATAGCACACCGGGCTGTGAGTCTGGAGACCCAAGTCCCAGTCATGATGTGGCCACTTTACTTGTGATGTGACCCTGAGAAAGTCACTGCCCTTATCTGATGCTCAGCTACTTGACCTGCAAAATGGGAATACCACCACCCACCTTAGAGGACTGCTGCAAAGATCAAATGAAACTCTCTAATGAAAGTGCTTTGAAGGATCGTAAAGTACCATATTAAGAGATTACCATTCGGAAATAGCATTTCATAAAGCACACCCACAGGCCAGGCCACATTTGGAAAGCAATGCGCTACAGGAGAATCTGACCAGAAATTCATCTTTTTTTGCTTTGGGGATAGCTCTTGTCCTTCCCATATGGATCATATTTCCCGCGGATGTCAGGGGAAAGAGAAGTGTCATGTCAAGAGAAGGACACAGTCCAACTTTCCCCAGCCTTGCAGGAGGCGGGGCCAGCCCGAAAACAGCCCTGGTGCTGCCGGCAGGCTGGGGACACGGGGAGTTCTTTCTTTTACAAGAGAATGAAAGTTCAATTTCCTTAATGGGCAGATGGTCCAAATTATCCCTCAGGCTCTATTCTGCAGCTGCAGAAAATCAGAGCCTATTTTCCCAGCGCCCTGTGTTTATTTCTGTTCTCCATAGCCTCCTTTCTTTTGACTTGTTTTGTTCTGGCAGGGGATTGGAAGGCAGGAAAAACAAACATAAAGGAGCTACAAAATTTCAGGTCTCCTTGGGTTTTCTCTCCTCTCTTTTTCTTTAAAAGGAAAGTTGCCTAGGCTTCAGCACCCTTCTAATGCCCAGCCAAATAGGTTCTGGGGGTATTTTGTGGTCACTTCTGTTCCTAGAGCCCCTCAAAGGGCTATGAATCCCATTCATTCACTTGCTCATTCATTTAGATCAATTTTTTGAGCATTGCAACATGCCAGGCCCTCTGCTTGCAAATGGGGTTGCAATTGTGAACAGTATAGATGCTAAATGGTTCTTGCCTTCCCAGAACTTACAACAATGAGTAAATAAAGACATGCAAAAAGGGAAATGCAGTATAATATTTATCACATATGGGGAGCACGTGATGGGGCTACAGGTCAGGGAATTCTTCCCTGAGGAGGTGATGTACGTCCACCTCATTCACAAGGTCCAACAGTTTGCAAGTAGTGTAGCTGGGGCTTGATCCCAGAACTTTCTGACAGGCAATGTTTCTCAACTCTGGTTGTGCATCACCTGGGAACTGTTTTAAAATATAGCTGACCCAATACTGGTCATTTTTAAAGCTCTTTAGGTGATTCTTATATGTAGTCAGGGCTGGGACCACTGCTTTAAGTCTCAGACTCTTTCCCTTACACCTGAGGGTTAATTACTTTGGTCCCCATGGGGCTCTTTACATGTGGAAAGGATTGTTATTAAATATCTGTATTAATATTCAGCTTGAAAGTCGGTTCTGTAGTTTGAAAATGCATGGCTTTTGCTTTTCTTCCTGATTTACCATGTAGCAACTGTGTGACCATAGGTAAGTTATTGACTTTTCTGGGCTCCAAGTTCCTCTTCTGTTAAATGAGAGCCATAATAACTAACTCATGTCACTTTTGTGAAGAGTAAATGAGGGAAAGCACATATAAAGAACCTTGCGGAGGGCCTGACATGTAGTGGGAACTCAGTATTTATTAGTACCCTTCACTGTTGATCCCCAACTTGAAATCTCTCTTGGAGAGAACCCAGAACTTGGCTTTGTTATGGTTGGGTTTCAGAGAAGCTCTGGGCCAAGCTTAGGCAGAACCTGCTGGCAGTAGGTAGTTTCAAGAGATGGCAGCTACTGGCCAATAGACTCTCCTCTTGAGCCCACTGATATGGAGGGGCCAAGCAATGAAGCAAATCCCTTAATTGTACTTTTACCAGATGCTAAAGAAAGAATAAGATAGTCAAATTCTTGCTCCCTAGCTAATAGCTTTGAAACCCAAAGCATGTAGAGTAAAATAAGGTAGGAAATAATCAGATGAGAAAACTCTGCAGACATCAAAAAAATGCCAGTGCCTGGTGAATAAAACCAGATGCTGGTTTTTAAACCCTGAACTGAAAGACTCGAGATACTGTCCAGTCTCCTTCCATTCCCAGAGGCAGGATGAGCAGCTGTCAGGTGTGATACTGAGAAGGGAGGATTCCTGTGCTGGAAGTGGGTGGAGGGGCTGGAAAGCCAACTCCCAGGACCCCTTCCAGTTCTGGGGCTCAGAGTTTCAAAGCAGAGGAATGTGGGTAAGTAATCCCCAGGCTGCTCTATCTGGGACTCTGCTTTTCCCACTGTTTCCCTAGGATATATTTATAAGGCAGAGAAAGCAAGGAAACACTTGTTTTGAGAAGAGAATCCCCACATACTAGAAGATTTATAAAGTCTGCACTGGGAGCCTGAGAGTGGCCTCAGCCCTAGTGCTGCATTCCTAGACCATTCCGGGGCTGCCGTGCTTAACGAATAACTTCCAGTTTGCATTAGTGTGTAGAAATTTGCTGACAGCAGGAGCCCGTCTTCTGCCCTACGCCCTTGTCCCTTTTCCTTAATATGCTGTGGAGCCAAGAACTAAGCCCTGGGAAGAGCAGAGGAAGTTAGGAGATTAATCCAGTTATGTAGATGAGTCCCCCTTGATCCTGCTCCCCACGCAGCAGAGTTGCTCTGCAAAGAAGCTCTTATGGATATGAACCCACTGGTATCCAGGCCATCTTCGGCAGAGCATGGAAACTCCAGAGTCAGCCCTGCATGTCTCTGGGCAAAGCATTGTTGGCCAGGGTGAGAGCTCACAGTGATTGTGTGCCCACGTATGGCCAGTCCTTTATTTGTGTCCTTGCTCTCACCTACCAAGGACACATGGGTGGTCGCCTCTGGCCAATGGTGGAGGCAGAATTCTGTTTCTAAGTCTAGAACTGACCTCTTTCTACTCTCCTGTGATGCCTCCCTATGGGAATCACCATTACTGTATATTCCTCCATTCAAAGTCCCTAATCCACCCAGGGTGCAAGAAAGCAAGTAGATAATCAGCCGTTTTTGGGGTGTATGGGATTCACAGGAGCTGTTTGTACTTTTTTTGGTAGCAAGGACCAGAGGCTCATCTGGGGCATTTAGAGTAATGAGGGCTTATGGTAAGGACATCTGCACAAGCATTGGAAGAACAGGAATAAGTGGCTTACAGAGCCTGGAACTAGAAGTTCATTTAGAATCCAGTGCAGATCTGGGAGTTCACCTCTTCACTCTAGTGTTTCATTGCTAACGTGGCTTTTTAACGGTGGCTGCCTCTGTTTTTGCCTCTGCTTCTGCTCAGCTCTCTCCCTGTTCCTCCAATTGCAGTTCTTGAGAGACTCTATCCTGCTAATCATCATCATAGTTGTTTGGACAGAACTTTTGAGCCAGACCAATATTTTATGACCTTACCCAAGCATAAGGAAATGCTCCTGGGCTGTGAGCACAACATACACCATGTGTCTAAGGCACAGTTTATAATCTGCTTCCCCTGTGACATCACATTTGATCCACTCAACAACCCTGGGGAGTTTGTATGACCGGCAAAGAAATAGAGGAACAGAGTGTCCTAGTGCCTCCAGCACTCAAAACTGGTTAGCAGCGTGCCTCAACTAGACCTCTGCCAGTCACCTTTCTCCTGGCTCACTGCTCTCTTCCTCTCACACACTGCCTGCCTCTGACCATTCCTGTGGCACTTAGCAGGGACAGCCTGGAACTGCCTTTTAGAGACAGGATTACATACCTCAGTGTCTGCATGGCTAGCTTAATAAATGCCTAGAGATCAATCACTAGTGGGGAGTCTAGAGTGATCTACAGATGGGGCGTACAAATAGTTGCAGTCCAGTTGCTGTGTGCACCGTGAGTACGTGGTACACATGTTAGTGCAACACTTTTCCTGCCCTCACACCCGTTAAGACCCGTAGGTGGATTAGCACCCATTCTGAGCAGCCAGACCCCGAAGGTTAGGACCAGAACCGGGGAGGTACAGGAACCGTGAGGCATTCAGATGGGGATTCCACTTGTACCCATGGACAAAGCCATGCGTTTGTCCACCCATCTATCCTCAACTCATCTATTCATCAAATATTTATTTAATAGTTTCAGCCTGCCTGTCAATAATATTAAGTACTTAGTGGTCATATATGAATAAGACATGATTTCTCTTCCCAAGGAGCTGGCAATTTTATTGGTAAAATAGGATATGCATGCAGAGCCCTTATAGAAAGCTTTTATTGAGCTCTATTACACAGTATCCTCTGATGTAAGGAGTACCAGCCTGCCTCCATCCTAGGCCCTATTAGTTTAACATCATACCAGCTTAACTCTGTCTTATGGCTTAAACAGTACTGAAAGTGGCCCATGTTGGAAGAAAGTGGTCTAGAGCGCAAGGGATCTCACATCCCAGTAACAGCTGGTTACTTCCTCTCTCTGGATCTCAGTTTCCTCATCTATAAATGAGGAATTTAGACTAAGAATTCCCTCAGGTTTCTGCCAGCTCTGGCAAAAACTATACTTATTTGTCCTTGCATCTTTAGTACCTAATGTAATACTGGAACATGGTAGGGACTCAATAAATGCTTTTGGATGGATAAGTAGATCATTGAGAAGATAAATACAAACATTTATAAAGCTATGTATAAAGAATAAAGATAATGTACCTTTTGTACCCCAAATTTGTGCACAAGAAGTAGAATCATCCCGGACTTCAAAGAATATTATCACTTTCCTCAAAAGCTAAGGCATGTGCCTCCTTCCTCTGCCTGGAAATGTCAACATGTTCATTTTGAAATACAAAGTCAGCAGTGGCTGTGCTCCCCAAGAGCATCACCTGCCATCTTGGTCCCCCCGATAAGACAAGAGAAGCAAAGCTGTTTGAATTTGGGGTAGTAGCAGTACTGTTTTTAATGTAATTGCTCCATTAAAAGGTATCATGCATCAAAGTTGTGAAGCAGAATTAATGAACCTTGCTCAAGGAATCTTACTAAGAATGAAGGACTCTGGGAAAGAAAAGGGTTTATATATGGAGAATTGGCCTGAGGGTTAAGTAGCTCTTCTTCTACTGTGGATGACTTTGTGCAAGATGTAGCACCTCTCTGGGCCTCTTTTCCCTTCTGTGTCACTTGAAGAGTTTGGACTTTGTGATGTTCAAGTCTCTGCCAGCTGGCAAATTCTATGCTTCTCCATCATTGGTGATGCTTGGAAAACCCACAGACTGTGTGACTATTACCTAAACCTAGTGCCATGCACTAAGTAATGGGGACATCTGTAACCTATGACAAAGTTAAAGGAAGTTAATATCAGGGAGATCCTAAGAAAATGCAAAACTCCCTAGTCCAGACACCACTCCTAGTCCTTCTGCATTACATGACCCAATCTGTACTTCATTCCCACCCTCTCTACTGAGAGATCAGTTCTGCAGGTCAAGATTTGAGCAAATTTGGGGCCTTGCTATAGGAAAGTGGATGAGAGCTATATACGTGGTCCCAGGAATGGCCTGAGTAATGGGGCAGAGTCAGTGCAGTGGGTCAGGGTACTGAGAGCCAAGCCTCCAGTCTCTGGGGCTGGAGGTAGGCAGAAGATTCTAAGAAGTTAGAACCACTGATGTTCCAGAAGACTTGTTGAGTGAAATAGACCTTTTGACCTGGGAGAAAGCAGGAAGGCTGCCCAGCCATAAAGGGCCAGTCTCCTGCCCTGGCTTTCCACTCATCAGTTTTCTTCCTCTAGGGTTATACAAGTGAAATTAAGTAGTGATGCCTCTGGTCTGTTCTGACTCTTCTCTGGTTCAGTGTATAAAATGGGTGAACCCTTGCCAAAGGATGTTGGCAGGGTCCGTGGCCCCTAATACTGAAGCAGCAGGAAAAGGAAAAGCAGCTCTGGGTATCTCTGCTACAGGGGTACAAGGAAAAGCTCTGCCTAAGGCTTAGTGAACTGGGGGTTTGGACAAGCTAAGCTCTTAAGTTAGAAAATTTTCTGACAAGTTAGAAAAATCTCTACATTTCTTCCTTTGGTGATAAAACTACTTAGCATTTGCCTTTAGCTTGGGTTTCCTAGCCAAAAGATGACATGTACACAGAGCTGAGCAGGATTTGGTCTGGGAATCAGTGCTGTCTTCTCAGCTTGCAAACTGTGGGCAGGTGACATGAAAGGTTTGATGTTCCCTTCACCTAGGAGGCTCCTGGATGAATCAAAATCAGAAACCCACATGGGGAATGATTAGGAGCAGGGTTATCTTCAGGGTTTCTGATTTTCATTTTGCTTCAGGAGGATTTCCCAGGGCTCTCTGAGATGAGATACAAGAAGGAGGTACAGGACCGTTAAAACAGGGGCAGTTAAGAGATGTCATATGCGCTTTCAAAAACCTGAGGTCCCATTGCTCACCATGAGAGCACTTGCACTTTGCCCTCTAACTGGATCATCCCCTCTTGCTACTGGCCCAAAAGTTCCTGAATTTTGTTCAATCCCCTGCCTTCCATTTTCCTCTGCTGTAATGTGTAAAGACAGACACACTGGCATCTCTTTGCACCCTGGACGTCTTGCAGCAACCACTTTGGGTGGGCCCTCTCTGGGTGGGGTCTCTAAGGAAGAAGTTGTCTGGACTAACAAGAAGTATCCTGAGGGCCATGGGTAGGTAGGTCACAGACTGGGCTGAGGCCGCCTCTCAGGCACCATGTGTGAGTATGTGGGGACTGACACAGCTACGGGGTGAGAACATTTCCAAGTGGTGGTGGGTTACTTGGTAAGAAAGCTCTGCCGTGGTTCAGAAACTGCCAGAAAAAGCATGGCTTAAACCTTTCACCCACAGAAACCCAAACCTCTTACCAAGTCATGATGTCCTTCTCAGGCAAGAGAGGAGGTCACTGTAGGGGTGTGTTTAGTGACTCCTCAAATTTGTTCCAGGTGGTGGCGTCATCTCTTGGGCCTGGGAAAGGTGTCTGCCTGCCATCCCCATAGCTCTTCAGGGGCAAAGAAGGCAGGGGCAGGAGACATTGTTATGGAAATAGCTCCTTGGACTTCCATAGTCCCTGAATTGGGAAAATCTGTATCATAAACAGATCAGACTTCAGCCTGTGGAGGTCACAACAGAACTAAGAGTTGGTTAGGGGAGAAAAGGGATGCAAAAATCACAGCTTAGTGCCCTATTCATAAGATGAGCTAGAATTAAATGTGGCATCCAGGTTGGATGAGTCCAGGGGAGGTGATGCCACCTTCAGAATCATTTTGACTCTTTGGAGGGTACGGCATCTGCAGACCCCAAGGGCAGTACCAACTGATGGTGTTCAGCTCCACTGCAGGGAGAAGTCCTCAATCTTGGAGATCTGGGGACAAGTGATGAGAACAAGCGCCAGGGCTTGGGGGATCAACACTGGAGCCTGAATGCGGTGGTGCCTCCCCCAGACTCTGGCAGGATACTGTCTAGACTTTTTTTCCCTCATGGGCACTTTTCCTCTTTTCAGTCCCTGAGATCCATTTGGTCCTAGTTGGTGGAGGACATCCTGGGTTTTTTGACTAGAGAGGCCTGCTACAAGGGAGTAGGGGGCATGGACCAGGTCCCGTAATTATGGTTACCATATGTTTCGAAAGTTTTGAAGTTGTCCTGTTCTTAATATCCTTTAGTCACTTCCATATACATTGAAAGATCCTGAGAATTCCAATATTTCATCATCCAACTGATACTTTCCAGACTTCCTCTAGCACCCGCCATAATCCTATGACAAACATGTCCCTGTTTTCTGACTTGGGATGCATGGTCCTTGAACCAGTAGCTTGAGCTATGAGTCCAGAATCCAGGAACATCCCCCCAAAGGAACCTTCGGTGGGTGAGTAAGTAGAAGTGGCTGTGATATAGCAAAGAATGAGGGAATGGAGGAATGCCCTGATGGCCAATTTTCCATTCAGGCCCCCACCAGGGCACCTGGGCTCTGGGGAGCTGCCCTCCTGGGTCTGTCTTATTTAACTAGTTGATTCATTTATGCATGTGTTTAGTTTTCACAGATTTATTGGGCATCTTAGTGTACCAGGCACTGTATTAGGCCATGTAATCTGTCATTGGACTGTTGACAGCATCCAAGAGGATAAACAGGCAATTATTTTACAAAGTGCCAAGTATGTCCGTAGAAGTGGCCCTAGCCAGGTTTGGGGAACCAGTGGAGGTTTTTTGGAAGAAGGGGCACCTAAGTTGAGTTCTAAAGGACAGGAAAAGCAGAGCCCAAAGAGGGGTTTCTTGAGGTAGAGGAGTTCATGACTTTCCTTGCGTCATTTGGGCCTCTACTCAAGGCCCTCCTTGTCTGCCATCACTTTCCATCCCCTTCCCATGAACTTATCATTATTTGGCCTTAGATTATATTTTTATTTGTATATTTTGCCTATTGTCGGTCTTTCCTACTAGAATGTCAGTTCCACGAGGGCAGGGTTTTTGTTCATGGTTGTATCCCCAGCTTCTAGAACAGGGTCAGGCACATAGAAGACTCAATAAATATTTGTTTAATGGATAGATAAATGAATAACTGAATGGTGTGAGTTGAGCCTGGACAGAGCAACCAAGAACAAGGCAAGAAATCTCCAAACATCATCTCTGCCTACCCACATCACGTCCAGCCTCTTTGTGTTATTTTTATTTTCCTTTTCTATTGGGATAAAATATATGTAGGTTAAAATTTGCCATTTTAACCATTTTTGAGTGTACAATTCAGCATCATTAAGAACATTCACAGTATGTGTAACTAAGACCACTATTTCCAGAACGTTTTCATGATCCTATACTCCTTACCTGTTAAGCAATAACTCCCCTTCCACCTTTCCCCAAGCCCCTGGTAGCCTCTGTTCTACCCTGCATCTTTATGAATTTGCCTATTCTAGATAGTTCATCTAAGTAGAATCAAATGACATTCATTCTTTTATGCTTCTGTTATGGTGTGATGTCCTAAACTAGTCCACCAAGCCCTGTAGGGGACTCACAGAGTCCTCTGGCCATCTTTCCCTCTACCTCCTGACCCTCCACTGAGGCTTCTGTTGTTAGCCACCTAGTCTGACCTGCCCATTGCCACTGTGACCCAGTGATGACAGAGGAGGGAAATCTGGGAGCAACCTGGGCATACACCTCAGCCATAGCCAACCTCTTCCAGGGGCCTGGGCTCATTTGGTGCCAGTGGCTTCAGGTTAGCTCTTCGTTACTGCTCCCAGGGGACTTTCTCTGGACTCTGGCTATTCTCCATATTATCCTCATCTCCAAGATTCCTAGGCTTACTTGCTTATCCTGGGCCTTTTTCGGCAACCCGGCAGGAGCTCGTGTTTTCACTAACTATGGGGAGAAAGACCTGGCCAGTAATGAAGAATGCATACAGAATAGTATTAAATATCATGAGGAGCCTTTCAGAGTAAACACCCTGTAATAGTTCACCACCTTGGAAATGATGTGGTTTCTTGGTGGCTTCTAGTTGCTCTCTGCGGAGTGTACTGGGGAGTCCCAGGCTAGGCAGCACACATGATTAACAGACACATGATCAGTAATGACACTTCTCCTTTCTCATTTGGCACAGCTCAATTATATTATTACCTCAAGGGCCTACAAAGGTTCCCTGCCAAGTCACAGTCATTAAAGGGGAGATTCCTCCAGCTCACTGGGAGTTTAGTACTTTATGGGGTTCGCCTTCTTTCTTTTCCCCCAAAACAGAGATGTATTGCCTGAGTTCTGGAGGTCAGAAGTCTAAAATCAAGGTGTTAGCAGGGCCACATTCCCTCTGAAACCTGTCGGGAAGGGTCCTTCCTTGTCTCTTCTAGCATCTGGTGTTTCGGCATCCCTAGGTGTTCACCGCAATGGGTTTGCCAATTTTTTTCCTGGCAATTCACATAGGGATTTTCTTGTTTCGTGACAGCCATTTGTCACTGGGTCACATACCAGTATCTGCCTCCACTCCCATTCCACATGTTCCAGATGGTTTCTAGTTGAGTAATGTCATTAAAAAAATGACTTTGACATCTTCCCTGGTTTTGGAATTACTGAATATTAAAGCTGGAAGAAACCTTTCAGATCATCAAACCCTGTCATCCAAGTGCCAATCCATAGACTAACTGCCTCTGAGTCATTTGGGGCACTTGTTGAAAATACGAATCCTTAACTCTAGTCACCAAGATTCTGATTCACCTTGACTGGATTGGCCCGGGCATCTACATTTAACAAGCATTCCTAATGTTTTGGATGCATGGTCAGATTTATGAACCAGCATTAACTCTTATGTTTTATGAGGAAACTCATGTTCCCAAGGGGTAAAAGCAGCCCCCCTGAGAGTGGCAGAGAAGGGAAGAAGGCAACCTCAGGAGATCTGAGCTCCAGTCCCAACTCTGATGCTAACCACATGTATCACCCTGAGACTGACTCCCCAGCCAAATCCTGACTCTGAGATGATCTTAAGACGTCTTTAAGCTGCTCCTGTGGTCTCAGAGTCCCTGAAATACCCCCTTGAAGAAGTAATGCAATGTGTTTTTTAATGCAAAAAATTAATCTCCATTACCTTATCCATTCAGCAAATCTCTATTCCTACAGCCAGATACTGCTAAAAACTGAGTTTAGAGATGAATGTAACTGGGTTTCTGCCATTAAAGAAGGGGTAGCGAACTAGCATTTGCTGAGCACCTGCTATATGCCAGGTGCTCCACCAGGAGCCTTAAATATACATCTTAAATACACGATTTCATGTAGCCTGCCCAGCAGCCCTATGAAGTAGGCTTGTCCTGTGTTACAGTTGAGGATGTGGCTTGGAGAAACTAGAAGACTTCCTTAAGGTCATTCCGATAGAGACAGGAGCCTATTATGTTCCAGATGCTGTTTTAAGCTTTCTTTACATATATTGATTCTATGACATTTTAACATGTCTGAAATCAAGAAGCATTCTACAACTGATGTAATTTGCCATTATAGTCAGTGGAATTTTTCCCTTCTTAGTGGAAAATAAAATAGTAATGTGCCTTACAATCAGTGGCACATTCGAGTTCCTGAAGCTCTCTCTCATTTGCAGATAGTAAGTGGCAGGGTTAGAATTCACAACCATCTGTCTGATTTCAAGCCCTTTCATGCTCACAGTCTAGTGAGAAAGTAGACAGAGTAACAGAATCAGGGCTGAGATGCTTCCTGGGACCTCTCTGGCCATTAAGTTCACAGTTGGACCACCCTGTCCCCAAAGCCTCAACCATCACTTGGGTTTCCTCTCATCCACCTCCGATGCCATCTGGCAATAACCAGGTCTGGAGAGAAGGCTAATAGAGGGCAAGGATGAAAAACCATATACCCACTCCTGCCCCAGATGGGAAGGGGGATGGAGGGGATTCAGAGACATTCTCTGAACGGGGCCCTATTGCTTTCAGAGCTAAGTGATAACACCTGCTGCTCTCCTCAGGTGGCATGGAGAGTATGGCCATCAGGCTGGTGAATGGCTCGGGCCCCCACGAGGGCCGCGTGGAGGTGTACCATGACCGGCGCTGGGGCACCGTGTGCGACGACGGCTGGGACAAGAAGGATGGGGATGTGGTGTGCCGCATGCTGGGCTTCCGTGGCGTGGAGGAGGTGTACCGGACCGCTCGGTTTGGGCAAGGTGAGGCACTCAGAAGGAAAAGGACTGGCTCTGCAATAACGAGGGGGCTTAAGGGTCTTGGGACTGAAAGGGACCTTCAGGGCTAACTGGTCTGAGCTCCCCTCCAAAGCTTGGATCCCCTGGACAGCCATCCTGCAGTCCTTCCTGGAGGGCACCCGGCTTTGCCTGAGTCCTTCCTTCAATGGGGTGCTTACTATCCCTCAGGGCAAACCAGGCTTTCTTCACACCTTAATAATTATTAGAAAATTCTTCTTTTCTCTGAATTTAAATATTTTCTACTCTTTAGTTTCCCCTACTGGCCCTACTTCCACTTCCTGTGTCTCAGAGAGCATATCAAATCCCTCTCCCACTTCATAGCTCTTCAGATCTTAGTACTTTGCCCTCTCACCTCTTTCTTGCTGCTTAACATTTATATAGCACATATTGTGTGCCAGCCTCTGTTCTAAACACATTACAGATATTTGTTCATTTCATCCTTACAACACAATGAGGAAGATACAGATATTATCCCTATTTTTCTAATAAGGAAACAGGCACAGAGAGGTTGTGTTACTTGCCAAAGGTCACATAGCCAGCAAATGTTAGAGACTGAATTCCAGACCCAAGCAGGCAGCTCCATCATCCGTGTTCTTAACCACCCTGCTGAGCTGTCTCTCTCTCTGTCTCTGAGTTTTCTATTCTCCAGATGAATATCCCCACTTCTTCCATCTTGTCCTCACATGACAAGATTTCAAAAGCCTTCACCATTTGGGTTGATTTCCTTTCAACATGCTCAAGCACACCTCCCTTCCTACCAAATGCTAGTATGGGAAGGGACTTTGAGGGGGGAGCATGGACCGTTACTGGGTTGGGGCTCACTTGCAGTATCCACTCCCTTCCTGCTGAGGGGAGGCTGCCTCTCCCCCAGCTCAGACCCCATTCACTGTATCAAGCCTCTCTCCCAGTCTAGCATGCTTACTGCTGACACCACCCAAACTGACCCAAAGACTTGCACGCAGATATGGCCAACATGTGTTGAACACCCACAGAGCCACACACACCCACACACACACTCACACATGCCTCTTCCTCTCTCAGACCTTGAACAAGGAGAAGCTGATATTGACACAACTAAAACAATGATCCAATTGCACTGAGCCTGGACTCCCCATACCTGTATAAAAGCAGGCCATCCCTTGGCTCTGTGACCTTGAACATATTGCTTCCCCTCTCTGGGTCTCGGTTTCCTCATCTGTAATTTAAAGGGGGTCGGCAGGCTCTCTGATGTGCCTTCTGCCTGCTCCCCCTGGGACTTAAGATGCTTCTGCTCACTGTCAAGAGGACACTGTATCCCATGGTTGTGGGCAGGGGTTTGGACCAATGCTCTCCTACCTTGTTGCCTGATCCCCCTTGTAAGCTCTGAAGCAGCATGAGCCACATGCCTGGGGTTTTGCCCACGACTGTGGGCTGCTGGCACCACAACCACACACATATACACATACACACATACACACTGTACTAAATGGCTAACTGGACCCAGTGGTGCAGCATGAGATGAGTATCGTTTCCAGACAGGGGAAACAGAGCCAGGTCAAATGCAGAACTGACCGTGCAACCTTCCACTCCTCACAGTTGCCCTTTCACCTTACCTCCCCTACCCACTGCCCACAATTCTTTCTCAGAATCTTGTCCCTTCGATCTCAATAGCATCGGCAGAAAGTAACTGTCTGTGACATCTGTTGAGACAGCTGGCAGAAAGCGGCCACTTGACCCCAGCCTGACCCGGCCGGCCTCTACATAAAGGCCAGAGCAAACGGGGAGTTCAAAGGGGCTGTGGGAGGTGGGGGGGCAGTCCATTGGGAGAGAGCAGTTTTCTTCTACTTAAAACTCCAGGCTTCCTTTCAGCCTGTTTCTTCAAGGAAAATAGACATTATTGTTCATAAGAGGAAGACTCGGAATAGTTGTCACTTTTCCATATTTGGCTCCAACAAGGCCTTCTTTCTAATAAGTGGAAGTAAAACCATTTTTGGGGAAAAAAAATTAGTACTCGGGCACATGGGTGGTTCAGTGGTAGAATGCTCATCTTCCATGCAGGAGACCTGGGTTCAATTCCCAGACCATGCACTTCCCTCCCCCCCCAAAAAAGTGTACTGTTAGCCTCAAACTAAAAGGTAGTACAGCCAGGAGTCCCATCAGAGACTGGCTTCTTTCTTCCCACCTTGGTTTTTGTACTAGCTTTAGTGTGGGGAAGCTCTAAAATTGCCAGTCAATTCCTTTAAACCAGTCAATGGTAAGCTTCACTTGCTTCCACATATCCATCAGATTTGCATTATTATTTCCTCATCGTGGTCCAGTGACTTATCTCAGTGACACTCAAAACCTTGGCAGGGAGACAGGACTGGTGTTAATGGGGCACACAGAAGAAATGGAGGCCTGGATACATACATGAAAGGATCACATAACAGAGTCTCTTCCTGAGCCCTTTCCAGTAGCCCAGCTGCATTCCCCACTCTCTCTTCCTTCTCTTCACGCGGAACTTCCAGGCACCTACCATGGGCTGAGTTCTGGGGCACAGAGATAAATAAACCTGGTTCTCCCTCAACGTGCTCAGTTTAGAAGGTCGGTTAGACAAGTTCATTGTTTCAGGTCAGCATGGTAAAGGCTCTAATATTGCAGCAGCTGTGGGGACAGAGGGGAGAGAATGCCCGCCTCTCCTGGCAGCAGGGGGAGCTGTGCATTAGGTCTTCAGAAACACCACTGTCCCACCCTCCAACCACAGCCCTCTACCCCAGGGGTGCCCTGACTCCCACTCCCAGGGCACCCACTCTGCAGCCCTTTGGCCCCTCCGTCTTCTCTATTTCTATCTGTTCCCTTCTGGATGTGCTGCCTCACTGCAGGCCCATCATTCCTACCACCTTCACCGGGACCCCTAGGCACTGCCTCCTGGCTGCCATCTGCGTGCCCCTCCTTCTTCTTGCCGGTTTTTTTGTGGTTTTTTTTTTTGTTTGTTTGTTTTTGCATGCCCCTCCTTCTTACAAATTTCTTTACCCTTAGCTCTCTCTTCTCCCCCTCCTCAGACTACCTGTTCTTTGACTATCTTCAGAACTTCAGCCTCTGCTTTTCTCACCGTCTGTGTGACCTTGGAGAAGCCACCTCCAAACCTGGGCTTCACTGCCGTGTGATTCTCTCCTTTGCATGTAGAGTGTTCAGTTGGGCTCCATATGTCTAGTTAGTCTCTGTTACAACCACTCAACTCTGCAGTTGTAGCACAAAAGTAACCAAATGGGTGGGGCTGTGTTCCAGTAAAACTTTATTTAGAAAACAGGCATTGGGCTGCATTTGGCCCCCAGTTTGCCAACCCCTGGCTTAGTGTTAGGTGCTGTGTGCTGTGTACTGTGCTGATATAAGGAGTAAGTGCTGGACTATCTGGGCATCAGAGGCTTGAGTCATGGTCTCATTCACTTAAAAGTTATGGGACCCTGGGGACCTCAGTTTTTTTATTTTCTATAAGCTGTCCTTCCTACATTTCTATGGAAGTCTGTGGAAGGATTCAGTATAATTTATTCCTACTATTAATACCGTTCTTTTTTTCAAAATAATTTTATTGATAAATCTTAACATACAAACTTTCTTAACATACAAACATTCATGTATTAGTACTATTTTAAATAAACGTATACAAGCTTGAATGTTAGCTTCATGTTGCAAAGAATTTTTTTGTTGTGTTTTATCTTTTTTTTTATTCATCATTGAACTCCAGACACCTAGAATAGCACTGAGCACATAGTAAGCCCTCAAATATTTGTTGAGTTAATGAAGGGATATTAAGGATAGGTTCAGTCTCCATTACACCCAAACAGGTGTCACCTTCAAGCAGAACCTTAGTGCTCTAATAAGTCCCAATTTTGCAGCCTCAAGATGAAACATTACCTCATTGCTGCTTCTTTTTTATCATCTGTGAAATAGGGAGAATACCCTACTTTCCTGATAGGGCTGTTATATAGCTCAAAAGAGATAACATTCAGGTGAAATTGCAGATGTAATTCCAGAGCAGGGCTTCTCAGACTTGTATGCAGGGGTCTTATTGAAGTGTAAACTCTAATTAAAGTCTGGGGTGGGGCCCAAGTCTCTGCATTTCTAACAGACGCCCGTCTGGACATGCTTAGAATAATCAAATGTCACTTCTAAGGCTGAAGTGATGATTGTACCTGGAGTAGTGGCATCTTGGCCTCTAGGCCCTGGTCAGAGGAGGGAAGATGGTTCACTGCCTAATTAGCCTTTCAGTGATCATACTTAGTGTCTAGTAAATGCAGACATTCAGTGATGCTAATTTAATGATCCCATTCCCATTATTTGTTCACAGTTCAGATATACTCTATATGCATTAGGGCTGGGTAATCTTAGGCTATTCTTTATTTGTCAGTCTCCTCAGAGCTTCTTTATTTGCTTTGGGTGTGACTAACTGGCAGAGCTCTTGGGCCTGGATGTATCCTTTTCTTGGGTAATTTATAAACTGATGTGTTTTCCAGGAGATGTTTAATCTGCAAATGATTGCTCTGCATGAAAGGGTTTATTGTGTAAGAGTCACAGGGTCTCCAGGCCAGAGCCAGAGCCAGGGAAGAGGCTCTGATGAAGAAACAACATCCAAAAAGTTGGCTGGAAGGAGATGTCACCCCAACCCTGTCCTTGAATTCACTGCAAAGCAATCCCATTACATGTGCTAAAAATCTCTGTATGACAAAACTATGTTTTAATTGTTTAATTATGCTGTATATCAGTGGTCATCGAAATCGTTTAGATGTTTCCTTTACATTCATTGTAGAAGAATTTCATCGGTGCAGTTCAAGAGTGAATTACAGAATTTCAAGGTTTTAATAGTTTTCAAAATTTCTGTAAAAGGGAAAGTTTTATGGCCACAGAGAAATGGTATGGGGAGGGTGCCATGTGAGAGTCTTGTGGTTTGCCAGACTCTTCAGTGAGCTGTTTCAGGCAGGAGAAGGCACTGGGATCAGGGTAAGGTTCTAATGCCTGAGCTACCTTGTGAAAGGGCTTTGGTAGTTTTTGAAGGCCCTTTCTAGTACAAGAACCATTACCTCATTTGATTTGCTCAAGGTGACAGAGCAAATAAATGTTAGAACCCAATTCATGACTCTTAATCTAGTGCTTTTTTGTGCCAGGTCGTAGAACCAATAAGTGATGGTGCCAGAGTGACCAATTTGTGCTGCTTGCCTGGAACTTACCTGGTTTAGCACTGAAAATCCCATGTCCTGGTCATCCCCTCCCATTTTTAAAACTGAAATGGTCACACTAGATGGTTCTGAAACTTGCATCTAGGTCTGTCCTACTGCAGGGGCTTACTTCTTTCTCTATATCAGTGCTTCTCAAACTTTAATGCCTACTCACTTCACTAGAATGTAGATTCTGGTTTAATATGTCTGGGTGGGACCTGAGGCTCTGCATTCCTAACAAGCTTCTGGGTGACATCGCTGCTGCTGGTCTGCACATCATACTTTTAGTAGCAAGACTCTAAGCTACTAGGACCAATTGCTTTTGGAGCCTCAGTTTATCCACTATAAAGTGGGTTTATTAATAACTATCTCACAGCATCATGGTGAGGAATATCATGTGTAAGATGCCTGATATGTAGAAGGTACTCAGTAAATTTTACAATCATCACCATCAAGAGACTGAGCAAGAAAATAAGGCTGAAATCTGGGTTGGGTGTAGCAGAAGGAAGCCAACAGATTTGAGAAGGCCAGAGGAGCCCAGGACAGCCTGGTTAAGCACAGAAACAGGAATGCTGCCTTTTCCCCAACTCCTTGATCTCCTGCATAGCTGCTATGAAACTGTATTGACTTGTCTCCACAGGCACAGGGAGGATTTGGATGGATGACATTGCCTGCAAGGGCACAGAGGATACCATCTTCCGCTGCAGCTTCTCCAAATGGGGAGTGACAAATTGCGGACATGCTGAGGATGCAGGGGTCACATGCAGCAGACACTGACAGTGGACACAGCCTCAGGTCCAGGCACTGCTGCAGAGCTTTCTTCCTGCATTCCTGGGATGAGGCATCACTTTGGGCTACTCTGTCCATGCCTGTCCTGACCACACCAGCATCCCTCCTGCCCCCATATTCCTTATCCTAAGACTGTGGTGGGCTGTCATCGTTCTCCACTTGGGCAACTGCTCCAAAGCATTGTGACTCTGGGACCTACTGCCAATATCTCCTTTCCACCAGGATTCCTGCGTAAGGAGCCCTGGTCAACTGAATCGTGCTCAGCCTTCAAACACCACTTATTAAGACTCAGAATCCATGTTCTTTTTGGTCTGTTAGTTACAGATTGATGCTGAGAATATGTCAGAGAAATGTAACAATGAACTTGGGAGGGAAGCATTATGGATCATTTACTTCTTGGGTAATCCTAAACCTCATTTAAGTCGGTAGTTTCAATATCTTCCTCCCCAGCAAGAGGCAATACTGAATGATTCATTTTCCCTCTTTACTCTGACTTTTCTAGTTTGGGGAAGTGATAGAAGGTAGAGGCCAGCTGTAGGAAAGAGAAGGAAATGCCAGTAGTTACCTGGAGGAATCAAACTGGATTTGGAGCAAGGGAATGAAACTAACATTTATGGAATAACAACCAAGGTGTGCTAAATAGTATCATGGGTGCTAAATTCATTTGTCCACTTTGCCTTATAAACTTGGGTAGGACCTTTCTTCCAGGTAACACTCACCTGACCCTTTCACCTGGCATACAAATCAGAAAACCGAGAATGATTGAGACCATTGGCCTCACCTGAACCCTATTCTATATTTGCTAGGCTTGAGCAAGAAGCTTGGGTATGAGACACATGTGACTAGAAAGCGACGTATTCCAAAATTTATGGTGTAAAAAGTACAAGACCAGAGATGATTGGCTTCCGGGTACACAGGAGGAAAGCTGATTTGGAGAGTGACATGGGCACTGTCTGTGTTAAACCAAGGCCAATACTCAGTCATTGAGCATCAGGGTTAAAACCTGTGTTGTCATGGCACACAAGTAACTCAGAGCTCTTTGGAGGTGATGATGTTGCATTTTCCAGGCTGCACTGGATATAATCCTGTGATCAGGAGGTGATGCATCTCTATGGATCCTATAGGGGTAGAATGAAGTGAGGATTCCCTATAACCTCCAGGGGGAAGAAAGGGCCATGGGACCTTTGCAAGTCTGATTCACAGTCCCCTTCTATTGACAGAGAGATCATCTTCTATATTTATACAAGGAGGTAGGACTGGGCCGTTATACATTGTTCTAGGACTAGGGGAGCTACATCATAGCTAGTGAGCACCAATCCACCTTGTTTGGGGGAATCACAAATTCACAGGCCTTGGATGCACAATCATCCCTCGTATCTGGGCAAGCACAGGTTTGTCTGGAAAAATTGAGACCTTGGACCCTCCAAGTGTAGGACCATCAAAGTTCCTAGCTGACATCTCAATGAATGTGTGCTACTGGTCATTCTTTGCTTATAATATGCTTGTGTTTCATTAATGTCCTCATGATCAGAAACTCTTCTTCTGACCATTTGCTATGTTTGTGTAACACGCATGAACTCATGCATCTTTTTTCCAGAGCCGATATATGTATGCATATATAAACATAGCACTCTTTACTACTTAGCTCAGCACATGCAAAGTTTGCATTTAAAAAAATAATAAGCACAGAAATAAGTCACATTTAACAAATAAATTCCTAAGTCAATTCTGGCCAAGAATCCTGTTACCACACCAATGAAGACCCACATAGATTTCTGACCTGGTCTTTTTATTTGAAAATTTACAAATCTTGTTTGTTAAATTAAAAAAAGTGTCAACTGTTTGAACCTTAAAAAAAAGAAAGTCTATTAATTTACATACCTGCTTAAAAGGACATGGAAATGATCATGGACTTGTGTATTTTAGGGACTAAAGGACATTAGACCTGGTCTGAAATTAATAAAATATTTTAAAGAAATTTTCAATAAAGCTAAAAACATGTCACTGAGAAGCTGTCCATCATATTCTTTCTTATTAAAATTCAGTGACTGTGGGGGTGGTGCAAGGGTAGCTCAGTAGTAGAATGTTCGCCTTCCATGTGGGAGACCAGGGTTCGATTCCTGGACCATGCAGTCCCACCCAAAAAAATTCAGTGAGAGCATATGGAAAGCTGTCTCATTAGTTTCTGGAGGACAATAAACATAGTCTTGACCAAGAACATGATGGAATATGATGTCTCAATCTTTCTTTGGTAACCAAAGGAAATGAATCCCAAGCAACAGAACAAGGTCCATCTTATAAGATAATTGCTTTCATAGTTAATAAAGAAAATACACTATTTTCTCACACCTCGAATTCTTATTTGGGAATGTGCTCCCTCTGGAGTTGAATTATAAATGCTAGCATTTTTTATTCACATGTAAGAAGATAATCCTCAGAGCTAGGTACAAGGTCAGCCAAGCCACTGAGCCTCATCATCTAATGAGAGGCAGGAAGTACCAGGTACAGGGCTGTAGTTGGGAGAGGTGGGGTATGGCCGAGGCCACTGCCTAATCCTGGTCACGTGCTCACTGTTGGCACCCTTGGGAATCCACAATGGCCCCAACCTTGCTATGGGCCATGATAATTTGCTAAAAGAAGTCAAGAGAGAAAAAGTTGATTTTCTGGAAATCTTCAGAGGAAGAACCCTGTTTCTCTCCTCTAAAAGGCCTGGTGATAACTTTTCCCTCCTCCCCGCGCAAAATCATTATGGTTCCTGTTCTGTAAATGGCTTCCCATAGGAAAGGAGAGAGAACCCCCTTTTTACAGCCTCTCTAATATATAAAATGCACCACTGACACCCTTCTTTCAAATGCTTGTGATGACCTAGCTTTAGGACCAATGTGTGTTGTACTTAAACAAAATCACTGTAACGGACTGGATATGCATAAAGGAATTAAAATTTTCTCAATCTTAGGTGCCCTTTAAGTCTTCAACTATATTGTTTTATGACAATCAAGTATTCTAACATTTCTATAAGATTTCAGATGTGTAAGTCGCTTGTCTTTTTGTTCTCAGAATAGCTCTTCCCTCAGCTCTCATAGAACACCTCCTCTGCCTTCCCGCCTTTTCTCTCCTTTCCCTAACCTTTAGCTTTTTGGAGCTGAGTTGGTATAGTAGATTGAATTATGTACCCTAATTTAGACATATTCTTAATCTCAACCTGCATTCCTATGGGTGTGAACCCCCATTATAAATAGAATCTCCTGAAGATGTTGTTTTTAGTTATTATGCTGGTTTGAAGCTGTTATGCACCCCAGAAGAGGCCGTATTCTCTGAATCCATCCTTGTGGGGGCAGATCTGTTGTGGGTGAGACCTTTTGGTTAGATTGTTTCCATGGAGATGTGACCCAACCCATTCAAGGCGAGTCTTAATCTCCTTGCTGGAATCCTTTATGAGAGTATAAAAAGTAGATAAAACCAAGAGAGAGCTCAGAGAAAGAAGCAAGAAGGAACCACAGGAGCTGAGACAGCCATTTTGATACCAGAATTCAGGAATGAAGGACAGCAGATGCCATGTGCCTTCCCATGTGACATAGGAACCCCAGATGCCAGCAATTTTTATCAGAGAAGGTTATCTTACTCTTGATGCCTTAATTTTGACATTTTCATAGCCTTAGAGCTATAAATTTGTAGTCTAATAAATCCCCATTGGAAAAGCCAGCCCATTTCTAGTTATTGCATTACAGCAGCTTTAGCAAACTGAAACAGTTATGAATAACAATTGAATGAGGTTGGGGCTTAATCTGGATTACTGGGGGCCTCACAGAGAAGAAGAAAAGGGAAGGCAGTGTAAGAGAAAGCCACAGAGGAGGAACTGTAAGCAGGAAATTAGTGTGAGCCCAGAACAGAAAAGGAGAGGATATCAACATGTGACTGGAAGGAAATAGAGAAAAACCAAGGAACCCCAAGAATTGATGCAAGCTAGCATCAAAGCACTACTAACCCCAGGAAGAAGCAGGCTTTCTAGCCTCTAAAACCATGAGACAGTAAATTGCTGTTGTTTAAGCCAACCCTTTTTAAGGTATTTATCATAGAAGCCTGGCAAAATAAGACCAGTAGGGGCTCTGGGGTTCTGACTGACTAAAGTTTTCTTACTTATCTATCCCTCTTCACCAGCCCACTTATCCCCAAATTAGAATAGGTCAAGAGATTTCAAGAAGAAAGATGTTCAATCCCTTAGGTAATTTTTTCACTCTGGCTGGAGGGAACTCAATGACTCCCAGCCCTGTGTGGACACTGAAAAATGTTCTTTCCTCAGAAGTTGTTCTTGTGGGCCTCACAGATTCACCTATCCACAGAATAGCATTCAGCCAAAGACTCGAGGGACATTTCTGGAACTCTTTTCTAAGAAGCTCCCTTCTCTCTGGTACTGTGCCTTGAAAGTTCCAGCCGCCTTAGCTGCACCCATCTCCAATCTTCATCTCTTCACTTCAGTAAGATTTTTAGACTCTGTATGGGCCCCCTTCCCTGTACTTCAGTCTGGCAGAAAGCCTAGGCAAAGAGAGGACTCACCTTACTTGTTTGCCTTTTCTCAGGGATCACAGTCTGTTGTCCAATGTCGGAAAATACATGTTTCAATATTTTGTGCAATTTTCTGGTTATTTCAGTGGGAATTCTGGTAATTCCTCTCATACACCCTGAATTAGAAATCCTCCCTTTAGGCATTTTCTGGTCAGAGAGAATTACAAAGGAACAGCCTTCATTGTTAAAACACAATATGAGGGTTTAACAGAGACAAGCTCTGTTCTCAAGAGTCACAGAGACTAGCTCTGTTCTCAAGATTCTCAAGAATCTTGGGTGGGACTGAACCTGTAGGGTCTTCCACTTAAGGTTCTCTCACTCCATCCAGCAAGGCCCACCACCCCCAGACTTGTTTCAAAGGTTAGCCCCCAAAGCTCTTGCTAGGTTCTCCTTACTACTGGCGTAGTTAAGCTACGGATGAGCAACAAGGAGGTATTTTCAGAAAAACTCTAACAGCTTCAAAACAGACAAGTCTCCAAAATAGAAGTCTTTTAATAACCACTTCAGTTGTGGTCCCAAACTGGCTCACTTTTCTCTCAGGTCCTACCTATGTCCACACCATGGGTGCTCTTTTTGTGTTTCACGGTGTCTTCTCAGAAAACAGCGTGCTGACTCTGTCACCCACCTGGGCTCCGTTCGCTGAGACCTCGTACTTCCGCGATGACAGATGCAGGTGAGTTTTGATGGACACAATGAATGAAGTTTCTTTCTCTATGGAAACCCATTTCCTACCCATAGAGGAATGGCTTTGACAGTTCTTCCCCTTCTTTCACTGACTTGTTCATTTCATAAGTATGGAGTACCTCCCACATGCACAGCCCTGAGCTAGGTACAGCAGATAGAGTGATTTGGTCCCTGCCTCATGAAGTTTATATTCAAGCTCTTGCGCTTTTTGCAGACTTTTAGAATAATGTTAAACAACACACAGAACAATGGCATCGAACCACAGGAAATATATAGGTCAAAGGAACAAAGGTTGCTTGCAAACCTAATTAGGCAAAACAAAAATAGCTTAATTGTTAAAAAAAAAAATTTAATCACCATCTTCATTGCTAGTGAGTTAACATGGGCACAGGTAGCTCTGGTTATACAAATAACCAACAATTCCAGATGGAGATAATTAAACACTGAGAATAAAACCCATTCATTCAAAATAGTAGTAGATAAGCAGAGATTATATGGCAGGAACAGTAGCTAACATTCACTGAACATTTACTGTGTGGCAGGTTCTAGGAGCTGGCTTTACAGGAATGAACTCCCTGAATGTTCAAAACTGCTGATTCTGTTCTAATCATTCTGGTGCTACCGGTGGGGAAACACAGGCACTGAGAGGAGCACACAGTAGATGGAGACTTTAAATTTGAATCCAGTAAATCTTAAATATCGCACTCTATTTATAAAACATAAACAACAATAGTACTAGAATTCTGAAAGTTCAACTCTGGAAGATGAAAGTAAGGTCATGGTCAATTATGTCAGAATAAAAAACATTTGAGCTCCTGAGTTTTGTTAATATATTTCCAGAAAAATACAATCGTACATCCAGTTATCCCCAAGCAAATGACCAAAGCATCACTGTTTTAGTTTCCTAGGCTGCTCCAGCAAATACTATGAATTTGCTCCAGCAAATACTATGGCTTAAACAATGGGAATTTATTCGCTCACAATTTGAGGCTGGGAAGATGTTCAAATCAAGGCATCATCAAAATGATGCTTTCTTCCCACAGACCTGTGTTCTGGGGCTGACTCCCAATGACCATTGGCACCTCTGTCACCTGGCAAGACACATGGCAGTGTCTCCTGGTCTCGTCCTTCTCTTCTGGGTTCCTGCTTCCTGTGGCTTTCTCTCTCTGTCTGAATTTTATTCTCTTATAAAGGACTCTAAAAATATGATTAAGAGTTGGGCCACACCTTAACTGCAGTAAACTTATCAAAAGCTCCTACTTACAATGGGTTCACACAGAAATGGATTAGACTTAAGAACATGTTTTATTCTGTATTTATTATACTACTTCAAACCGCCACAATCACCTATAGGAAATGTGCCCACAGTATGCCCTTAATTATGACCAACCCGGACAGAAAGATCACACTATCTTTGATCCCCAGTAGGTTCTCTTAAGAGGCTGGAGACTCCTTCTCCCGCTCTAATCCTGGAAGACCTCAGCTTTTTATAGCATTTAAGAGAGTCAGGTAAAGATAAAGTGATGGAATTCCTCTGATCTGTGGACCTTGTTACACCATAAATAAGTCCATGTATGATCCAAAACACTTTGGGTTACTTTCTTTTCCTTCCCATATGACTCAGCAGCTTTGGTATTTCTGAAATTATTCCTAAAAAACTCTCTCTTAGCAAAGGATTTCAAACCACACCACTTTTGTCTATTATCTCTTCGCTCGCTAAAATCATTTGGCATGAATATGTGGCATAAATCACTTGACATTTATTCTTGAGTCACAAATTGAACTGAGGAGAAAGCTGTTCAACATTTGGGGCTGTATAAATCTATGTGAAGGAGAATGTCAGGCAGGTCTCACTACATCACATGCTAATCATGCAAAGGGAGAATATTTCCTGAATCAAGCTTAACAGTCCTTTACTATTTAGGTTGAACTTATTTCCTAAGGTATATAGCTATAATTAGATAAACATCATACTCTTTGCATGTGTTTCTGAGACATACTTACACGTGAAAACAGAAAACCAGAAAGTTAAAAAAGATATCACATAAAGGCCAGCCTATGGTGTTCCATCTTGGATAGCTTAGTGTTGGGCAGTGGAGGGTAAAGGGCAGGCAGGGTACCTGCATTTTACACAGGGAGAGGTGTGAGGGAAGGAAGTTGGTTCAGACTGGGTTATAATGTTCAAAATGGGAGAGAAAGAGGCGGTAATTTGCTGTAGGAAAATCAGGACAGGAGTTGGGTTTGTTAGAAATCCGGGGCTTTCTATGAGGCTCCAAGTTTTAAGCTGGGGACCTAGGAAGTTCAGATTCGATGACATAATTCAGAAAAAGGCAATTAGAATCCTGTATCTTATTGGGAATATTGTGACCCTCTCCTATTTCAACTTCTTAATGACAATTCCAGACAGTGTAATATTCTGAAAGCAAGATTCCAATGTCTGAGAGAAAATAAAAGTTTTGAAAATGTCATTTTGGTCATCATTCCAGGTTTAGTTGGCCAATCTCCCTGGAATACCATGCCTTAAGTTGTCATAATCTTCCATCAGCTGGAGAGTGACATGCCTTGGTGTGAAGCCTACGATGGAGTGACATGGCTTCGACCTCCAATATAAAAATTCAGACAGAGCCACTAATTTTATACTCATTCTAGTAAATGTAAAAGCAGAAGTCTTTATTAAAACACTTACAGATAATGGCATTTACTCATTTTACTGAAATGACCATAAATAAGCAAGATTTGATGAAAAATGATGATCCATGTCTGTACTTCTCTGTTTGAGATATAATGCCTATCAAACACTAACCTATTACAAGAGCTTGAGTAGAAAGTTCCATTGTAACTCCTTGCTTCTTTTAAGTCCAAAGCCCTGTACGTATGGTCCTGGGGCAGGAAACTAGTTTAGCATCCAAAGCCCTTTTGCCACATCACAGTGACTGCTCTAAGCATCTGTGTCAATTAAATTATCATCTCTCAGCCTCAAACCCATCCTGATATTCAGCTCTGTGATACTTTGTAAACTATATTTCTACTTTGTTGACTGGCCTCATTAGTTTAGTTTTTTTTTAAATAACTTTTTTTGTTGTATAATATAACATATACAAAGCAAAGAAAGAGAAAGGCAATAGATTTCAAAGCACTCTTCAACAAGTAGTTACAGGACAGAGCCCAGAGTTTGTCATGGGCTACCATACCATCATCTCAGATTTTTCCTTCTAGTTGCTCCAGAACACTGGAGGCTAGAAGGAACGTATTTTTTTTTAATCATCACTTTTATTTTCTTTTCTGTGAAAAATAACATATATACAAAAAAGCAATACATTTCAAAGCACAGCTCAACAGTTAGTCATAGAACAGATTTCAGAGTGTGATATGGGTTACAATTCCACAGTTTTACGTTTTTACTTCTAGCTGCTCTAAGATACTGGAGACTAAAGAGATATCAATACAATGATTCAGGAATCATACTTGTTTGTTAAATCCTATATTCTCTGTATAACTCCACCATCACTTTTCATCTTTCTCCCACTCTTGAGGGGTATTTGGGCTATGCCCATTCTAACTTTTTCATGTTGAAGAGAGCTTCAATAATAAGGGGCAGGGAGATGGAACTAACTGATGTTCTGGAGAGGCTGGGCCCTCTAGGTTTCAGGACTTATCTTGGTCCAGGGACCCATCTGGAGGTTGTATGTTTCTGGAAAGTTACCCTAGTGCATGGAACATTTGTAGAATCTTACATATTGCCCTAGGTATTCTTTAAGTTTTTGGCAGGAATGGTTTTGGTTGGGTTTGGCAAATTATGATAGGTAACAAGTTTTTCCAATATTTATAGAACCAGCTTCAGCATATCATCTCAGTGATGCTAAAAGTAGGCCACCCAGTGTCAAGGTTCTATTTCAGCTCTGCAGGGACCCTCCTCTAAGCTTCTAAGTTTTTCACTTTATTCTCTTGGTTCCTTCAGTTATGAAGATGGTAGTTGCTTCCTACAGTTGTTACCTCCATAATATATTAAAGTTCCCCTTTTACTCTTTCAGTTACCTGGCTAACAATTCTTTATAGGAAATTCTCTCAGATAACTGGTAGGACCCTGACAGGACCCTGTCTGATATAGCATCTAAGCTTGTGAAATCATTGCTTCATTATGAAATCAATCCTTCAAAGGTAGACAGCAAAGGCCACCATATTTCCTAGACCAAGTCATATGCTTAAACATTTAAATAAAAACCAAAGTGTTTTTAAAAATACAATCAATTCTCCCCTCTTTAAGAATCAAAGATAAGGGAAGGAATTGACATTTATTAAGTTCTTACACTTAATAACAACTTAAGGTATTGTACCTGTGTCATAAACCTGAAAACAATTCTATAGGTCTTTTTCCCATTTTATGAAAATTTCCCTATTTTATAGAAACTGAAGCTCAGAAAGGACAGTAACTAACCTAGGGTCACACAACCAGTCAGTAAAAGAGATGGGATTTAAGTTCAAATCTAAACCCATGGATATACTATGTTACTTCCAGAACCTAGGTGGCACTGATTCACGCTTTATCAGAGTAGAAAGAATGAATTAATTGCAAACTAAATACATGTGGAACAGTTCTAGACATAGGTATGTGGGTATAAAATACAAATAAAAGAGCATTCTTTGCCACTGGGAGCTCTTGATCTAAAGGAAAAGACAAGATAATTACAATTCAGTATTAATTAGTGCTGCCCAAAGGAGTGGAATACCTTGCAATAGGTTGAGGACTGACCTTTATTAGGGCTAGTGTTATGGACAGTGATCCTGGAACAGACATGGCATTACTAACTCTTCTTTAACAGCCAGTAATTGGACCAGCTATGGAATATCACGAATATGGATATATTTATATAATGGAAGGAGAACTACATTTACTGAGTATTTACTGTTTGCCAGACTCTGTGCTAGGTGCTTTGCTAATATGTCTTATTTAATCCTCACGACCATCTTCTAAGGAATGAATTGATATTATTCCCATTTTACGGATGTAAGAACAGAAATAGAATAGCTAAAATCTTGCCTAGAGCCATGTACCTACTAAAGGGTAGAAGTGGACTTCACACTCATTCTGGACGTAGGCCAGGTATGAGGGGCTAGATTTGAGAGAGATATAAGAGGGAATTATTACCTAAGATGCGTCTGTCTCTCCTTAAGGTGAAATGAGAGATAGGAAGTTTATTAGCTAACAATCAGGTGCCTCACCTGTGCATTCGACATACTGCTATTGCTTACCCACTATGTTTCCCACAGAGAAAGGAGATAGGAGTTCCTTAAGGTGAGAAAGTTAGACTTGTTCTCTCACTGGCATTTGTGTAACCATGTTTGGAGGGAGGATTTTCAGTGCTTTCTAGAGAATAGGATGAGAGCTATTAACCTATGGCTATGCCCCACTTTTAGTCATGGTCTACCATGAATACACATATTTCTTAACATGTGTCTTTGTGCTTGTTCGGCTACCTTTTGGTCTGCACTGAGTCCAACTCAGATGAGCATCCCAAAGCCTCCTCATTCAAGGTCTGCCCAAACTCCAGGATCCCAGCTCCATTTTGTTTCTGGTCCATGGGTTCTGTCCTGAATGATGATGGTCAACCCTTGTTTTTCAGAGCATTCAGTGCAATACCAACCGATTTCTCTAATCCGTACCGATTGCCTCTCAGAGCATAATGTTGGTGTGATGCTAAATGACCTCCTCCCCATTGAGAGAGAGAAATAGGGAGGAATAAAGAGGATGGAGGTACTGGAAACCCCATCCTACCACAGAAACATATGTGAGTTGTCTAGGTCAGGCAGGCTCATTACTAAATAGGCAGTTTTATGAACAAATAGATTTTGCCCCTTGGACCTCTTATACTTACCTAGCTACCCTTCTTTTCATCTCCCTCCTCACTACAAACAATATATATTGCGCCTGTTAATCAAGGCTAACTTACACTAAGAAACTGAATGATGACCTGCTTTTAAATTTCTTATTTGGTAGAATATCAGAAAATAATACATTTACGTATTTATTGAGCATCTTTCCCTATGTTAGGTGCACGCATGCACACACATTCACACAAAACTCAAAGTGAATCAAAGACCTAAATGTAAAACCTAGAATTAAAAATTCTAGAAGAAAGCATAGGGGAATATTTTTGTGACCTTAGATTAGGCAGAGTTCTTACATACAACGCCAAAAGCATGTTCCATTAAAGAAAAAATTGATAAACTGGACTTCAACAAAATTAAAAAGCATCTGTTCTTCAAAAGGCAGTTTAGAGAATGAAAAGACAAGCAACAGATTGAGAGAAGAATATTTGCAAAGCATATATATGATAAAATACTTGTATCCAAAATGTCTGAAGAACTCTTAAAACTCAGTATGAAAACAAACAGCCCAGTTAAAAAAGGGAGCAAAAGATTTGAATAGATACTTCACTAAAGGAGATAAATGGATGTCAAATAAGCACATAAAAAGATGTCACCAATAAAAAACAAAAACCAAAACCAAAAAAAGATGTCACCATTATTAATCATTAGGGAAAAGCATGTTAAAACCACAATTAAATACCATATACCATTATTATAACGGCTAAAATTAAAATGACTGGCCATAACAAGTATTGACAAGGATGTAGAGCCACTAGAACTCATATCCTGCTGGTGGGACTGTAAATAATACAGACACTTTGGAGAGCAATTCCACAGGTTTTTAAAAAGTTAAATATGTACCTTTTTTAAAAAAGGGACAGTACAATATAAGTAGTGAATTGTAATGTAAACTATTGACTATAGTTAATAGTATAATTATAATAATATTGTTTCAGCTTTTGTAACAAAATGATCCCATTAATGCAAAGTGTTAATAATGGGGAAAACAGTGTGTGAAGGGGGTATATATGAACTTCGTATTTTCTGCTTGAGTTTCCTGTAAACCTACAACTCTTCTAATAAAAAAATTAATTAATTAAAAAAAATCTTCCCCACAAAGAAAACACTAGACCCAGATGGTTTAATAGATAGCTCTAACAAAGGACAGAGTATCCTAGTTTTTCATAAGTAGTTACAAAGAATATAAAAATAGATGCCACTCCTCCAACCCATTTTATGAAATATGAATAGCCTTCATAACAAACATAATAAACATTTAAAAATTATGTGAAAAAGGAAAAATTATAGGCTGATCTCACCCATCAACATAGATACAAAAGTCCTAAACAGCATACTACCAAATAGAATCCAGCAAAATAGAAAAAGCATTATATAATACGCCAAGTTGAATGCAAACCTGGTTTAATATTAGAAAATCTATTAGTGTAATTCATCACATTAACAGATTAGTGGACAAAAAGTATATAATTATATCATTGAGTGCAGAAAAAGCATCTGATAAAATTCAGTATTCACTCATAATAAAACCTCTTTGCAAACTAATGATATATGGAAACAATCATTTTTTAAACTTTTTTATTGTATAATATAGCATATATACAAAGCAAAGAAAGAAAAAAGCAATAATTTTTAAAACACTTTTCAACAAGTCATTACAGGACGGATCCCAGAATTTGTCATAGATTACCATACCATCCTCTCAGATTTTTCCTTCCAGCTGCTTCATAACATAGAAGGAATAAATATTTTTTTATCATCACAATTGACTTTTTTTCTTTTTTGTGAAAAAATAACATATATACAAAAAAGCAATAAATTTCAAAGTACAGCACCACAACTAAGTTTCAGGACTTGCCTGGTCCAGGGACTCATCTGGAGATGGTAGATTTCTGGAAAGTTACCTAGTATATGGAATCTTTGTAGACTCTTATATAATGCCCTAGGTGTTCTTTAGGGTTGGCTGGAAAGGTTTTGGCTGGGGTTGGCCATTTATGATAGGTAGCTGGTCTAACTGAAGCTTGCATAAGAGTGACCTCCAGAGTAGCCTCTTGACTCTATTTGAACTCTTTTCAGCCACTGAAACCTTATTAGTCATACTTCTTTTCCCCCTTTTGGTCAAGATGGAATTATTGATCCCATGGTGCCAGGCCTGGACGCATCCCTAGGAGTCATCTCCCATGCCACCAGGGAGACTTTCACTCCTGGATGTCATGTCCCACGTAGTAGGGAGGGCAATGTTTTCACTTGCAGAGTTGGGCATAGAGAGGAATGGCCACATCTGAGCAACAAAAGTGGTCCTCCAGAAGTAACTCTTAGGCATACCTATAGGTAGGCTAAGCTTCTCACTACTTTCATAAGCTTCACAAGAGCAAGCCTCAAGATCAAGGTCTTGGCCTATTGATTTGGGTGTCCTTAATGTTTGACACAGTATCAGGGGATTTCCTGATAGTAAAGTTTAATACTTCCATATTTTTTCTCCTATCCCTCAAGGGACTTTGCCAATACTTTTTTTTTTACATGGCCAGGCACCGGGAATCAAACCCGGGTCCTTGGGCATGGCAGGCAAGCATTCTTACCTGCTGAGCCACCGTGGCCCGCCCTGCCAATACTTTTTAATTATCTGCTTAATATATTCTAGGATGTATCCAGGCATTATATTAAGCTATACAGGGTTAAAGGCCCTCATTCTTATTCTGGGCTCCCTGTGTTTGGATTGTTTGAATGATCTCTCCAGACAAATTGAGTTAGAGTATATGCTACAGAAAATTTAGGTTCCAGACAAAATAAAACTTTCTTCCTTTGGTCTCAAAGAGTAGGTGTGGGTCTGAAATTTAGACAATGTCTTCCTTACCCCGGGGTTCTGAATTACCTTAATCCAGATCTGATCAGCTTCATTCTTATCTCTAAATACCAGGTTATACATATATAAAACAACCTCTCAAAATCCAGAAATAACAATTAGCACTCCAGACTAAATGTGTCTGCTATAAGAGCTTACAATCTAGGCCCCTGTTTTCTTATAAACATTTTCTAAAGGAGACCATACAATAATTGTTCTTTTCATTTCTGACTTATTTTGCCTCATCAGATGTCCCACTGGTTCATTCACATCGTTGCATGCCTCATGACTTCATTCCTTTTTGTAGCAGCACAATATCGATCATATGTATACACCATCATTTGCCAATCTACTTCTCAGTCAGTCGTCCTTCAGCCACCTGCATTCATTAGGCGTCATGTATAATGCCCAAAGTCCACAGTCCATCAACACTCTCAATTTTAGATAATTTCATTGGGGAACAATCTTTTTAAATGTGCATGTTAGATATATTCCTTTCAAAAATCAAAAACAAGATAAAAAAAATACCAGCTCTCTCTGCTAGTTTTCAGCAGTGTGCCAGAAGTCTTGCCTGCACAGCAAGAAAAGAAAGCTAAATAAAAGGTATGATGATTGGAAAAGGAAAAAACAAAACTAAGTATTTGCAGATGCTATGATTGTATACATAAAATACCCAAAATAATCTGTGGACAAATCAGTTGAGTTGATACGAGTGTTCAATGTGTGAATGAATAACTACGAGACTGAAAGAGGGATACAGATGTGCAGTCCCTCGTAATCTCTCCTCACTTTTAGATATGCTCTTAATGCTGATGTTTTTTAAAAAGGAAACTTAATTATATCCCATTATTAACTTTTAAGCTTTTCGAAAGATAGGAATAGCACAGAATATAATATGCCCACTGAAATATGTAACAGATGGATGCATCACCAATAATTTGGGGGCAGAGAGTACTGTGTATCGACCCATGCAGCTGTGGACCATTTGGCCCCACACCATCTGTTCAACTGCCTCTTGTCCCATTGCCCCCTACACTCAAGTCTACCTCACAGGCCCAGTGTTTCCTCTCCACAAAGCTCCTCCCCTACCTGTTCCTCCCTACCTTACTGTCTTTGTTAGTTTCCTAGCTGCCATACAATGGGTTGGCTTAACAGCAGGAATCTATTGGTTCAAGGTTTCAGAGTCTAGAAGGCTTGCTTCCTCCTGGGTCAGTATCTTCTGGCTGACTGGCAAGCTCTGGAGTTCCTTGGATTTTCATTCACATGACCATGCACATGCTGATGGCTTCTCCTTTCTCTTCTGCTTCTGTTGACTCCCAGCTTCTGGCTATTCCACTGACTTCTCTTTCCATGTCCAATTTCCTTTGCTACCAAGGCCTTCAGCCAGATTGGATTACGGCCCACCCTCACTCAGTCTGAGTACACCTTATCTACTAACATCTTCAAAGGTTCTATTTCCGAATGGGTTCGTATACCACGGGACCCAAACATGGCTCTTGTCGGAGACATGATTCAATCCCCAACACTGTGCTTCAGATCTCAGTTAAAATATCATTGCTTCTGAGGGGAGCCTCTCCTGATCCTCCACACTAGGCTATATCCCCTTGCTATAGACTGTCACGGTACCCTCAGGTCCTCCTTTTGTTCTACTACCTGTGTTTGCCCAATGTCTGATTTCCTTAATAGACTCAACTCCACGAGGGCAGGAACTGGGTCTTGTTTTCCACTGTATCGTCAGCACCTTGCAGACACCCTGACATATACTCGGTGTTTAATATTTGAGAAAGGAAGGAGTATAGAAAAGAAAGAAGGAAAAGTTTCTCCCTTTTGCACTAGAGACAGAAGAAAGAGAATTTAGGATGTGGGGAGTCAGAAGAGGTGTGTTGATTCTTTTTTCTGGGGAAATATCCCCATCCCATGGTATTTTAGAATATTGCTTCTAAAGTCCTTTTTGCCCAGTATCAGTTTCCCAACCACAGACATAATGGGATCTTTTCTGAAATTCTATTATCTGATCAGTTATTGCTGGTGAATAGCTCAGCTGGCCAAAAAAAAAAAAAAAAAATTGCTAGGTGAAACAAATTCTCAACTAAAACATCTTGACAGGTAACTACATTTTAACATCATTAATTGAGCAGAAATTTTATTGTAATTAGGGGAGGCTATTTGACAAAATAAAAAGATTACAGAATATGGATTTGGAAGCCCTGTTTTCAAGTCTTAGTTCCATGATACTGGATGAGCTTCAGGTTGTCATCCATAAATTGGGTGTTACTGTATACATTGTGTTATGAGGATTTAAAAAGAAAAAAGGTATATTCAAGTGTTTTACAAATTCTAAATGGTTCTATGAATAAATATCATTTGTATTTAACAGGAAGACATTGGTCTTTGGTTTATTGAAGAGATGGTCATTATCGTTTGAAATTGTAGGAAATTGATTGACAATAAAATACAAAACAAATGCCTAAATAAATAAATAAATAAATTCTGGGACCAAAATAAATTTTCATGCATTGTTAGAGTGGTAAACTTGATTACAGATTTACCTGAATTTGCAAGGATGCACAGAATTTTTAAAATTTATTTTCACTCCATGGGAGTCTGCTCATGTGACGAGAGGCCTTTCCCAGAAGGGGAGGCATTGAGGTATCGGTGGCTACAAAATACACAGCTGTACATTTCCTTATAGCTTTATTGGGTAACAGGCTAAAGAGCTTAAAGGAACTTGAAAGGAAGGACGATTGAGTAGGGAGCAAAAAAAAAAAAAAAAATTGAGTAGGGAGGGAAAAAAAATCAACGTATTTCCCTTTCCCTCTTCAGTAAGACCAGTATTGGCTCTCTGGTGACATCTGCAGGCTAAAGATAGAATGAGGCCCGAAATCCTTAGGGAAACAACACAAAACGTCTAAGGTTAAACTCAGTTAGATGCCTAGAACACTGCTTTCCAGACTGTAACGTGCATATGAAGCACCCAAGGATTTTATTCAAACGCAGAATCACATTCAGTAGTAAGATCTGTGCATCTAACAGGCTCCCAGGTGCGCTGCAAGGCTGCTGCTCACAACCTCGTGCTGGGTGGCAGAGCTGTCAGGGACATCCACAGCATCAAGTGTCAGAGGAGGAAAGGACGTTAGAAGTCTTTTTGCCCAACACCCCCCCCCCGTTTTTTCCTTTATTCTTCCCATTTTTCACTGAAAAATATAACATATACACGAAGAAAAAGCAACAATTCTCAAAAGTACACTTCAACAAGTTGTCACAGAAAAGATCCCAGAGCTTGTCAAGAGCCACATTCCACCACTCCAGACCCCTTCCCTTCAGCTGCTGCAAAACACTGGAGGCTAGAAGACACTTCAACGCAGTGATTCAGCAGTCACACTCATCTGCCAAGTCCCACCCTCTCAGTTATAACTCTTCTCCTTCCCCATCCTTCTCCCAATCCACAGGGCTCTCTAGGCGATGCCCTTCTGACCTCCCCATGTTGAGAAGGGGTGTCAACACCAAAGGGCAAGGGGATGCAGCCAGCTGATAATCTTGGAGAGGCTGGTCCCCCTGAGCCCCAGGATCCATCTGGCCCAGGAATTCTCCAGAAATCACAGTTCCAGGAAAGCAAACCCAGTACGTGAAACTTCTGTAGAGTCTGGGACCAAGCGCCAGGTGCTCCCAAGAAGCAAAAGGAGTGAAACAGTGTGTGATACTGGTTAGGGTTCAGCAAACCCTGGTACCTAGCACTTTTCAACTGAAGCTTGCAAAAGAGTAGCCTCCAGAATAGCCTCTTAACTCTATTTGATCTCCCCCAGCCACCTACATCTTATTTTATTACATTTCCTTTCCCCCCTTGGTCAGGAAGGTGTTGTCAATCCCATGGTGACAAGGCCAGATCCATTCCTGGGAATCATGCCCCATATTGCCAGGGAGACCCTCACCCTGGAATGCCATGTCCATGTAGGGAGAAGGGCAATGATTTTTCCCTGCAGAGTTGGACCCAGAGAGAGAGAGGCCACATCTGAGCAACAAAAGAGTCTTCCCAAAAGCAACTCTTCGGTGTCATTGTAGGTAGTCTTAACTTCTCCACTACAGAAACAAGTTCATAAGGGCAAGCCCCAAAATCAAGGACTTGGCCTATTTTCTTGAGAGTCCCCAGTGGTTGAGAGGCTACCTGAGATTACCCAGATGGAAAGTTCAATAGTTTCATATTTTTTTTCTTTCTTCAGACCCTCAAGGGAATCCACCAATACTTTTCAGTTACCACTCCACCATAGTCTGAGATCTATCTTGGTAATACATTAAGCTATACAGAATTACAGGCCTCATTTCTTCTCTGGACCCCAGAAGCTCGGGCTGTTCAAATGAGCTATCAAGACAGGTTGATCGAGACTGTACCCCAAAGAAAATCCAGGCTCTAGACACAGCAAACCTCTCTGCCCCCAATCCCACACAGCAAGCGAAGGCTCAGAGCACATGCCATCACCCTCCATGCTGCGCTCTGATCCACCCCACTCCCAGCCAGAAGGGCTTCAGCCTCATCTCCAATTGAGGCTTGATCTCCTCTTCAGCCACACTATCATTCCAACCCCTTTTTTAGAGAGGTGAGGAGACTGAGAACAAAGAGAGAATGTGTCCCATCCATGCACCACCACCAAGTTATAGAATGTAAGATGTGTAATTTCCCTAACCCTGAATTTCCTGTCCGAAATATCAAGCTATGTAACTCAGAAACACATTCCAACTCTAATAATTAATGACTATATAACTTGCTCAAGTTCACACTGCTAGATGGACTCTGCCTTTGCCTCCTCTGACAATTCAAGAGGTTGGAGAAAAGTGGCCACCAAAGACTGGTCTGATCACCAAAAGCCTTGGGCGTGAAAATGGCTGCATTTACAATGGATTATATATTTTTTTCTGTTTCTTCTTGTGGTGCTGCTGGCTGGGAAGTAACCAGGTCTAGATGATGTAGAAGAGGTTCCTGGTTTCTAAAAGAAATGCATATTTCCCAGACATAGGAATCAAGTCGAGATTGCAAAGGGAGGTGTCAAGGTTAGAAATCACAATATATTCTTCTTACTATTATCTCTAGCTGTAATAACAGAGAAAAGCCAACTCCTAAAACATACCACGCCAGCATGTCATCCATCAGGTAGCAGCAAGGTTGCTTCACGCCTGACCCTTACCACCCACCAGAGTACCCACTTCCACAGATCATGTGAACACCCTCTCTCCAGCACCGGGGAGAATTGTTCCCGTTTAGGCCCCCTTTAGGGAAACAAACAAGATTATTGATTTGCAATGCAAGAACATTTAGAGACAAATTCAGCTAACTCTACATTAGGAGCAATAGATCCAAGTTTTGGAGTGAATTACCTTCTAAAAACAGTCGACGCCACACTTTATAATTCAGGGTCTTGGAATGGATTACCCCAAAACCACAACTAATTGGCAGAATATGGAAAATAAGCACTGACTCATGGAATTCATTAACATTACCATTTAAAGTAATGGTTAAGCTATATGAATTTAGAACTGCAGTAACTGACACTTTGTGTGTATTATCTGGCGCGGGTAATGGAAAAATTCCTGGATTGGGAAGCAGAAGATAAGGGTTTTATCCCTGAATCTGCCACTTAATAGTTGCATGTCCTTGGGCAAGCTACTTAGCCTCTCTGGGACTCAACTTACATTTGTAAGTTGAGGGGGTTGTATTAAATGATCTTTTAAGTTCCCTTCCTGCTCCACTATTTAATGATCTCAAAACCTGTATAGCCTAAGAGAAAATTCATGATTTCTAAGGAAGAGAAGTTTTACTGGTAAGAACTCTCTTGAGACTTAATGTAGTACATAGGACTGTCTGATCTGTTCAGGGCTGACATATGGCTAGAACTGTACACAGTTACTTGCTTGTCATCTGGGGCCTCTATCAGATTCATCTTTGTATCCTTGGGAACTAGTTCCTGGCACAAAGCAGACACTCATAAATGTGTGTTGAATAAGTGAGTGAGGGGAAAAGAGTCAGATCTTCATTTAGAAATTCTGAAGTTCCAACAAGGCTTAAGAACATAATTTCCTTGGTCCTCCTTCCTGTTACTATCCTGTCTGGCTCCTCTTTAAATCCAAAATCTGAAAAGACATGATCTCAAAGGATGCTGACTCCATTTCCTTACTTCCCTCTCCCTCCCCAGCATGGTCCAATCAGACATCTACTCTTCTAAAGCCACTGAAATAGCTCCCCTTAAGCTCGCCAATCACTTCTGTGTTGGTAAACCACATAGGACTTTTTTAGTTTCTGTTAAACATGATGACTTAACAGCATTCAGTACCGTTGTCTACCTTCTTATTGAAACACTCTCCTCTCTGGTTCCTTTTGACTACTGTAATTGGCTTATCTTCAGCATCCTTTGCAGGCTCACATTTCTCCCTGGCCATTATTAAGTAATGTAATTCCTCAAGACTCAGTTCTATGGGCCCTCCTTGGACTAGTTCATCCACCTATATGCCATCAATTCCCAAATAAATATCTCCAGACCAAACAGTTCCTCTAACCTGCAGACTTGTATCTCCAAAAATATACATCATCATCTAGATGTCACAAATGCCTATCAAATGTAATATGTTCAACCCAATGAAGATAAAACAAACAACCCAATTAAAAATTGAGCAAAAGATTTGAATAGACACTTCGTCAAAGAAGATATATGTAAGCAAATAAATGCACGGAAGATGTTCAACGTCACTGAAACCAAACCACTGGAATGACCAAAAAGAGAAAGAAAAAAACACCACAACAAACAAACTGATTATACCTAGTACAGGTGAGAATGTGGAGCCATTGAAATGCCCATACTTTGCTGGTGGGAATGTAAAATGCCATAGCCATTAGGGAAAACAGTTTAGCAATTTCTTTTAGCTAAGCATACACTTATATGACCAATCCATGTCTAAGGTATTTATCCTAGAGAAATGAAAACCTAAGTTCACGCACACACACACACACACACACACACACACAAATATATATGAACTTTTATAAGCAGCATTATTTAGAAATGCCTCAAACAACCCAGTTGTCTTTCAGTGGATAAATGGATAAATAAACTCTTTTATCTCATACAAACAAACCCACACAATTGAATACTACTTAGGAATAAAGAGTAAGGAACTATTGATACACGCAACACAAATGAATCTCAAATGCACTATCCTAAGTGAAAGAGGCCAGATTCAAAAGATAGTATTTTGCTTGATCCCATTTATATGACATTTTTGAAAGGGCAATGGTATAGAGACCAAGAACATATCAGTGGTTGCCTGGGTTTAGGAAAAAGAGAAATGTCTGACATGAAAGGCAGCAAGAGGAAGTATTCTAGGGAGAAGAAATTGTTATGAATACTGAGTGTCATGGTGGCAGCATGAATCCATGCGTTTGTCAGAATTCATAGCAATGTATACCCCACCCCCCAAAATCCCACTGAATTCTACTCTACATGGATTTAAACAATACATGTCCCAAACAGATTTGTGATCTCTCTCCACTTCCATCACATTTTGGTTCTCCCCATCAGGAGCTATTTCAGTGAATGTTGCGCTGTCATCTAATTACACTAATCAGACTCCCTCTCTTGTCACATCCATCCAGTGCATCACCCACTCAGTCTGTGGCTCTCCACCTCCAGTTAGACCTTCTCAGCCCAAGCCACCAACACTGTTGGACAACTTCAACACCTTTCTAACTGGTCTGGCTGTCTCTACTCTTGCCAGCCTCCAATAAGTTTTACATTAGCTACCAGAGAGATTTCAAAAACAGAAATTTTGGTCATTTCATTCCCTTGCAGAAAACCTTTCAGTGAATTCCCAGTGGCTACAAGGTACAGTTCAGATCCCTATATGGCCAACACAGGACTGCACAATCTGACCCCTGCCTCTTTCTCCAGGCTCACCCGGTGCCTTGCTTCCGCTCACTCTGCGCTCCAGTCACACTGGCCATCCACTTCATCAGAAGTCCCCCACTCCATCTGGCCTTGGAGACTTCCACATATTCTTCCTTTGGTCCAGTAACTACTATTCGTGTGCTGGATTTCAGCTCAAATGTCCCTTCCTTTGGTAAGACTTCCAGGATGCCCCAGACTAGAGCAGGACCTATTTTTAAATGCTTCCCTATTACCCTGGGATTTCCTTCAGGGCACTTATCACAATTTGTAACAAGAATGAAAATTTCCCACCCACCTTCCTAGGACAGCGGTTCTCTAATTGTGGCCACAGACTCACAGAATCAGCAAATTCTAGTAACTTGGTAAAAATGCAAATAATTTTTAGACTCCAGTCCATACTTTCTGAATCAGAAACTCTGGGTTTTTACCAGCTTTCCAGGTGATTCTAAAACACACTAAAGTTTGAGAACCACTGTGGACGTGAATATTGCACATCTGGAATATGAAAGTCTAAAAATGATGGAATTTTTTAAAGAAGTTTTAAAAAATGGCATGAAAGGAATTAAGAACTGAGACAAGAGAATGTCAAAGAGAACAGTTGAAAGAAAGGAGTATCCTAAACGTAATAAGAGCTTAAAAATTGGCTAGGTTAAGCCATTGTAGTAAGAATTCACAAAGGAGAATGAAGTTAGCAGTATATAAGAATGCAATAACAAAAATTATTTGGTAAATAGGATGGTAGGTAAGATGTAAGAGGCCATTGTAGCAGTCCAGGAGAGGGGATGGCCGCACAGAGAAAGAAGGTGGCAGTAGAAGTAGACAATGTGGGCCAGAATCTAAAGATATTTAAAAGGTAAAATTGATAGGAGTTGATAATTAGTTGAAGGTGGGAAGTGCAGGAGAGGTTTCTGGACACATCAACAGAAAACATCAGAGCAAGATGGTTTTTTGTTTTTGTTTTTGTTTTGGATATAGTATGGAGTGGGGGTGGGAGGGAAATCACAGATTCCGTCTGGGGTATGTTGAATTTGAGGCGCTCCTGAAACATCCAATCAGAGGAGTCAATAAGGCATTCCAATACTTAAGTCTTGAGGCAGAGCAATAGACTTAACAGTTGTTAGTACTCCATGTATTTAGATAGCACCAAAGCCATGGGTAAGGATGATATTGCCACAGGAGATAGGGTAGAATGAAAAGGTAAAATGACCTAAGACCTAAAACCAAGTATTTGGCTTGAAGTAACATTTTAGCTTTGTTTAAAAGTCCCATTTAAACACTTTTAAAGAATGGTTTGAATTGGGGAGTGCAAAAATTGCAGGTAGCTAGAAGCAACAAGCTGTGGAGAAATATACTGTGTTTAAGTGATACTTTGGTAACTGTTTTTGGTTTGTTAACACTGCTGGAATGCAACATACCAGACATGGAACAATTTTTTTTGTTTATTTTTTGTTTTTGTCTTTTTGTTTTCCACAGACAGGCACCGGGAATTGAACCCAGGTCTCTGGCATGGCAGGTGAGAATTCCGCTTACTAAGCCACCATTGCACCACCCTGGAACGGGTTTTATAAAGGGAGTTTATTATGTTATGAGTTTATAGGTCTAAGGCCAGGAAAATGTCCAAACTAAGGCATCCATGAAAAAAAATACCTTGACTCAAGAAAGGCTGATGTCTGTCTCATGGGAAGACACATGGCTGGCATCTGCTGTTCCTTGTTCCATTGCCTCCAGCTTCTTATGCCAGTGGTTTCCTCTCTAAGCATCTGGGGCCATCACTTAGCTTCTCCAGGATACAGCTCCGGGTTCTGGCTTCTCATCTCACGAGAAGGCACATGGCAACATCTGCCGAGCTCTGTTTGTTGTCTAGGCATCTGCTCTCTCTGTCAGCACTGCAAGCATCATCACCAAACATCCAGTTCTATATCAGCTCTGAAGCAACTGTTCTCCAAGCATCTGCACCTGAGGTTTCCCCAAAACATTTCCCCTTTTAAAGGACTCACATAAGTAATCAAGTCCCACCTTGAATGCGTGGAGTCACATCTCCATGGAAGAAATCCAATCAAAGTTTCCCACCATAAACAATAGGTCTGGCCCCACAAAATTGGATCGGGATTAAAACATGGCTTCTCTGGGGTACATAATAACTTCAAACTGGAACAGTAACTAACATTGGAAATACTTGCTAAGAAAAATGGAAAATTGTTAACCTCGCTGAACAAAAGTATGTTCCAAAGTTTTTTTTACTATCAGGAATATCATATTCCTATTTATGCCTCTTAAAAGTAACCCACAAGAAGTAGGAAATTGGAGAAGCAATGTTTTCCTCCTAGGAAATATTTCTTTATTAGTTAAAAAGGGGCGCTAGAAGGGGAAAAGTCAGAAACCTAACATATGTTAAGGAAACTAAGAAAACTTTGACAACAAAATCTGCAGAATCCATTTCTGACAGAATTGACCAGCAGTGCATCCAAATTTGACTCCAGGGTAGAATTTATGACCTATTAGAAGAATGTAAACCAGCATAACCCAAAGTTTGTTCAAGGTTCTGAGAAATAACAAAATCTTAGTTTTATCTAGGCCATTGTTTTTTTAACTTTTTAAAAAATCTATTTTTAAAAAGTCTATTTACTGGTGCCATTGGAACCCAGAAGCCAGAAAAGAAGGCAAGCAGATGTCATCATCCTTCACATTGACAGAGAAACTCAGATGGAAACTAGCTGCCTTTCTTCTGAAGAACTATACATTTGTGATTAAATAACCCTCCTTATTAAAAGCAAAAAAAAAAAATCTATTTTACCGATCTCTGCCTTTCGATTGGAGTGTGTTTTAGTTTCCTTGGCTGCTCAAGAAAATACCATGCAATGGGCTGGCTTAAACAATGGGAATTTAATGGCTCAAGGTCTTGAAATTAGGAAAAAGTCCAAATCAAGGCATCATCAAGATGATGCTTTCTTCGTGAAGACTGTCATACCAAGGCTGGTGGTGGAGATTCTTGGTCCTGGGCTCCTGTGTTAAGTGGCAATGCACAAGGCAGCCTCTCCTATCCTCTCTCCTTCTCTTATGGATTCTGCTGATGTTAAGCTTCTGGCTGCTCCCTCCCATACGCTTTCTATCTCTGTCTGAATTTCTCTATAAATGCAATTTTATTGAGATATATTATATATTCATATGTTATATAATCATCCAAATTTTACAATCAATGGCTCACAGTATCATCATATAGCTGTGCATTCATCATCACGATCAATGTTTGAACATTTTCATTACTCAAAAATAAATAAACAAAAATAAAAGTGAAAAAGAACACCCAAAACTTCCCATATCCCCTTTACCTATATTATCTATTTATTTGTTATCTTTCTTTTCTTACTCATCTATCCATACATTGGATAAAGGGAGTGTCAGTCACAAGGTTTTCACAATCACATGGTCCCATATTAAAGGCTCTATAGTTATTCAGTCATCTTCAAGAATCAAGGCTATTGGATTACAGTTTAAAAGTTTTAGATATTTCTCTCTAGCTACTCTAAAACACCAAAAACTGAAAAGGGATATCTATATATTGTTTAAGAGTAACCTCCAGAATGACCTCTCGACTTTATTTGAAATCTCTCAGCCACTGTAACTTTATTTTGTTTCATTTCTCTTCCCCCTTTTGGTCAAGAAGTCTTTCTTAATCCCATGAAGCCAGGGCAAGACTCATCCCTGGGAGTTATGTCTTACTTTGTCAAGAAGATTTACACCCTTAGGAGTCATGTCCTATAAAGGTGAGGGCAGTGAGTTCACTGATGGAGTTGGCTTAGAAAGAGGCCATATCTGAGCAACAAAAGAAGTTCTCTGGGGGTAACTCAGGCATAATCATAAGTAGATTTAGCTTCTCCTTGTCAGGAGTAAGTTTCATAAGGAAAAACTCCAAGACTGAGGGCCATCAAACTGACAGTCCCCAATGACTGCAAGAATATCAAGTCTTCTCCAAGTGGGGAAGTTTAATATTTCCACATTTCCCTACTCCCTCAAGGGAACTTTGCAAATTATTTTTAATCTTCTGCGTAGATTACTCTGGATGTGTCAAGGCATCACATCAACCTATACAAACCAACAACATCTCACTCCCTATTCAAGGTTTCCTATAGTTATGGTGTTCAAATAAGCTGACCACACAAGTTAAATTAGATAGGGTGCCACAGAAAATATAAATTTTCCACCATATGAGCATCTCTTCCTTTAGTCTCACACAGAAGTTGAAGTTTTAAAATACAGTCAATATCATCCTTTACCCTTAGTCTGATTTACTTAGTCCGACACAGATCAGCTTCATTCATATCTCTAACTGAACTCTAATCACTTTTTCAACTTTTTAAACAGTTGCTACATGGAGTAATGCTGACCTTCATAGCTGCAGAATTCTAGCTCTGAGCCTCAGGCATCACACAAATACCCAAAGTTCCAGGGGACAACCAGGTTATACACAAAGAGCTTAGCATCTCAGGATTTTAAAATAATAGCTACCACTCTGCAATAGATGTGACTGCTGTAGGAGCTTACATTCTAGGAACCTTTACAATAGAACTTCACCTGATAACCTGTGCTCTCAGATTAAATTCTCAGTTTGAAAATTACAGTTAGTCCGTATTAATGAGGCATTTGTAGTTTCTAAAACTAATATTTGTAGTTTCATTTCTGGATTATTTCATTCAACATACTGTTCTCAAGCCATCCATTCACCTAGTTGCATGCCTCACAACTTCATTCCTTCTGGTAGCTGCTCAATAATCCATCGTATATATACACCACAGTTCCATCTTCCATTCCTCAGTCATTGGACCTTTAGGCCACCTCCATCCATTGCAAAACATGAACACTGCCACCTTAAGCACCAGTGTGCAAATGTCCATTCGTGTCCCCACTCTCAGTTTCTCCAAGTATACACGTAACTACGGGGTTGCAGGATCACATGGCAACCTCACCTCTAGCTTTCTGCAGAGCTAACACACTGCACTCCAGAGGGACTGCACCATTCTACTTCCTTACCAATAGTTAATAGCTACATCTCTCTCTCCACATTTTCTCCAGTATTTGTATCTTTCTGCTCATTTTTAAACAGTTTTATTCCCATATCATACAATCCAACCTAAGTAAAAAATCAATGTTTCCCAGTATAATCACATAGCTATGACTTCACCACCACAATCTAAATGAAGACATTTCCTTTTCTTCTGTGAAGAATCCCATATCTTTTCTCCATATCCCTTGCTTATTGACATTTAGCTTTGGCATATTCTTTGTTACAGTCAATGGAAGCATATTACAATGTTACTGTTAACTATAGACCTAGTTTGCATTAATTGTATTTTTATATATGTGCCATTCCATTTTCAACACCATGCAATGTTGATACTCATTTGTTCTCCTTCATGCAAAAACATTCTTATATCTGCACATCTAATCATCAATATTGTCCATTCCAGGCATCACTAAGTTATGTCATTCCAGTCCTTAGCCTCTGTCTTTCCTTCTGGTGTCATACATGCCCCAGCCCTCCTCCCTCAACCATACTCAAACTCAGTTTCATTCAGTGTACTTACATATTGTGTTACAATCAGATAATATTGTGCTGTCCATTTCAGGATCTTTACAATAAGTCCTATTGAACATTTTGTACTCCTTCAACATCAAATGTCCAATCTCTACCTCCTTTCTATCTCCTGAAAACCTGTGTTCCTAACTTTGACCCTCAAAGTTCACTCATTAATGTTCGTTCCTATTAGTGAGACCATACGGTATTTATCCTTTTTTTTTTATCCTTTTGTTTCTGGTTATTTCACTCAGCATAATGTCCTCAAGTTTCATCCACATTGTTACATGCTTCATGACTTTATTCTCTCTTAAAGCTGCATAATATTCCATTGCATATATACATATGCATGCCACAGTTTGTTTAGCCACTCATCCGTTGATAGACATTTGAACTGTTTCCATCTCTTGGCAGTTGTAATGCCACAATAAACAATGGTGTGCAAATGTCTGTGTCCTTGCCTTCTGTTCTTCTGAATATATACCAATGGGATTGCTGGATCATACAGCAATTCTTATACTTAGCTTCCTGAGAAACATCCAAACTGCCTTCCAGAGCAGTTGCACCATTCTACATCCCCACTAACAGTAAATAAATGTGCCTCTTTCTCATCCTCTCCAGCACTTGTAGTTTTCTGGGTGTTTTGATAATTATTCAAGTGGGTATGAGATGATATCTCATTGTGGTTTTAATTTGCATTTCCCTAGTAGCCAGTGAGGTTGAGCATCTTTTCATATGTTTTTGAATCATTTGTATCTCCTCTTCTGAAAAATGTCTGTCCATGTCTTTTCCCCATTTTTTAATTGGGTTGTCTTTTTGTTGTTGATTTATAGAATCTCTTTATATATTCTGGATATTAAACCCTTATATGATATGTGATTTCCAAATATTGTCTCCCATCATGTAAGCTGCCTTTTTACTTTCCTAACAAAGTTCTTTGATGCACAAAAATGTTGAATTTTGAGGAGATCCCATTTATCTATTTCTTTACTCATTGCTCGTGCTTTGGGTGTAAGAGCTAGGAGACCATCTTCTATCAGAAGAGCTTTAAGATTTTCCCAAAATTTTCTTCTAAAGGTTTTATGATCTTAGCACTAATGTTTAGGTTTTTGATCCATTTTGAGTTAATTTTTGTATAAGGTGTGAGATATGGGTTCTCTTTCATTCTTTTGGATGTGTATATCCAGTTCTCCAAGCACCATTTATTGAAGAGGCTACTCTGTCCCTGTTGAGTTGGCTTGACTGCCTTGTCAAAGATCAATTGTCTGCAGGTGAGAAGGCCTATTTCTGAACACTTACTTTGATTCCATTGGTCAGTTTATATATCTTCATGCCAGTACCTTGCTGTTTTGACAACTGTACCTTTGTAATATGCTTTAAAGTCAGGTAGTGTGAGACCTCTCATTTCATTCCTTTTTCTCAAGATATTTTTGGCTATTCAGGGCAACTTCCCTTCCAAATAAATTTGGATATTGGTTTTCCTATTTTTGCAAAGTAAGTTGTTGGGGCTGTAATTGTATTGCATTGAATCTATAAATTAATTTGGGTAGATTTGATATCTTACCCATATTTTGTCTTCCAGTACATGAACGCAGTATGTCCTTTCATTTATTTAGGTCTTTGAAGTATTTTAGCAATTTCTTATAGTTGTCTGTGCATAGGTCTTTTCTGGCCTCTGTTAAATTTATTCCTAAATATTTGACTATTTTGACTGTTATTATAAATGGAATTTTTTCTTGATTCCCTCCTCAGATTGCTCATTACACTGTATAGAAACAGTATTATTTTGAGGTGTTGATCTTCTACACTGTCATATTAGCTCTAGTACCTTTGCTATACATTTGTTGGGATTTTTGACATACAGTATCATGTCATCTGCAAACAATGAGAGTTTTATTTCTTCCTTTCCAATTTGGATGACTTTTATTTCTTTTTCTTGTCTAATTGCTCTGGCTAGAACTTCCAGGACAATGTTGAACAACAATGGTGACAGTGGGCATCCTTGTCTTGTTCCTGATCTCAGAGGGAAAGCTTTCATTCTTTTCCCATGAGAATGACATTAGCTGTGAGTTTTCATATATTCCCTTTACCATGTTGAGAAAATTCCCTTCATTCCTATCCTTTGAAGTATTTTCATCAAGAAAGGATGTTGAATTTTGTTAAATGCCTTTTCTGCATCAATTGAAATGATCATGTGGTTTTTCTGCTTTGATTTACTGATGTGATGTATTACATTAATTGATTTTCTTGGGTTGAACCAGCATTATTGCATATCTGGAATAAATCCCACTTGGTCATCGTGTATAATTATTTTCATGTGCTCCTGGATTCAATTTGTGAGCATTTTATTGAGGATTTTTGCATCTATATTCATTAAAGAGATTGGTCTGTAATTTTCTTCTCTTGTAGTATCTTTGGCTTTGGTATTAAGGTGATGTTGGCTTCATAGACTGAGTTAGGTAGTGTTCCCTCCTTTTCAATTTGTTTGAAGAGTTGGAGAGGTTGGTACTAATTCTTTCTTGAATGCTTGATAGAATTCACATGTGATACCATCTGGCCTTGGACTTTTCTTTCTGGGGAGTTTCTTGATGACTGATTTAATTTCCTTACTTGTGATTAGTTTGTTATGGTTGTCTATTTCTTCTTGAGTCAATGTTGGTTGCTCTTGCTTTTCTAGGAAGCTGTCCATTTTGTCTACATCGTCTAGTTTATTAGCATATAGTTGATCATTGTATCCTCTCATTATCTCCTTTATTTCTATGGGGTCAATAGTATGTCCCCTCTTTCATTTCTGATTTTATTTTCTGCATCTTCTCTCTCTCTCTCTCTCTTTCTCTCTTTGCCAGCCTAGCTAAGACTTGATCAATTTTACTGATTTTCTCAAAGAACCAACTTCTGGTTTTGTTGATTCTCCTTATCATCTTCATGTTCTCAATTTTATTTATTTCTGCTCTAATCTTTGTTATTTCTTTTCTTCTGTTTGCTTTGGGATTAGTTTGCTGTTATTTCTCTAGTTCCTCCAGATGAACAGTTAATTCCTCAATTTTTTCTTTTTTAATATAGGCATTTAGGGCAATAAATTTCCCTCTCAGCACTGCTTTTGCTGTATCCATAAGTTTTGATGTGTTACATTTTCATTTTCATTTGCCTCAAGATATTTACTGATTTCTCTTGTAATTTCTTCCTTGATCCACTGGTTGTTTAAGAGTGTGTCGATATATAACCTCGATATACTTGTGAATTTTTCAGCCTTCCACCTGTTATTAATTTCCACCTTCATTCCATTATGATCTGAAAAAGTATTTTGTATAATTTCAATCTTTTTAAATTTATTGAAACTTGCTTTGTGATCCAACATATAGTCTATCTTGGAGAATGATCCTTGAGCACTTGAGAAAAATGTATTCTGCTGTCGTGGGGTGTAATGTTTCGTTAATGTCTGTTAAGTCTACTTCATTTATCATACCTTTCAAAATCTTTGTTTCCTCATTGAACCTCTGTCTAGATGTTCTATCCATTGATGAGAGTGGTATATTAGAGTCTCCAACTATTATTGTAGAGCTGTCTACTTCTCCCTTCAGTGCTGTCAGTGTGTGCCTCATGTACTTTGGGGCACTCTGGCTCAGTGCATAAAATACGTATGATTGTTATGTCTTCCTCATGAATTGTTCCTTTTATTAGCATATATTATCCTTCTTTGTTTCTTTTCATTGTTTTACCTTTGAAGTCTAATTTGTTGGATATTAGTATAGCTCTTTTCTGATTGTTGGCATGAAGTATCTTTTTCCAATTCTTCAGTTTCAATCTGTTTTTGCCCTTGGTTCTAAAGCGAGTCTTTTGTAAATAGCATATAGATGGGTCCTGTTTTTCAATCCATTCTGCCAATCTATGTCTTTTGATAGAGGAGTTTAATCCATTAACATCTCAAATATTACTGTAAAGACAATACTTTCTTCTGCCATTTTGCCTTTTGGTTTTTTATGTCATTTCTTTTTTTTTTTTTTTTTTTTGCTTTTCTCATTTTACCCTTACTGATAGTCTTCATTTCTACACTCTTCTCCAGACCTCTCTCACCTGTCTTTTCCTATCTACCTGTAGTACTTTCCTTAGCATTTCTTACAAAGTCAGACTCTTAGTCACAAACTCTCTTTGTGTCTGTGTGCATAGGAATATTTTAAACTCTCCCTCATTTTAAAAAATTCTTTATTGTAAACAACAAACAAACATACAAACGTTCTTGACATACAAACATTCTTGACATGTTACAATCAAGGGCTCACAAAATTATCACATACTTCATTCATATGTATTCATTTCCATGATCATTTTTTTTTGAACATTTGCATCTCTCCAGCAAAAGAAAGAAAAAACTCATACATGCCATACCCTTTACCCCTCCCTCTCATTGACCAGTAGTATTTCAATCTACTCAATTTATTTTAACCTTTGTTCCCCTTATTATTTGTTTATTCTTATTCATATTATTTTTTACTCATCTGTCCATACCATTGATAGAAGAAGCACCGGACACAAGGTTTTCACAATCATACAGTCACATTGCAAAAGCTATACCGTTACACAATCAACATCAAGAAACATGGCTACTGGAACACAGCTCTACAGTTTCAGATACTTCCCTCTAGCTACTCTAATACACCATAAACTAAAAAGGGGATATCTATGTAATGTGTAAGAATAACCTGCAGGATAACCTCTTGACTCTGTTTGAAATCTCTCGGCCACTGAAACCTTATTTTGCCTCATTTCTCTCTTTCCCTTTTTGGTTGAGAAGTTTTTCTCTCAATCCCTTGATGCCAACTCCCAGTTCATCATAGGATTTCTGTCCCACATTGGCAGGGAGATTTACACCCCTGGAAGTCATGACCCACATAGGCGAGGGGAGGGTAGTGAGTTTGCTTGTCATGTTGGCTGAGAGAATCTCCCTCATTTTTGAAGGACAATTTTGCCAGGTATAGAATTCTTGGTTGGCAGGTTTTCTCTTTCAGAATCTTAAATATATTATACCATTGCCTTCTTGCTTCCATGGTTTCTGCTGAGAAATCCACACATATTCTTCTTGAGCTTCCATTGTATGTGATGGATTGATTTTCTCTTGCTTCATTCAGAATTCTCTCTTTGTCTTTGACATTTGACAGTCTGATTAATGAGTGTCTTGAGGTAGGTCTATGTGGATCTATTCTATCTGGGATATGCTACACTTCTTGGATCTGTAAATTTTTTAACTTTTTAAACTTTTTGTTGTGCAGTATAATGTATATACAAAGCAAAGAAATAAAAAAAAAAAGCAACAGTTTTCAAAGCACTTCCCAAAAAGTAGTTACAGGACAGATCCCAGAGTTTGTCATGGGCTACCATACAATCCTCTCAGACTTTTTCCTTCTAGCTGCTCCAGAATATTGGAGGCTAGAAGTAAATATTTTTTTATCATCACAATCAACTTTTTTGTGAAAAAATAGCATATTACAAAAAAAGCTATAAATTTCAAAGTACAGCACCACAATTATTTGTAGAACATATTTCAGATTTTGACATGGGTTACAATTCTACAATTTTAGGTTTTTACTTCTAGATGCTGTAAAATACTGGTGACTAAAAGATATCAATATAATGATTCAGCATTCATATTCATCTGTTAAATCCTATCTTCTCTGTTTTACTCCACCATCACCTTTAATTTTTCCATCCCTCTCTTTAAGGGTGTTTGGACTATGGCCATTCTAAATTTTTGATATTGGAAGGATCTGTCACTAATATGGGGTAGGGAGATGGTACTATCTGATGTTCTGGAGAGGCTGGGCTAGGTTTCAGGACTTGTCTGGACCAGGAACCCATCTGGAGGTTGTAGGTCTCTGGAAAGTTACTCTAGTGCCTGGAACCCTTGTGGAATCTTATATATTGCCCTAGGTGTTCTTTAGGATTGGCTGGAATGGTCCTGGTTGGGGTTTGGAGGGTTATAGTGGGTAGCAAGGTCTAACTGAAGCATGTGTAAGAGCAACCTCCAGAGTAGCCTCTTGACTCTATTTGAACTCTCTCTGCCACTGATACATTATTAGTTACACTTCTTTTCCCCCTTTTGGTCAGGAAGGAATTGTTGATCTCACAGTGCCAAGGCTGGATTCATCCCTGGGAGTCATTGGATCTATAATTTTATCTCTTTCATAAGGGATGGGAAATTTTCAGTGATTATTTCCTTCATTATTCTTTCTGCCCCCTTTTCCTTCTCTATTCCTTCTGGGACACTCATGACTTGTATATTCATGTGCTTCATGTTGTCATTTAATTCTCTGAGACTCTGCTCATATTTTCCATTCTTTTCCCTATTTCTTCTTTTATGTGTAGGATTTCAGATGTCCTGTCCTCTAGTTCACTAATCCTTTCTTCTGCCTCTTCAAATCTGCTGTTGTAGGTCTCCATTGTTTTATACCTCTTCTATTGTGCCTTTCATTTCTGTAAGTTCTGCCATTTGTTTGTTTCAAGCTTCTAGTTCTTCTTCATGGTAGTCCAATGTCTTCTTTACATCCTTCATCTCTTTTGCCATAACTTCCCTCACCTCATTGATTTGATTTTTGACTTGATTCAGCATGTTTGAATGAACATTAATTAGTTGTTTCAACTCCTGTATCTCATTTGAAGTGTTAGTTTGATCCTTTGATGAGGCCCTATCTTTGTTTTAGCTTGCCTCATAATTTTTTGTTGGTATCTCAGCATCTGATTTCCTTGATTAGTTTATTCTGGAATTTGCTTTTGCTCTTTTACCTAGGGGTTTTTTTATTGGTTAGCTTAGTTCTCTATCTGTTTTTGTTTTGGTGTTCAGTTTAACTTATTTTCTCCAACACAACTCCTAGTTAACTGCCCAGAATTTTTCACCTCTCATTTTTCTGGTTCTTCCCTGCCTAAATGGGCCTTTTTATTCTTTTTGGATGGTCTCCCCAGATATCATTGGCCCCAATCAAATTTTCTCAGACTAAACAGACCCAGGTCTCAGGAGGAGGGTGTAAACAGTATCACGTTTCCCTGGGGATGAGACCCAACAGGTTATAAGAGACTCCTGTGAGGTTTCTAGATTCTGTGCTTTTCCTATTCTTACCAGTAGGTGGTGCTTGTCAGCCTGTAGCTCTCCACCAATGTAAACTGGTGCAGTGACTTTAATTCTAAGCTGACCCTGTAGCTACCAGGTGTGTGGTTGAAACAGAGGCTGAGATAGAAGGCAGTCTCAGGGCTTAGCTCCTGAGGTCTGCATTCTCTGTTTGAAGATTGGCTGCCACTTGAGCTAGAGCCTGTCCCCCATGCCTTTTTTCTGGTGAAGACATGCCCTTGAGGGAATTATGTCCTTCACTTGACTTGTTTATTTGACTCTCAGACCTATCTTAGCACTGTCCTTCCCCCAGTCAGGGCTAATTGAAAATTCCTGAGGCTTTCTCTAATGAGCTACTTAGAATATTTTTTTAATCCCTTTTCAGAGCCAGTTCCCAGCCCCCAAAGTTTGCCTGTCAAGAGATGGAGTTGGTACCTGGCTCTACGTGCCTTGGGGCACAGCCCTTTTCCAGTATTCTTAGCTGGGCCTACTCCAAAAGCCTCCATTTCTTTTTTCTGACAGCCCTGCCTCCTGTTTGCTTGTAGCCCCATGATTCCTTCTCTGCTTGCTCTCTGTTTATCTGTGCTTGGAACTTGTATTCAGTAGACCATATTTATTCATTAAAACTGCGATTGAAGCTTGGTTGGGCTGCCCTCCCTTGCTCTCAGCAGAGACCACTTCTTTTTCCCATGGGAAAGTGTCTCTTACTGAGCCTCCCATGCCAGTGGGAGAGGGGTGTCAGCCTCTGCATTTTAGGGGCTTTACTCACAGTTCCGTGGTGTGATCTTTGCCCTTTCACCCATTCCAGCCCTGTGTACAATGTGTGTCCATCACAGATGTCCCCCAAACATGAGTTCCAGACTGTTCTTTGCTATTTTCTAGCTGCCCTAGAGGATGAACTAAATTCCACTCCTCCCTATGCAGCCATCTTGCACTGTTTGAATTTAATTCTGCTTATAAAGGACTCCAATAATAGGATTAAGACCTATCAGTTACTTAAATGAAGTAACCCCACAAAAAGGCCCTAAGTGCAATGGGTTCAACCTAAGGAGTGGATTAAGTTTAAGAACATGCTTTTCTGGGGTATATACAGCTCCAAATCACTAAAAAGTGTTTAATCCATTTACATTTAATATAATTACTGATAAGGTAGGATTTATGTCTGCCATTTGGCTATTTGCTTTCTACATGTCATGTCTTCCTTGTTACTCTATCCCTTCATTACTGCCTTCTTTTATGTTAAATAGATATTTTCTAGTGTATCATATTAATTCTCTTGTCTTTCTTTTTTTTTTTTTTTAAGGTATTTTACTAGTGGTTTCCCTGGGGATTACAACTAACATCTTAACTTATAGCCATCTAGTTTAGATTAAGAACAATGTAAATTTCAATAATAATAAAAAAATCTTACTCCTATTTAGCTCAATTACTTCCATCCTCTTTTGTATTGGTATTGTCATACAAATTGAAACTTTTACATTATGTGCCCACAAACAGATATTTGTAATTATTTTTATGCAGCTGTCTCTTAAATAAAATAGAATGAAAGAATTACAAGGAAATATATTTATTCCACTGTACTGAGTTGAATTGTGTCGTCCACCACCCCCCCAAAAATATATTCAAGCCCTAACTCTTAGTACTTGTAAATGTCACCTTATTTGGACATAGGATCTTGAGATGAAATCATACTGGATTTGGGATTGGCCCTAAATTCAATGACTAGTGTCCTTATAAGAAGAGAAGACAAAAAGAGGCACATGTAGAGAAGAAGCTATGTAAAAATGGAGGCAGAGATTGGAGTTATACTGCCATGGGTAAAAGCATTCCAAGAATTGCTGCATACCAGAAGCTAGAAAAGGCAAGGAAGGAGTCTTCCTAGAACTTTCAGAGGGAGCATGGCCCTGCTGACACCTTGATTTCAGACTTCTACTGTCCAGAACTGTGACGAAATAAATTTCTGCTACCAAGTTTGTGATAACTTGTTGTGGCAACCCTAGGAAACTAATATAGATTTTGTAATGGGAAGTGGGGTCATATACCTAAAAATTTAGAAGTGGCTTTGAAAACAGGTAATGGATAGAGGCTGGAAGAATTTTGAGGTACATCATAGAAAAAGCCTATTTGGTAAAATATGAATGTTAAAGGTGCTTCTGATGAGCTCACATATGGGAATGAAGAGCACATTATTAGATACAGGAGAAAAGGCAATCCTTGTTAAGAGGTGACAGAAAACTTGGATAACTCTCATTTTAGTGTTGGGTGGAAAATAGAACTTGTAAGCAATGGACTTGGATATTTACCTGATGCTTCCAAGCACAATGTGAAAGGTTTGGCCTGGTTTCTTCTTGCTGCTCATAGTAAAATGCATGAGAAAGGAGATAAATTGAGGAAGAAACTGTTAAGCAAAAGGAACTAAAACTCAGTGATTTGGAAAATTCTTATCCTATCCATATTGCAAAAAAAGATGTTAAGGCATGCTTTGGAGAGAGCACCAAGTGTGTGGCTGGACAAACTTCTGTGAGGGAGATTAATAATGTCATGCATGGATCCAGTCAACCACACTGGCAGAAGCCAGGAATAGAGATAGTGTTATCCAGAAAAGATCAATGGAGAACCGTCATGTCTAATTACATGTATCCCTTGAGATAGATAGATAGACAGACAGACAGACAGACAGACAGACAGACAGACAGACAGATAGATAGATAGATAGATAGATAGATAGATAGATAGATAGATAGATAAACCCAAGAGGAGTTTAAGAATGTTATAATGTCCCAAATACTGCCAACTTGGACTGAAAGGGCACAGAGACAGGCCTAAGTGAAGGACAGCTGTCAGACTTCTGGGATTTAAAACCAGGAAACAGGCCATTTGAGTTACTTTCTGTGTACATGTGTTATCCTCCAAGAAGAAGGAAGAATAACTCTAGTCTGAGAGGTGGCCTCCACCAACACCTGAGCCAAGAGGGCAGGACCACCACTGCCACATACTAAGAAGGGTGAAACACCACCACCACAGGCTGAGAGAATGGAGTATAGAGCCACAGAAAATCATTCTCAGGTCTTGAAACCTAATGGAATTTGGCTTGCTGAGTTTCAAAATTGCCTAGGACAAGTGATCCCTTTACTCCTTCCACTTTCTTCCTTTCAGAATGGGAAAATTTCTGTTTTATGATTGTCCTGTCATTGTATTCTGGAAGCAGTTAACTTGTTTTCTAGTTTCACAGGTTCACATATGGAAAGGAATTTTGCCCCAGTATGGTTCATACCTGATTTAGCTAATGATATTTGGGACTTTTTGAGTTGACAATATTTAAATGACATTTTGAACTTAAAGTTGATGCTGGAATGGGTTAAGATTTTTGAGGATGTTCCAATGGGATGAATGGACTTTGTAAATGAGAAGGACATGAATTTGGAAGGAGGATGTGCAGAAAATAGGTTGTACTGGAAATTAATGCAACTGTCTTTTATATTTGCCTATGTAATAAGCTTTACCAGTGTTTTTTATTTCTTTATGTGGATTCAAGTTACTGTGTAGTGTCCTTTCATTTCAGCCTATACGGTTCCCTTTAGTATTTCTTGAAGGACAGGTTGCTGGCAACAGAGTTTGGTTTTTGTTTATCTGGGAATGTATTAATTTCTGCATCTCTTTGGGTTGTTTTGCTGGATATATAATTCTTAGTCAACAATTTTTATCTTTCAGCACTTTGAATATGAAGTTCTCTGCTTGCTGGTCTCCTTGGTTTTTGATAAAAAATCAGCTGTTAATCTTATTGAGGAGCATTTTTATATGATAAATCACTTCTTCCTTGCTGCTTTTAAGATTATCTCTGTCTTTGGCCTCCAAGAGTTTCTCTTTGAGTTTATCCTACTTTGAGTTCAATGAACTTCTTGGATATTTAGGTTAATATTTTTCATCAACTATGAAAAGTTTCTCACCATTATTTCTTCAAATAATCATTCTTCTGCTTTCTCTCTCCTCTCCTATTAAGTATATGCTGGTATGCTTAATGGTATATCACAGGTCTCCGAGGCTCTGTTTATTTGTCTTCTTTCTTTTTTATACTTTATATTGCTATATTGATATTTTCTATTTGGTTAAATATCATTGTCATACTCTCTTTTAATTATTTAAATATAATTTTTAGTTCTTTGAAAACGTTTATTTAAGTGATTTAAATCATTTGTCTAAAAATTCCAATGTCTGGGCTTCTTCAGGGGCAGTTTCTATTGTCTCTTATTTTTCTGAGTATGGGCCATACTTTTCTGATTCTTTACATGTCTTGTAATTTTTGTTGAAAATTGGACATTTAAATAATATAATTGGCAACTCTGTAAAAAATATTTCCCCCCACTCCTCAGAGATTTTTGTTAAAGCTGTTTGTTGTTGTTGTTGTTGCTATTTGTTTATTTAGACTTTACTGAACTAATTCTGTAAAGTCTATATTCAATGTGTGGTTCTAAAGTCTCTGCTTGGTTAGCTCAGTGATGAGATAGTGATTAGGTAGAGATTTCTTTAAATTCCCGTACCGGTAAGTCCATCCTTTGCCAAGAGGCTTTGTGGGTGAGTTAAGGAGTGCCTTCAATGCTCTGGAAGGTGGTTTCCTCACTCCCTTAGCTTTCAGTTCCTTTTCGCACAGAGCCTCTAGGTCAGTCAGAAGTGAGAGATTAGAGATATGTTAGCTTTTCAAAGCCACAATGGACATCTCATTCCCTAGCTTTTCTTCTTCTTCTTCATTTTTTTTTCTAACATGGGCAGGCACCGGGAATTGAACCCAGGTCTCAGGCATGGCAGGTGAGAACTCCGCCACTGAGCCACCATTGCCTGTCCTCCCTTGCTTTTCTTAGTTATTTGGTCAGCTACTTGTTTGTCTCAACTCTTATTGCTGCCTCAGGCAGCTGTGTTATTAAGCAATTGCCTCCAAGAAAAATCTTTTCACATTGAGCAAACTCTAAGTCAGGTCAAATAAAGGCAAGCCCTGCAAGTTGTTGTCTCTTGGGAATGGCCAATCAAGTCAAAGAGTAAGAGTTTTATGGCAGTGGGGCTTTGAGGGCAGCTCCAAACACAATTTTTCCACTTCAGAGACTACTAGACTACTGATTTCATATCAAGCATGATTGTGAGACTATTGGTTTTCAAGACTACCATTGAGCTGGGGAGAGAAGCATGGGAATAGAGCAATTTAAAATGCCATAAAGTTAATTCTTCTTACCAAGAGTCAGCCATTTTTCCTTGACTAAACACACCTTAAATGTTATAAGCCTTTGTTTAATTTCTAGAATTCTGAAAAATTTGTTTTGACAATTTTTGCCAGTCTTTTCATTGCTTTTATGGAGGTCCCTACTCTGTCTTTCCAGAAGTGGGTACACTGGAAACTATTTTTTAATCATAGAACTCTTCAGTTCTCTTTATTTAGTTGATTAGCAGATGAACATCTGCTAATATCATGTGCCCATTATTATGCCATCAGCTAACATTTATTGATCAGATTTGAAGAGCCAGTTACATACGCGCTACCTCCTTTGATTTTTATGATAACCATAATAACAAATACTGTTATTATCATTATGATTTTCTAATGAAAGAGATAAAACTTAGGTTACAAAATTTATTCAAAATCACAAAAGCTGGTTAGTCTTAGTTTAATGCCTTTGCCCTAAGTTGTTAAACATGCAAAAACTGCACTTTGGCGACAACAAAAACAAGTTCATGTAAACTTGGAACAAAAGAGAAATTTTTACAATATTTTGATGCTCAAAAATATCAAAGGCAGAAATGGAGGCTTCTCGGACAGACACTACTAGAACGAGTGTCTTTTTATTTCTTTCTGTAGACCTGTTCCCTTTGCTTCTCTGATCCACAAAATAGAAAGTATTCCCCATCACTCATAACCGTATTGTTGCAGGTCGAGCAAGGCAAAGAGAGAGTAACTGTATCTCTTACAATCCTAACTCACAAGGAAGAGAAATGCATACCTCAGCTGTAGGTAATCAACTGTGGCAGGACCTGTAAGATGCATAAAATGGCTGCTGAGGGCTTGCTGTTATGGTTCATGGGAGACATTAAGGGGATTAATATGAATTGGGTAAGGAAATCAATCAATTTTTGCTATTTCAAGATGTGGGAGGCAAAATTCTAAGTTGGTCTCCAAGAGTCCCACCCCTTGGTGTACACACTGTTTATAATCACCTCTCCTTGAGTGGGGGTGGGACATATGAATATGATGGAATATTTCTCCCACGATGAGGTAACATTATATGACAAAGGTGAAGGGATTCTGCAGATGCAATCAAAGTCTCTAATTAGTTAAATTTAAGAAAATTGAAAGGTAGATTATCCTGAGTGACCTGACTTAATCTGGTAAACCCTTTAAAAGAAGGTCTAGGGCCAAGAATTTGAAGCAGTTCTCTCCTGTTGGATTTAATGAAACAAACTTCTCTATTGTGAAGAGGGCCATGGCTGTGTCTCAGCCATACAATTGCAAAGAACTGAATGATACATCATTCAGTGAAATTACAAGAGGATCCCAGCCTCAGATAAAATCTCAGCCCTGCCCAACACTTAAGTACAGCCTTTGAGACATTGAGTAGAGGACTCATTTCTGAACTTCTGGTCCACAGAAAATGTGAGATAATAAATGTTAGATCATTTTAGGGAGTGGGTTTTCTAACACATTTGTTGAGGTATAAGTCACATATTATAGTATTCACTTATTTAAAATTTCTGATTCAATGGTTCTTAGTGTATTTACAATATTGTACAACCAACTTCACGATCATTCTTGGAAATTTTTACGACTCCAAAGAGAAACTTGGAAACTTTTAGCAGTCAACTTCCAGGATCCACTAACCCTAAGCAAACACTAATATACTTTCTATCTCTATCAATTCACCTATTCTGGACATTTCATTTATATTTCTTTTCTGACTAGCTTCTTTCACTTAGCATAGAATTTGCAAGGTTCATTCATGTTGTTGCATTTATGAGTACTTCATTTCTTTCTATTTATGAATAATATTCTATTATATGTATATACCACATTTTATTTATCCATTCATCAGTTGATGGACATTTGGGTTGTTTTCATCTGTGGTTATTGTGAATTTTCTTGTATAAGTTTTTGTGTGGACATACATCCATTTCTTGTGAGTATACATATATATATATATATATGAGTGGAATTCTGGGCCATATGGTGTATTAGTCAGGGTTCCCTACAGAAACAGAACCAACAGGAGAGATCTGTAAACATGAGATTTATAAGGGTGTCTCATGCAACCATGGGAATGGAAAAGTCCAAAATCCATAGGGAAGGCTGTGAAGCTGACATCGCTGATGAAGGGCCTAGCAAACTCCACAGGAGAGGCTCACTGGCTGAAGTAGTGAAAGAGTCTTTCTCCCTTAAAAGCCTTCAGCTGATTGGATTATCTCATTGTAGAAATCACACCTTAGTTGATTGCCTGTGTAATCAACCACAGATGCTATCAATTGACATGATTTAATATACCAGCCTTCCAGTTTATCAGCCAGCCATGAAATATCCTTGCAGCAGCTGTCAGGCCAGTACTTGCTTGACCAGACAACTGGCCATCATCATTTGGCCAAGTTGATACTAGAACCTAACCATCACGGTCCACCCCTTGTCAATTTGACAGCTAAAACACATCACCTTGAAGCACACTTAATTCCCAAATAGAGCACAATAACAGACATATATTTCACCTAATAATACTCAACTGTCCTGCATACAATCAGAAATGCACTACATCTCTCCAGAATAGGGTGTAAGTCCTTGGGTAACATTCACTCTTAAACTTCATATCCTATGATTTAAATACTATAACATGAACAATACAACTTATGTCATATGATAAGAGGAAAACAAGATATTTGCTTATGTAAAAATGCAAACATATTCATAACAAAACAGGGAGAAATTATTCATACAATCACAGCCCTGTTTCCAAAACTTGTTGTAGTTCATTTTATCTCTACCTTCTTCTACTATCCATTCCATGTTCCCTTTACCCTCAACAAACACTTCAGCTGGCTGTGATTCATTGCCAGGTAGGGTGACCCAGACCTTCATTCCTCAAGTTTATAGCCATTGGTAGCCCTGCCTGGATTGGATCATTGCAATTTTCCATTGACTTTAATCACAGGGCAAGATAGTACTAAGAGATGGCTTAGGGGATTGCCTATATTCCAGGAAAATTCTTCTTTACTTCCACTGTCTAGATGCAGTCCTATTTTCCCTTGATAGTCAGGACCAATCACCCCCTTTTGTGCCTGTTGATTCCATGGCATGAGAAGCCCAAAATGGCCAGGTGGCAGTTTTAACTTCCAGGTTCAATACCCCTATATTTTTGTTGGATTTAACTCCCATCCCCTGACCCACAAATGCCTTACCAATAAGTCTAGAGTAGTTGCTAATTCTTCCTCATTAGGTCCAATCAACTTGATATCATCAATATAATGGACCAGGGAGGGAGAAATACAATGTGGGAGGGAGAAATGATCAAGGTCCCTGCGGACAACATTATGACATAGGACTGGAGAGATGATATACCCCTGAGACAGGACAGGGAATGTATACTATTGGCCTTCCCAGCTGAATGCAAACTATTTCTAGTAGTCCTTACTGACAGCTACTGAGAAAAAAAGCATTTGCCATATCAATAGCTGCATATCAGGTACCAGGCGATGTATTGATTTGCTCAAGCAATGATACCACATCTGGAACAGCTGCTGCAATTGGAATCACCACTTGGTTAAGTTTATGATAATCCATCATCATCCTGCAAGTCTCATCTGTTTTCTGCACAGGCCAGATAGGAGAGTTGAGTGAGGATGTGGTGTGGAAATCACCACCCCTGCATCCTTCAAATCCTTAAGACAGGCAGTAATCTCTGCAATTCCTCCAGGAATATGGTATTACTTCTGATTCACTATTTTGCTAGGCAGGGGAAGTTCTAGTGGTTTCCACTTAGCCTTTCCTACCATAATGGCCCTCGTTCTATGAGTCAGAGAACAAATGTGGGGATTCTGCCAGTTGCTGAGTACACTGATTCCAATTATGCATTCTGGAACTGAGAAAATGACCATAGAATGGGTCCAGAGACCCACTGGACACACTGTGAGGTGAACTTGAGTTAAAATTCCATCGATCACCTGACCTCCATAAATCCCTACTCTGACAGATGGACCAGAGTGACATTTTGGGTCTCCTGGAATTACTGTCACGTCTGAGCCAGTGGACACAGGCTTAGGCGTGCACTGAATCACACTGGATGACAGTGTTTTTTGCAGGCTCTCTTTGACTATCTCTTTCCCTGATCACTTCAAACTGTCAGGATCCACTAATTTCCAGATGATAGCTCTATTATTTTTGACAATGACCTGGGAATAAATTGCTCTACCCTCTGATAGAATGAACTTTGGGCCATCTTACATGGGTAGTTTTTGATGCAAATATTTGCGATTTACTTTAACCAAAGAAGGGCTCTTTTTAAAATTTTTTACCTTAAACATTTTCTTTTTGAAATAATTTCAATCTTACAGAATTGTTGGGAAAATAATACAAACTCTGTACAGAGAATTCCAACATACTGCCATGCCATTCCTCCAGATACCCAAATTCACCAATTTTAAAATTTTGCCATGTTTAATGTCTAATTCTACCTGCCTCTCCATGTATCTGCCTGTCTGTCTATCAGCCTATCTCTATCATTTATCTGGTTTCTGAACACTTTAGAATAGATTATATATGTCCTGCTCCTGAACACTTAACATTTTCATTCACATTTCCTAAGAACAAAGGTGTTCACTTATATCATCATTTAAGTGCAGTTATCAAGTTCAAAAATTTAACATTGATATAAAGCTTACAGTCCATATTTCAATTTTTCTTATTTCCTAATAATGTCATTTTCAATCATTTCTCCTCCCTCATTTTATCTTTTCCAATATCATGTATTGCATTTAATTGTTGTTGTCCTTTCTGTTTTTTTAATTGTGGAAACATGTATACATAAAAACATGTATGTTATACAAACAGCATAAACTTTCTCATCTCAAGCACTCCCTATCATACCATTAAGTAGTATTAGTCAGAGTCACAATGTTGTGCTACCCTCAATCTTTAGAGCTTTCCTATCATTCCAAACAGAAAACCTATACCAATTCTGTATTAACTCCCAACTCCCCCTGTCTCTTGCCCCTGGTAACCTATATTCTAATTTCTGTCTCTGTGAGTTTGCATATTCTCTGATATTTATTTGTGATTACGATGGGGCTTAAGTTTAACATACTAAATTTATAAAACCTCATTTACTTTGATACCACCTTAACTTCAATAGCATACACAAACTATAGTCACATAATCCTCTGTCCCCCCACCTTTATGCAGTTCTTGTCAGAAATTATATATTTATACATTATAAGTCCCATCCCATTGGCTTATCATTACATTTTATGCATTTGCTTTTTAGATCCTCTAGAAAGTAAAAATGGAATTAAAAACCAAAAAATACAATACTTTTGATGTTTATATTTACCCATGTCATTATCTTTACTGGAGATCTTTATACGGATTCATTACATTGTCTAGTTCCTTTCCCTTCAACTTGCAGATCTCCTTTTAGCATTTCTTGTAATGCTATTCTAGTGGTAACAAAGTCCCTCAGCTTTTGCTGATCTGGGAATGTCTTAATTTCTCCCTCATTTAAAAAAATATATTTTTATTGATAAATCTTAACACATCAACATTCCATACATGGTGTACAATCACTGGCTCACAATATCATCACATAGTTGTGTATTCATAACAATTATGTATCCATACTTAGTTGTGTAGTCATCACATCATCTGGAAAAAAAAATAAAAAGAAAAAGTTCATACATACCATACCCCATACCCCTCCCTCATTGACCACTTGTATTTCTATCTACCTGATTTATTTTAATCTTTGTTCCCCCTATTATTTATTTATTTTTTATCAATATTTTTTACTCATCTGTCCATACCCTGGATAAAGGGAGTATCAGACACAAGGTTTTCACAATCACATAGTCACATTGTAAAAGCTATATCATTACACAGTCATCCTCAAGAATCAAGTCTACTGGAACACAGATCAACAGTTTCAGGTACTTCCCTCTAGACACTCCAAAACACCATCAACTAAAAAGGGATATCTATGTAATGCATAAGAATAACCTCCAGGATATCCTCTCAACTGTGTTTGAAATCTCTCAGCCATTGAAACCTTACTTTGTCTTATTTCTCTCTTCCTCCGTTTGGTCAAGAAGGCTTTCTTAATCCCTTGATGCTAAGTCCAAGCTCATCCTGGGATTTCCAAAATCCTGGGATTTCTGTCTCACATTGCCAGGGATACTTGCAATGCTTAAACATACAGTGAGTTTAGCTTGAGGCAAAAGTGTAGGGTGCTCCCTGGTTCTTTCTGTGTATGCATCTTATCCTGGCATGTGTGTGGGGGCCCTAGTATTTCCCCACTTACACATATCTGAAACTTCCCTCTTCCTTAGGAAACACTGTTTCTTCACATTCCTGGGAACTTCACTTTATGTCCCATAGTCATGAAACCTTTGTCTGAAAAGCTGCAATTTGACTGTTCTCTTACAGCATTCTGTAGGAGAGTTCTCTAATCTGCTTTCTATATGAAGAGTAAGTCATGGGACAAATGAGCCTATATCAAGTATCCTAATTCAGTCCTTTATTCTGCCTCAAGAGAGAGAGGCACAAACATACATGCTGTCAGTATGCACATGAGGGTTATTCTTCTCTGTCTGGAATCAGGACCAGGGGCCCCACACTGGGAGTGTGGGCTGGCTTTACCAAGTGGGTGAAGTGATGGGAGAGGGGCCAGCAAAAATACTGGAGAGCCAACCAGTTTTTTTTTTATTAATTAAAAAAAGAATTAACAAAACAATTAGAAATCATTCCATTCTACATGTACAATCAGTAATTCTTAATAACATCACATAGTTGCATATTCATCTTTTCTTAGTACATTTGCATCGATTTAGAAAAAGAAATAAAAAGACAACAGAATAAGAATTAAAACATTAATAGAAAGAAAAAAAAAACAAAACAAAAAACCTATACCTCACATGCAGCTTCATTCAGTGTTTTAACATAATTGCATTACAATTGGGTAGTATTGTGCTGTCCATTTCTGAGTTTTTATATCCAGTCCCGTTGTACAGTCTGTATCCCTTCAGCTCCAATTACCCCTTCTCTTTTTTTTTTTTAATTAACGGAAAAAAAGAAATTAACCCAACATTTAGAAATCATACCATTTCTACATATGCAATCAGTAATTCTTAACATCATCACATAGATGCATGATCATCATTTCTTAGTACATTTGCATCGGTTTAGAAAAACTAGCAACATAACCGAAAAAGATATAGAATGTTAATATAGAGACAAAAATAAAAGTAATAATAGTAAAGTCAAAACAAAACAAAAACCTATAGCTCAGATGCAGCTTCATTCAGTGTTTTAACAAGATTACTTTACAATTAGGTATTATTGTGTTGTACATTTTTGAGTTTTTGTATCTAGTCCTGTTGCACAGTCTGTATCCCTTCAACTCCACTTGCCCATTATCTTACCCTGTTTCTACCTCCTGCTGGACTCTGTTACCAATGACATATTCCAAATTTATTCTCGAATGTCCGTTCACATCAGTGGGACCATACAGTATTTGTCCTTTAGTTTTTGGCTAGACTCACTCAGCATAATGTTCTCTAGGTCCATCCATGTTATTACATGCTTCATAAGCTTATCCTGTCTTAAAGCTGCATAGTATTCCATCGTATGTATATACCACAGTTTGTTTAGCCACTCTTCTGTTGATGGAGATTTCGGCTGTTTCCATCTCTTTGCAATTGTAAATAACGCTGCTATAAACATTGGTGTGCAAATGTCCGTTTGTGTCTTTGCCCTTAAGTCCTTTGAGTATATTCCCAGCAATGGTATTGCTGGGTCGTATGGCAATTCTATATTCAGCTTTTTGAGGAACCGCCAAACTGCCTTCCACAGTGGTTGCACCCTTTGACATTCCCACCAACAGTGGATAAGTGTGCCTCTTTCTCCGCATCCTCTCCAGCACTTGTCATTTTCTGTTTTGTTGATAATGGCCATTCTGGTGGGTGTGAGATGATATCTCATTGTGGTTTTGATTTGCATTTCTCTAATGGCCAGGGACATTGAGCATCTCTTCATGTGCCTTTTGGCCATTTGTATTTCCTCTTCTGGTAGGTGTCTGTTCAAGTCTTTTTCCCATTTTGTAATTGGGTTGGCTGTCTTTTTGTTGTTGAGATGAACAATCTCTTTATAAATTCTGGATACTAGACCTTTATCTGATATATCATTTCCAAATATTGTCTCCCATTGTGTAGGCTGTCTTTCTACTTTCTTGATGAAGTTCTTTGATGCACAAAAGTGTTTAATTTTGAGGAGCCCCCATTTATTTATTTCCTTCTTCAGTGTTCTTGCTTTAGGTTTAAGGTCCATAAAACCGCCTCCAGTTGTAAGATCCATAAGATATCTCCCAACATTTTCCTCTAATTGTTTTATGGTCTTAGACCTAATGTTTAGATCTTTGATCCATTTTGAGTTAACTTTTGTATAGGGTGTGAGAGATGGGTCTTCTTTCATTCTTTTGCATATGGATATCCAGTTCTCTAGGCACCATTTATTGAAGAGACTGTTCTGTCCCAGGTGAGTTGGCTTGACTGCCTTATCAAAGATCAAATGTCCATAGATGAGAGGGTCTATATCTGAGCACTCTATTCGATTCCATTGGTCGATATATCTATCTTTATGCCAATACCATGCTGTTTTGACCACTGTGGCTTCATAATATGCCTTAAAGTCAGGCAGCGCTAGACCTCCAGCTTCGTTTTTTTTCCTCAAGATGTTTTTAGCAATTCGGGACACCCTGCCCTTCCAGATAAATTTGCTTATTGGTTTTTCTATTTCTGAAAAATAAGTTGTTGGGATTTTGATTGGTATTGCATTGAATCTGTAAATCAATTTAGGTAGGATTGACATCTTAACTATATTTAGTCTTCCAATCCATGAACACGGTATGCCCTTCCATCTATTTAGATCTTCTGTGATTTCTTTTAACAGTTTTTTGTAGTTTTCTTTATATAGGTTTATTGTCTCTTTAGTTAAATTTATTCCTAGGTATTTTATTCTTTTAGTTGCAATTGTAAATGGGATTCGTTTCTTGATTTCCCCCTCAGCTTGTTCGTTACTAGTGTATAGAAATGCTACAGATTTTTGAATGTTGATCTTGTAACCTGCTACTTTGCTGTACTCATTTATTAGCTCTAGTAGTTTTGTTGTGGATTTTTCCGGGTTTTCGATGTATAGTATCATATCGTCTGCAAACAGTGATAATTTTACTTCTTCCTTTCCAATTTTGATGCCTTGTATTTCTTTTTCTTGTCTAATTGCTCTGGCTAGAACCTCCAACACAATGTTGAATAATAGTGGTGATAGTGGACATCCTTGTCTTGTTCCTGATCTTAGGGGAAAGTTTTCAATTTTTCCCCATTGAGGATGATATTAGCTGTGGGTTTTTCATATATTCCCTCTATCATTTTAAGGAAGTTCCCTTGTATTCCTATCCTTTGAAGTGTTTTCAACAGGAAAGGATGTTGAATCTTGTCGAATGCCTTCTCTGCATCAATTGAGATGATCATGTGATTTTTCTGCTTTGATTTGTTGATATGGTGTATTACATTAATTGATTTTCTTATGTTGAACCATCCTTGCATACCTGGGATGAATCCTACTTGGTCATGATGTATAATTCTTTTAATGTGTTGTTGGATACGATTTGCTAGAATTTTATTGAGGATTTTTGCATCTATATTCATTAGAGAGATTGGTCTGTAGTTTTCTTTTTTTGTAATATCTTTGCCTGGTTTTGGTATGAGGGTGATGTTGGCTTCATAGAATGAACTAGGTAGTTTTCCCTCCACTTCGATTTTTTTGAAGAGTTTGAGGAGAATTGGTACTAATTCTTTCTGGAACGTTTGGTAGAATTCACATGTGAAGCCATCTGGTCCTGGACTTTTCTTTTTAGGAAGCTTTTGAATGACTAATTCAATTTCTTTACTTGTGATTGGTTTGTTGAGGTCATCTATTTCTTCTTGAGTCAAAGTTGGTTGTTCATGTCTTTCCAGGAACCCGTCCATTTCATCTAAATTGTTGTATTTATTAGCGTAAAGTTGTTCATAGTATCCTGTTATTACCTCCTTTATTTCTGTGAGGTCAGTAGTTATGTCTCCTCTTCCATTTCTGATCTTATTTATTTGCATCCTCTCTCTTCTTCTTTTTGTCAATCTTGATAAGGGCCCATCAATCTTATTGATTTTCTCATAGAACCAACTTCTGGTCTTATTGATTTTCTCTATTGTTTTCATGTTTTCAATTTCATTTATTTCTGCTCTGATCTTTGTTATTTCTTTCCTTTTGCTTGCTTTGGGATTAGTTTGCTCTTCTTTCTCCAGTTCTTCCAAGTGAACAGTTAATTCCTGCATTTTTGCCTTTTCTTCTTTTCTGATATAGGCATTTAGGGCAATAAATTTCCCTCTTAGCACTGCCTTTGCTGCGTCCCATAAGTTTTGATATGTTGTGTTTTCATTTTCATTTGCCTCTAGGTATTTACTAATTTCTCTTGCAATTTCTTCTTTGACCCACTCGTTGTTTAAGAGTGTGTTGTTGAGCCTCCATGTATTTGTGAATTTTCTGGCATTCCGCCTATTATTGATTTCCAACTTCATTCCTTTATGATCCGAGAAAGTGTTGTGTATGATTTCAATCTTTTTAAATTTGTTAAGACTTGCTTTGTGACCCAGCATATGGTCTATCTTTGAGAATGATCCATGAGCACTTGAGAAAAAGGTGTATCCTGCTGTTGTGGGATGTAATGTCCTATAAATGTCTGTTAAGTCTAGCTCCTTTATAGTAATATTCAGATTCTCTATTTCTTTATTGATCCTCTGTCTAGATGTTCTGTCCATTGATGAGAGTGGTGAATTGAAGTCTCCAACTATTATGGTATTTGTGTCTATTTCCCTTTTCAGTGTTTGCAGTGTATTCCTCACGTATTTTGGGGCATTCTGGCTCGGTGCATAAATATTTATGATTGCTATGTCTTCTTGTTTAATTGTTCCTTTTATTAGTATATAGTGTCCTTCCTTGTCTCTTTTAACTGTTTTACATTTGAAGTCTAACTTGTTGGATATTAGTATAGCCACTCCTGCTATTTTCTGGTTGTTATTTGCATGAAATATCTTTTCCCAACCTTTCACTTTCAACCTATGTTTATCTTTGGGTCTAAGATGTGTTTCCTGTAGACAGCATATAGAAGGATCCTGTTTTTTAATCCATTCTGCCATTCTATGTCTTTTGATTGGGGAATTCAGTCCATTAACATTTAGTGTTATTATTGTTTGGATAATATTTTCCTCTGCCATTTTGCCTTTTGTATTATATATATCATATCTGACTTTCCTTCTTTCTACACTCTTCTCCATACCTCTCTCTTCTGTCTTTTTGGTTCTGACTCTAGTGCTCCCTTTAGTATTTCTTGCAGAGCTGGTCTCTTGGTCACAAATTCTCTCAGTGACTTTTTGTCTGAGAATGTTTTAATTTCTCCCTCATTTTTGAAGGACAATTTTGCTGGATATAGGAGTCTTGGTTGGCAGTTTTTCTCTTTAGTAATTTAAATATATCATCCCACTGTCCTAGCTTCCATGGTTTCTGCTGAGAAATCTACACATAGTCTTATTGGGTTTCCCTTGTATGTGATGGATTGTTTTTCTCTTGCTGCTTTCAAGATCCTCTCTTTCTCTTTGACCTCTGACATTCTAACTAGTAAGTGTCTTGGAGAACGCCTATTTGGGTCTAATCTCTTTGGGGTGCGCTGCACTTCTTGGATCTGTAATTTTAGGTCTTTCATAAGAGTTGGGAAATTTTCAGTCAAAATTTCTTCCATTAGTTTTTCTCCTCCTTTTCCCTTCTCTTCTCCTTCTGGGACACCCACAACACGTATATTTGTGCGGTTCATATTGTCCTTGAGTTCCCTGATACCCTGTTCAAATTTTTCCATTCTTTTCCCGATAGTTTGTGTTTGCTTTTGGAATTCAGATGTTCCATCCTCCAGATCACTAATTCTATCTTCTGTCTCTTTGAATCTATCATTGTAGGAATCCATTGTTTTTTCTATCTTTTCTACTTTGTCCTTCACTTCCATAAGTTCTGTGATTTGTTTTTTCAGTTTTTCTATTTCTTCTTTATGTTCAGCCCATGTCTTCTTCATGTCCACCCTCAATTTATCAATTTCGTTTTTGAAGAGGTTTTCCATTTCTGTTCGTATATTCAGCATTGGTTGTCTCAGCTCCTGTATCTCATTTGAACTATTGGTTTGTTCCTTTGACTGGGCCATATTTTCAATTATTTGAGCGTGATCCATTATCTTCTGTTGGCGTCTGCGCATTTAGACAGATTTCCCTGGGTATTGGATCCAAAAGTTTGGAATATTTTTCTGTGAAATCTCTGGGTTCTGTTTTTCTTATCCTGCCCAGTATTGGCGCTCATGGCACACGTTTGTCTGCGGGTCCCACCAGTAAAAGGTTCTGTGGGACCTTTAACTTTGGAAAACTCTCGCCGTCCGGGAGGTTCACTAGCCGAAGCGGCTTGGAAGGGTTCGAGCCGGCCCGGGGTCCTAATGCGGGGAGGGTTGCTGGCCGCCGCAGCCCAGGAAAGCGCCCGTCAGAATTTCCTAGTCGCCCAGGCGACAAGCGTGGCGGGAGGGCACCAGCGGCAGCGGCCCACCCGGGAGAGTGCACGTTCCCGGGGAGTCACGGGTTTGGAAGGGGCCTCCCCCACCCGTCACCATTCTCCGCGGCCTGGGGATTTCCGATCCAATTCTCTCAATTGGTCCGGGGGGCCGCGCGTGGTGTGGGCGCCTGCCGCCACGGTTCAGGGGACCGCCTCTCCAATTCTCCCAGTCGGCCCAGGAAGGGGGAAGGGAGTGACTCCGGCCGCTTGCCGTCCCGCCCGGTGAAGCCCGCGCGCCTTGGCAATCTCACCCGAGCGGCTTCTCTCAGCCAGCCAGCCATTCCAGGATGGGGTACGCTGTCTTTTTTATCTCTGTTGTGGCTTTGGGCACTGTTCTGTATCGTTTCTACTCCCCTAGTAGCTGTCCTGGAGAAGAAACTAAGATCCGCGTGTCTTACTAAGCCGCCATCTTCTCCGGAAGTTGCCAACCAGTTTTAAGTTGATTTTTACATGATTCATGCTCACCTTGTTACTGCAATCCTTTATTTTATGGCACTTTGAGAAAGATGCTGTTCTTGCTGGTTGCTCAGAGCCTCTTTATGGGAACAGAACCCTGGAGTGGCTCACTCTACCATCTTGATCAGCAGAGCTCATCTTAGCATTTCCTTCCTTGTTCTCTCCAGTAAATGAGCTGGCCTATGGTTTAGTTCTTTGCACTCATGGAGCTACCAGCTTCCTCTTAACTGCATATGATCAATTTCTCCATTGTCTTTTTTTTTCACTTTTTAAATTATATAATATAACATATATACAAAGCAAAGAAAGAAAAAAGCAATGGTTTTCAAAGCACTCTTCAACAAGTAGTTACAGGACAGATCCCAGTTTGTCATGGGCTACCATACCATCATCTCAGATTTTTCCTTCTAGCTGCTCCAAAATATAGTCTAAAGGAATAAATATTTTTTTAATCACAATTGAGATTTTTTTCTTTTTTGTGAAAAATAACATATATACAAAAAAGCAATACATTTCAAAGCACATTGCAACAATTAGTTGTAGAACATATTTCAGTTTGGTATGTGTTACAAGTCCACAATTTTAGGTTTTTACTTCTAGCTACTCTAGGATACTGGAGACTAAAAGAAATATCAGTTTGATGATTCAGCAATCATATCCATTTGTTAAACCCTACCTTCTCTGTATAACCTCACCATCACCTTTGATCTTTCTATCCCACTCATTAGGGGTATTTGGGCTATGGCCCTTCTAACTTTTTTGTGTTGGAAGGGGTTGTCAGTAATATGGGGTAGGGAAGTGGAACTAGCTGATGTTCTGTAAAGGCTGGGGCCTTTAAGTTTTAGGACTTATATGGTCCAGGGACCCATATGGAGGTTGTAAGTTTCTGGAAAACTACCCTAGTACATAGGACGTTTGTAGAATCGTATATATCACCCTAGGTGTTCTTTAGGATTGGCTGGAATGGTTTTGGTTGGGGTTTGGCAAATTATGATAGGTAGCAATGTCTAACTGGAACTTGCATAAGAGTGACCTCCAGAGTAGTCTCTCAACTTTATTTGCACTCTCTCAGCCACTGATACCCTATCTGCCACACTTCCCCACCCCCTTCTGGTTAGGATGACATTGTTGGTCCCACAGTGCCAGGGTCGGACTCATCCCTGGGAGTCGTTTGCCACACTGCCAGGGAGACTTTCAGCCCTGGATGTCATGCCCCATGTAGGTGGGAAGGGTGATGATTTCTCCATTGTTTTTGAGAGTTCTCCTAGGCTTTAGAATTCCCACACTCTGTTTAGAATAAAGTCATTATTCAAAATGACTTTGGGGAGAGCTTCAGACTCAGTTCTTAAGGCCTCCTTCTCCTGGACAAAAATCTCTGAGCTACAATCCTGGAGCTGGTGCCAGGGACAGTGACCTGCCTCTTTCTGAGTAACACCTTTGCTTTAGGAGCAGGGCACTATGTGGGGGCAGAGTCTTTGATATTCTTAGCTTGCCTCTGCCCCAAAAAGGTGCTGGGGAAAGGGCAATTGGTGTCCCAGTATTCTCAGCATTATGCATCTGAGTAGAGTCTATACCCTGGAGTGGGGACTGGATGAAGGAAGGGAGGCCCTGGCCTCTTGACTGTACTCACCTGGAATTTAGCTGCTGTAAAACAGAACTGGGGGTGATGAAAAATTCTTGTGACATGTCCCTCTTAACTTATATCATGGTCCTCAAATGGGACTAGGGTAAGATTGAGCCATTTATTCTTGGCCTCACCTACCTAGAATAGAGTTTCTGTCACATGGAGCTGGGAGGAGGAAGGGAGGGAGCAGGTTGTAGTTTAAATTTCACAGACTCTGGCTGTTCTTACCACGTTTTACTAGACTTTCTCGAATAAATGCTCCTTCATTTGCTTTGTGTCCTTAGGGAGATTTCCAGAAACCTAAAATATTTTAAGTAATTTTCATCAGTTATGCTTGTTTTGCTGGATTATGCAGAGAAATTCATGCTGTCATTCTGGAATAGAATTTTAAGTGTTTGTTTACAGCTGCTAAAATTGTGGTAATTTGTTATACAACACAGAAAACTATTACACACAGAACTAGTGTCCTGGAAAATTTACTTTGTGAAGCACTGATGTAGGCCAATCAAGCCCTGGAATAAATTGTGAATTAGATTAAGTTAAAAATGATACAGTTTAGTGGAAAAAATACTTAATGTACTTATTTCAATAGTGAAATTTATACTAATTCCAAAGAGAAAGAACATACTTATGTCTTTCAGTAAATTGTGCCATGGTCAAATTTTACCACCACCACCTTATGACAGTATGCATTACAAGAAAATACATTTTGAAAGCTTAAATAAGTTGGTGCATTCCATTTAACCAATTAATTTCCAAAAAAAATTATTAGGAAACTGTTGTAGAGTTGTCTGCTTTAAATGTTTGCCACCTAAGAACATCTTTGAAAAACCACTCACACAAATCACTCTTCTAGATCAGAGAGGGAATTTAATCATCAATAAAGGAAGAAGATTATAAGCTCAAAGTTATGAAGGACAAATCTTTATTTCTTCTTTATGTTCAGCCCATGTCCTCTTCATGTCCTCCCTCAATTTATCAATTTCATTTTTGAAGAGGTTTTCCATTTCTGTTCGTATATTCAGCATTAGTTGTCTGAGCTCTTGTATCTCATTTGAACTATTGGTTTGTTCCTTTGACTGGGCCATATTCTCAATCTTCTGAGCGTGGACAGTTATCTTCTGCTGCTGGCGTCTGGGCATTTAGTCAGATTTCCCTGGGTGTCGGACCCAACAAGGTTGTAAGATTTTTCTGTGAAATCTCTGGGTTCTGTTTTTCTTATCCTTCCCAGTAGGTGGCTCTCATGGCACACATTTGTCTGCGGGTCCCACCAGTAAAAGGTGCTGTGGGTCCTTTAACTTTGGAAAACTCTCGCCGTCCGGGAGGTTCGCTAGCCGAAGCAGCTTGGAAGAGTGCCAGCCGGCCCAGGGTCCGAACGCGGGGAGGGTCGCTGGCCGCCGCCGCCCAGGAAAGCGCCCGTCCGAATTTCCTAGTCGGCCCGGGGCGCCAAGCGTGGCGGGAGGGTGCCAGCCGCAGCGGCCCACCTGGGAGAGTGCACGTTCCCGGGGAGTCATGGGTTTGGAAGGGCCCCTCCCCCGTCGCCGTTCTCCGCGGCCTGGGGATTTCCGATCCAATTCTCTCAGTTGGTCCAGGGGGCCGCGCGTGGTGTGGGCGCCAGCCGCCGCGGTTTGAGGGGACCACCTGTCCAATTCTCCCAGCCGGCCCGGGGAGGGGGAAGGGAGTGACTCCGGCTGCTTGCCGCCCCGCCCGGTGAAGCCCGCGCCCCTCGGCGATCTCACCAGAGCGGGTTCTCTCAGCCAGCCAGCCGTTCCAGGATGGGGTACGCTGTCTTTTTTATCTCTGTCGTGGCTTTGGGAGCTGTTCTGTATCATTTCTACTCCCCTAGTAGCTGTCCTGGCGGAGAAACTAAGATCCGCGTGCCTTACTAAGCCGCCATCTTCTCCGGAAGTTGAGGACAAATCTTTAAACCAAATATATCTAGCCTTATAAAAAATCATTTATCCCCAATATTTTACGATGGACCTGTGAAAGCTTTCTTACAAAGTGGTCTCATACAGTCTGTTACAGAGTGGTCTGGCATCTTGGGACACTAAATTTGCCAATTAAACAAATGAAAATGGCAACTTAATAATGAGCCATTTTTGGCAATACATGTCTCTCCCATATGTACTTTTTGGTTGAAACTGAAACTTAATCCTGTCAACATATCAAAGTAAAAATACTGATTAAACATTCACTTTACCAAAATATTTTTAAAACCATTCCTTTAAGTAGATAGCTATCCTATTATATTTACATTTTATACACAAGAACTTGCCAAAGGAATTTGGAAATGCAGAAGAAGGAGAGGAATTGAAAGATGAGAGTATGTACATTGACATTAAGCCATAAATGGAAATAAAGCATTTTTGAAATTATAATTATTGCATATAGAAGTAGGAATGGGTACGAGAAGTCAAATTTACACAACAATCTTTGGTAATACAGCTACTTTGTGAAATAAAAAACACCTATATTCATAAATAACCTAACTTAGGAGTAAAATCCCTGGATACTTTTATGTAGCATAGTATATCTCAGAAATTTTCCTGAGCTTGAAGAGCAGTACAGCTGCTCTGGATTTCATCCAACTTAGGCTAATATCTGTATAATTCTTTATACAGCTAATAAAGTCTCTGGAGCCTTCTTACTGTGATTAAATGCTAGCAAAGGCCTTGCCAGAGCCACTTGGCCAAGAACTGGCATGGTAGGTTTCCAGTAACTGAGTGGCCACTACAAAAGACCAGAACCAAGTTCTGTGGAAAATATTTCACATTTGAAAAAAGACTCAGCACTCATTTCTGGCATTGAGGGTTCTGTAGTCAAGGAATCCCCAGACACAGTGTTTGCTGGACGTAATGGAATGCATCATTGGTGCATTTTAATTCCATGTTGCTCCTCCAGAGAATTATAAGAGTTTTAATTTTGCTCTTCCTGTTTCCCCCTTTACAGGAGTAATCAAACTCATTTGAGACACAAATTATTTGGAATATGAGAAATAACTGGGGAAAAGCAAAAGATCTTCCAAAACAAATCATGTAAATGTCTTTATTTTTTTCTTTTCCTTATAACATACAATGTTTCGAAGTAAAACAATTCTGGCAAAATCTCTTCATCTGGACTTTAGGGTGGAGAGTAAAACTTAGATTTCAGCAAGCCAAAGGGAGATCTGGTTTGATTATATTTCCATGCTTTACAGACAGGTCAGATGGTTCTTTCCCAAAGTTTTCTTCCCATTTGAGAAGGCCCATTCACTTTTTAAAAATCAGCACATCCATGGCTAACTCAGCTATGAGGTTTTCTGTTTCAGTTTGGAGCTGACCAGTGTTATCATCTAGGAATCGGAGCTCTAGGTCTAATTTTGGTAACTACTCAGTCAGAGGCAAGACTAATAGCCAAAGAAGGACATTAACTCTGACAGGGTCAGAAAGTCCAGGTCAACCAGACAGGTATAAAATTAAGTAAAGCACAGGCTCAGAATCCAAAATTTAAATGATGAAATGATTGTCAAGAATACTCAAGCAAAGTCACAAACTGCTGGAATGAAAAGGATAGCACTTAAAAACACTTTTCCCAGCATCACCTGGTCTAACTAATCTCATCACAAGCAAAGCCAAGAGAAGGTACTTTCTTCCATGTATTAAAGAGTAACAAACCTGATACCTGGTACCAAGAATACAAAGATAAAGGAGAAATGGAGTGACCAAAGGCCCACAGAGCAACATGCCCAAGTTTTATTGTGACTTCTGTGATACGTATCTCATCCATGACTTCATCTGTGAGAAAGACACACGGCAGTGGTAGGAAGCACCAAGAGAATATGAAAGACTACTGTGTTAGTTTGCAGTTTGCCAGAATGCAATATACCTGAAATGGAATGACTTTTTAAAAGGGGAATTTATGAAGTTGCAAGTTTATAGTTCTAAGGCTGTGAAAATGTCCAAATTAAGGCAAGGCTATGAAAATGTCCAAATTAAGGCATCCGGGGAAAGATTCCTTGGTTCAAGAAAGCCAGTGATGTTCAGGGTTTCTCTCTCAGCTGGAAAGGTTCATGATGACATCTTCTAGCTTTCTCTCTAGGAATCTCCAATGGCTTCCCCAGGGCTCTTTCCATTCTGTTGGCTCTGTTGGTCTAAAACATTTTTCAAAAATGATTCCCTCTTAAAGGGCTCCAGTGAGCAACCCCACATTGAATGGGTAGAGAGACATCTCCATGGAAACCATCTAATCAAAAGTTACCGCCCACAATTGAGTGGGCCATGGAAACAATCAGAAGGCTTCCACCCAGCAATATTGAATGAGGATTAAACAATTTGGCTTTTTGGGGGTTTCTTTTCGAAACCAGAAAGCTGCTGGACAACTGGTTATTGACTTACGGACGTGAAAAAGTTGAATGATGAGCATGAAGTGAAGAAAGCTACATTATTCCTAAAAGGCTCATGACTTGGTGACATTAGCTTCTTTTGGAAGTGGGGGTGAGGGTATGGCTAAACCTAGAGGTTTTGATGATTCTACATAAGAAACAGGACTTGAAACAGTGGCCAAACTAATAGCAAAGATCAGCCCTAGCCCCTAGATAGTGATCTTGAAGTACCATTTTCCACTTACCACAAAAACATGGGTTTTTTGAAGAGAACTGATACCAAGTCTGGGTGTAAAATGTACAAGCCCAAAACATCTTGTCATATCCATTAAAAAGGACGCTATCAAAACCTATTAAAGTCATATAAAAAGACTAGGGAGTCAACTTGAAGAGACCCTCAGTAGCCAAGATGTTATAGTATGGGTATGAACAGAATAAAAGAATAATAGTTCCAAATGATTAAAAACATCATATCTGTTGGAATCCATATGCACAAAATGACATTAAAAAAATCCTTATTAGTCATCTTTGGAGGATGATGGGAGTATCAAATTCAAAATCTGATAAATAAATGGACAGAATGAAGTATTTATTCTGCTTCTTTTTATATGAACTGTGTAACTGGAAAATAAAATAGTTGAGAAGAAAATAAAATAAAAGGAAAAGCAATGACAGAATTAAAATATTATTTTGCAACCTCTAATAAATTAATGGATTTATGCTTTGAGCATCAGTAGTACTAACCTCGTAAAAAGAGACAGTCGGACATTATGTGCATCCTGATGAAGAAACACACAACTCCTTAGTTTAATTCATGAATCCATAAAAATATAAGGGTGTTCACTGCACACTTTTCAACTTCTCTGTATATTTAAATTTTTTAATTAAAAATTCACTGCTTATTTTGTCAAAAGCATTCACAACTGAACTTTGTAGTGAAATATAATTACTTTTACTTCCCTGCATACTTTTTTGCTCACCCTTGAATTAATAAATTATCTCTTTTTATTTTCTGCACATCTACTATTATTCAACTCCAAACCCTTTGCCACTGTCTAAATATCCTTGCAAACATTTGGATTCATCATGCATCTTATCTATTTCATTTATCATTGTTATCTACTGAATTTTCATATTTTTGTCATTCTCTTTTGAAACATTCCACTAAAGAGAGGAGGAGTTCATGCTTTCTCTGTCATCCAACTATACACATGTACCCTTCCAAATCAGTCTTTTCCAAGTATTTATGTTCAGAGAAGGAGGATTCTTTAGAGCAAGGTGACACTTTAGGACTAAGGACAAAAAGAAATCTAGACCTGCCCTAACAAAGCATAATACCAAGCCTAAGAGGACCAAGGGGATCCACCAGTAGTTGAACAGTTTGCCCCCCCCAAAATTTAGCATACTTTAAGAAAAGAAAATATAATCTAGACTCCTTACAAAAATATATCATCCATGGTGTAGGCAATAAAAATTACTAGACATATGTCAAAGCAGAAAAAATGGCCTATAATCAAAATAAAGAAGTCCCCAGATGAGTCAGTTATTGGAATTGGCAAAGTCTTCAAAACAGGTAATATAAGTGAGAAGAGGGGACAGTAAATGGATTTATATAGTTGAAAATTTTTATATATTATGTGGCGACAAAATATCAATTCTTAGTAGGCTTTGATAAGTTAAGGATGCATAGTCTAATTCCTATAGTAGCCACTTAAAAAGTGGAAGGGTATAGCTAAAAGAGCCAAAGGTGAAATTAAAATGGTATACTAAATGTACTTGTTTAACCCAAAATAAATCAGAAAGGATGGAACAGGGGAACAAAAAACTCACGGGATAAATTGAAAACAGCTAGACTTAAATTATAAATGTGAATGGATTACACATTCCAATTAAAAGTCAGAAATTTCCAAATAAAGTAGAAAAGCTAAGCCCAACTATGTGTGGTCTAAAAGAGAAACACTTTTAAAATATAACATGGATAGGTTGAAAGTTATCATACAAATATTAAGCATAGTAGACTTAAAAAAAAAGGAGTATTACCAGAGATAATGACAGGCATGCCATAATGCTAAACAGAAAAAAAAAGTTAATTCATCAGATAATCATAACAATCCTAAATGTGTGTACACCTAAAATTATAGCCATAAAACACATAAAGCAAAAATTATCAGAAATAAAAAAGAATATACAAATCAAAATCATTGTTAGAGATTTTAACACCCTTCTTTAATTGATATAAAAAGCATGGTGCGATGGTGGCTCAGTGACACAGTTCTCACAGGTTTGATTCCTGGTGCCTGCCCAAGCAAAAAAAGAAAAAGAAAAAAAACGTATAGAAAATCAATAATGATATAGAAGTTGAAAGATATTATCAGATAATTGATATTTAGTCTAATTGAATTCATAAAGCAATCCACCCCAGATTGCGGAATATATCTTTTCAACAAGTGCACCTGAAAATTTCCTTAATATAGACCAAATAAAATGGGATATAAAATAAGTTAATAAAGGTTGAAATTTTATAGAGTATGTCTTCTGACCAAAATGGAATTAAATTAGAAATCAGTAATACTAAGATATCAAGAAACCCTAAAATATTTGCAAATTAGACATCATGTTTCTAAGTAATTTTGTATTAAAGACATTACGAGGGAAATTGGAATATATTTTGAGCTGAAAGAAAATGAAAACATAATGTCAAAATTTGTTTGATGCAGCTAAAGCAATGCTTACAGAAAATATATATTATATTTTGATGCATATATTGTAAAAGAAAAAAGTTTATATTTAATGATCTGAATTTCTAGCATAAGAAATTTAAAAAGGAAAGCAAAGTAAATAAAACTCAACTAGAAAGAAGGAAACAGTAAAATTATAAGTAAAGATATATATATAATCAATGAAACATAAGATGGACAAACAATAAAGAAATTAACAAAGTCAGAAGTTGATTCTTTGAGAAGATTAATAAAATGTATTAACTTATAAAAAACTAGTCAATAAAAAAGACTAGTGATTGGTCATTGACAAAATAAGGAATGAGTAAGGAGACATCACTGCAGATCCTACAGACATTAAAGTGATAATAAAGAATATGATGAATAACATTATGTTAATAAATTTGAAATAGACACATTTCTTGAAAAATACAGCTTCCCAAAGCAGACCTAGGAAGAAATAGATAATCTGAGTATACTTATTCTATTTAAAATTTAATTTATGATTGTAAGTCATTAATGAATTTTATTAAAATTTTAAGAAAGAAATACCAATCTTATACAAACTCTTTCAGAAAATAGAGGAGGGGTTACTTCCCAAATCACCATAATACTGATATGAAAACCTGGCAGGGATCTTATAGGACAATTTTGTTCATGAACATTGTATTGGTTAGGGTTTTCTAACAGAATCATTAGTTGGGGTTTTTCTAAAAGAGAAACAGAATCAACAGGAAATATTTATAAACACAAAATTTATAAAAGTGTCTCACATAACCATGGGACCGTAGAGTCCAAAATCTGTAGGGCAGGCTGTGAAGCTGACGATTCCAATGGAGGGGCTGGATGAACTCCACAAAAGAGGCTCATCGGCCAAAGCAGGAAGAGTACCTGTGTCTTCTAAATCCTCCTTAAAAAGCTTCCAGTGATTAGATTAAGCATCACTCATTAAAGAAGACACTCCCCTTGGCTGATTACAAATGGAATCAGCTGTGGATGTAGCTGACGTGATCATGATTTAATTCTATGAAATGTCCTCATAGCAAAAGACAGGCCAGAACTTGCCCAACCAGACAAACAGGTATCACCACCTGGCCAAGTTGACACATGAACCTGACCATGACAAACATATATACAAAAATCCTTAATAAAATATTGTAAAAATGAATCCAGTAATATATAAAAAGGATAATACATCATGACCAAGTAGGGAATGCAATGTTGTTTTAATATTTAAAACAAATCAGTATAATTCACCACTTTCTCAGTGTAAAGACAGAAGACTATATGATCATCTCAATAGATGTTCTATTCCTGGTGCCTGCCCAAGGAAAAATATATATGAATAATTGAAACCTTCTTCTATCAGATAAGAGCCATCTACAAAAACTAAACTTACATCATTATTAATGGTGAAATATTGAACAGTCTCCTTTAGAGATTAGGAGAAAGACAAGGATACCTGATCTAACCACTTCTATTCAAAACTGTTTTGGAGGTCATAATTGTGCACATATAAGCAGTACCAATGCCTAAATGGATAGTCAGGTGCAGCAAGGATAAGTGATACCAGAGACGTATGGAAGAAAAGTTTATTAGCACTCACAGGTCTTAAAACAGAGAAGGGAGTCACATCTCACAGGGTCACATGGGGAAATATGTCAGGAGCAGACTCAATAGAGGAGGTGGCGAGCAAACTGATACAGTTGACTTTATAATGCTACATAAGTGGAACTGTAGTAGTTGGTCAAAGAAGAGTGGGAAATGGGGAGTTTGCATTTGACTTTCATGGAGCGTGAACCCAGGGAGGATGAGGGAAGGAAAGAGGGAAGTTACTTATCTTGAAATGCAGATGTCAGGTGGATGCTGAGGGACCTAACAACAGGGTCTGAGATGCTGAAGCATCATGATAGTAAGGAAGCCCCTATTTTATTTTAATTTACTACAAAATAAGAAGTCTGAAGTGATAAATGAATTTATCTAGCAACAGGATATAGGCTGAACATACAAAAATTGATTATATTGTTTACACCAGCCACAAAAAAATGGATGATAAAATGGAAAACAGGGCCATTTACAATAATATCAAAACCATGAAATACTTAGGTGTAAATTTTACAAAATGCATGCAAGTCCTCTACACTAAAAACTATGAAGCATTGCTGAAAAGAGCCAAATAAATGGAGAGATGTACAAATATGCTCAAAAATATGAAGACTCAATATTAAATCTTCAATTTTTCCTAGAGTGATCTATAGATTTAATGAAAGCCCTATCAAAACACCAACAGACATTTTTGTATAAATTGGTAAGTGATTCTGAAATTTATATGAAAAATCAAATAGCCAAAAGAGCAGTGAAAAAGAACAAAAAAACACTTTTGGGAGACTTTAAAAACCTGATTTAACGATGTACTATGATGTTAAAATAAGACAATATGACCCTCAAATATGGACAAGCAAAAAGATCCATGGAACAGGTTAGAGAGTTCAGAAATAGATCCATACATATATTGTCAATTGATTCGCAATAAAGTCACCAAGATAATTCAATGTGGAAAGCCTGTTCAATAAACAGTGCTGGCACTGGTGTTTATGTCAGCAGTGTTCAGTGATTAGCAATGGATGGAGGTGGCCTAAGGGTACAACTGAGGAAAGGATGGGGAAACTACTATGTATACATATAACTACTGAGTGACTGCAAGAAGAAATAAAGTTGTGAGGCATGCAGATGTGAATGAACCTTGAGGGCAATACGTTGAATGAAATGTCAGAAACAGAAAAACAAATATCATGAAAAAGTTAGAATGGGAATAGCCCAAATACCCCTAAAGAGTAGGAGAAAGATCAAAGGTGATGGTGGAGTTATTAGAGAAGGACAGATTTAACAAATGACTATGACTGCTGACTCATACTGATTTTTTTTTTAACTTCCATTACCTTAGAGCAGATAGAAATAAAAATCTAAAAATGTGGAATTTTAACCAATACCAAACTCTGAAATCTGTTCTACAACTAATTATTGCGATATACTTTGAAATTTATTGCTTTTATATATACATATTATTTAAAGAGAAGGAGGAGTATAACAGAGAAGATAGGATTTAACAAATAATTATGACTACTGAATCATTATATTGATATTTCTGCTGGTCTCCAATGTCTTGGAGCAGAAAGAAGAAAAAATGAAAAATCATGGAACTGTAACCCATACCAAACTTTAAAATCTGTTTTATAACTACGTGTTAAAATATACTTGGAAATTTATCGCTTTTTTGTATATATGTTATATTTCACAATAAAAAAAGATTTTGATATTCAGGAGTTGTAACTGTTATTTCTAAATTCTGAGATACTGAGCTATTTATGTATAACCAGGTCATTCTCTGAAACTTCAGGTATTTATGTGACACCTGAGACTCAGAGTTCGAGCTCCGAAGCTATGAAAGTCAGCATTACCCCAAACAGGAACTCTTTTTTTTTTTTTTTTAATGTTTTTTAAATTGTGAAAAGGTAACATACTAACAAAAAAGCAATAAATTTCCAAGTACATTTTAACAAGTAGTTATACAACAGATTTTAAAGTTTGGTGTGGGTCATGCTTTCACAATTTTTCATTTTTTCTTTTAGCTGCTCCAAGAAAATGAAGACCGAAAGAAATATATATAATGATTCAGCAGTCATATTCATTTGTTAAATCCTACCTTCCCTTTTTTTGTGAAAAATAATATATCTATACAAAAAAGCAATAAATTTCAAAGTACATTGCAATAATTCATTGTAGAATAAATTAAGAGTTTAGTATAGGCTACAACTCCATAATTTTAGGTTTTTATTTATAGCTGCTCTAAGGTACTGGAGACTAAAAGAAATAGCAATATACTGATTCAGCACTCATACTCATTTGTTAAACCCAACCTTTTCTGTATAATTCCACCACCATCTTGACCTTTCACTCACTCTTTAGGAGTATTTGGGCTATAGCCATTCTAACTTTTCATATTGGAAGGGGCTGTTGATAATATGGGGAATGGAACTAGTTGATGCTCTGGAGAGGCTGGCCCCTCGACAGTTCAGGACTTATCTGGTCCAGAGATTCATCTGGATGTTGTAGGTTTCTGGAAAGTTACCCTAGTGCATGGAGCCTTGGTAAAATCTTACAAAATGTCCTAGATATTCTTTTGGATTGGCAGGAATGGTTTTAGTTGGGGGTTGGCAAGTTATGATTGCAGCAATGTCTAACTGAAGCTTGCATAAGTATCCTCTTGACTCTATTTGAACTCTCCCACCACTGGTGCCTTATTTGTTACACTTTTTCCCCCTTTTGGTCAGGATGGAATTGTTGATCCCATGGTGCCAGGGCCAGACTTATCCCTGGGGTCATTTCCCATGCCACCAGGGAGACTTTTATCATTGGATGTCATGTCCCATGTAAAAGAGAGGGCTATGATTTTGCTTACAGAATTGGGGTTAGAAAGAGAAAGGCCATGTATGAGCGACAAAAGAGGTACTCCAGAGGTGACTCTTAGGCATACGTATATGTAGGCTAAGCTTCTCTGCTACATGTATAAACTTCATAAGAGTGAGCCTCAAGACCAAGGGCTTGACCTATTGGTTTGGTTTGTCCCTAATGTTTGACACAGTATCAGGAATTTCCCTGGTGGTAAAATTTAATAGTTGCATATTGTTTCTCCCATCCCTCAAGGAACTTTGCCAATACTTTTTGATTATCTGCTTAATGTACTCTGGGATGTATCAAGGCATTACATTAAACTATACAAGATTAAAGACTCTCATTCTTATTCTGGGCTCCCTGTGTTTGGATTGTTTAAATGATCTATCAAGATAGGTTGAATTAGATTATGTGCTACTGAAAATTTAGGTTCTGGACAAAATAACCCTTTTTCTCCTTTGGTCTCCAATAGTAGTGAAGTTCTAAAATCAGGCAATGTCTTCCTTACCCCTGTATTCTGAATTACCTTAATCTTGACCTGATCGGCTTTGTTCTTATTTCTAAATACCAGATTATACATATATAAAACAGTTGGTCAGGATCCAGAAATAACAATTACACCCCAGACTAAATGTGACTGCTATAAGAGCTTACAGTCTAGGCCCCAGTTTTCTTATATGTATTTTCTAAATGAGATCAAACAATATTTGCTCTTTTGTTTCTGGCTTATTTTGCCTCAACAAATGTTCCACATGTTCATTCACATCGTTGCATGCCTCACAACTTCATTCCTTTTTGTAGCAGCACAATGTTCGATCATATGTATACCCCCTCGTTTGTCAATCTACTTCTCAGTCAGTGTGTCTTTCAGCCATCTCCATCTGCTGGACCTCATGTATAATGTCCAAAGCCAACAGCCCAACAATTTTAGACAATTTCATTGTTCCCAAGAGAAAGGTAGCCAATGAACATACCCTCACCAAATAGAAAATCCAAACCTCCTCCTAACTCTTGTCCCTACTCCCATTATGTACCTCTGGTATTGCTGTGGTATTGTTGATGTTTTCCTATTAAACATAGCCCATAACATGCAATAACATTTTTCCACCTATACCCCGAAATTATACACTCTTTGTACAAGATTCATTCCTTTGAAGTAGCTCATGCAGGAACTTGTAGTGTTAATCAATGGGACACATGAGTCTATATAATCCCTTTCAATTATGTTCACCTTCAATATGGTAGTGTTACTTATAGACCCACTAGTGAATCACCTTCACATCAATCAATTCACTTATGATTAAGTTCAACCTCATTAGCTAACTCAAGTTTCTGTGTATCTTTAGGTCCCCTATATTCTATATTGTAAGCCTCTGATTTTACCTTTACCCTATTCATAAAAGCAGAATCATACAGTATTGATCCTTTTGTGTCTGGCTTATTTCACTCAGCTTTATGTCCTCAAGGCTTATCTGTCATGTGCTTCAGGACCTCGTTTCATCTTACTGCTGCATAATATTCCATTGTATGTATATACCATAGTTGGTTGATCCACTCATCTTTGATGGGCACTTGGATTTTTCCCATTTTGGTGATCGTGAATAGTGCTGCTATGAACAATCAGTGTGCAAATCTCTGTTTGTGTCACTGCTTTTGACTCTTCTGAGTATATGCCAAGTAGCGGTATTGTCAGGTCATAGGGCAACTTGATATTTAGTTTCCTAAGGAACCATCAAACTGTCTTCCATAGCAGCTGTACCATTGTACATTCCCACCAACAGTGCATAAGTTTCCCAATTTCTCCACATCCTCTCCAACATTTTTTGTTTCCTGTTTGTTTAATTCCAGCCGTTCTTATAGGTGTGGGTGGTATCACATTGTAGTCTTGATCTGCATTTCCTTTATAGCTAATGAGAATAAGCATCTCTTCATGTGCTTTTTTAGCCATCTGTATTTGCTCTTCAGGAAAATGTCTATTCATATCTTTAGCCCACTTTAAAATTGGGTTAATTGTTCTTCTGTTGTTGAGTTGCATGATTTCTTTATGTATAAGGATATCAAACTTTTAGCCAATGTGTGATTTCCAAATATTTTCTCCCATTGTGTTGGCTGCCTCTTCACCTATTTTGACAAAGGTGCAAAAGCATTTGATTTTGAGGAGTTCCCATTTATCTATTTTTTCTTTTGTTGCTTATGCTTTGGGTGTAAAGTTTAGGAAACTACCTCCTATTACTACGTCTTGAAGATGTTTCTCTACATTTTCTTCTAAGAGCTTTAGTTCTTATATTTAGGTGTTTGATCCACTTTGAGTTAATTTTTGTATGGATGTACAATAAGGGCCCTCTTTCATTCTTTTGGCTTTTGATATCCAGTTCTTCCATACCCATTTACTGAAAGGACTATGTTGTCCCAGTTCAGTGGATTTGGGAGCCTTGTCAAAAATTAGTTGGCCATAGACTTGGTGATCTATTTCTCCACTCTCAATTCAATTACATTGGTCAATACTTCTATCTTTGTGCCAGTACCATGCTGTTTTAACTACTGTGGCTTTATAATAATTTCAAATATCGGAAAATGTTAATCCTCCCACTTCATTCTTCTTTTTTTAGGGTACTTTTAGCTATTTGGGGTCTCTTTCCCTTCCAGATGAATTTGGAGCTAGTTTTTTCAAGTCTTCAAAGTAGATTGTTGGAATTTTTATTGGTATTGCATTGAATCTGTAGATCAATTTGCATAGAATTGCCATCTTAATTGTATTTAACCTTTCTATCCATTAGTAAGGAATATCTTTCCACCTATTTAGATCTTTGATTTCTTTTAACAATGTTATGTAGCTTTTTGTATACAAGTCCTTTACATCCCAAGTTAAATTCATTCCAGATACTTGATTCTATTAGTTGCTATTTTGAATGGAATTTTTTCTTTAACTGACTATTCAGTTAGGTTGTTGCTCATGTATAGAAACTTTACTGAGTTTTGCACATTAATTTTATATCCTGCCACCTTGCTAAATTTGTTTATTGGCTCAAGTAACTTTATTGTAGATTTCTCAGGATTTTCCAAGTATAATATCATGTCATCTGCAAATAATGAAAGTTTTACTTCCTCCTTTCCAATTTGGATGCCTTTTATTTCTTTTTCCTGTCTGATTGCTCTAGCTAGGGCTTCTAGTACAGTATTGAATAATAATGGTGACAGAGGGTATCCTTGTCTTGTTCCCGATCTTAAGGGGAAAACTTTCAGTCTCTCTGCATTGAATACGATGCTGGTTATGGGTCTTTCATATATGCCCTTCATCATATTGAGGAAGTTGCTTTTGATTCCTACCTTTTGAACTGTTTTTATCAGAAAAGGATGCTGAATTTTGTTGAATGCTTTTTCAGCATCAATTGAGATGATCGTGTGATTTTTTCCCTTTCATTTTGTTAATGTGTGGTATTACATTAATTGATTTTCTTATGCTGAACCATCCTGGCATTCCTGGTATAAACCCCACTTGATTGTGGTGTATAATTCTTTGAATGTGTTGTTGGATTTGATTTGCTAGTATTTTGTTGAGAACTTTTGCATCTAGGTTCATTAGGGAGAGTAGCCCATAGTTTTCCTTTCTTATAGCATCTTTACCCAGTTTTTGTATTAAAGTGATGTTAGCTTCATAAAATGAGTTAGGATAGTGTTCCTTTTTCCTCGATTTTTTTGAAAAGCTTGAGCAGGATTGTTGTTAGTTCTTTTTGGAATGTTTGAGAAAATTCCCTTGTGAAGCCATATGGCCCTGGATTTTTCTTTGTGGAGAGATTTTTTTTAATGACTGTTTGACTCTCTTTATTAGTGATTGGTTTGTTGAGATCTGTTTCTTCTCAGGAAAATGTAGCTTGTTTGTGTGTTTCCTGGAATTAGTTCATTTCATCTAAGTTGTCTAATTTGTTGGCATATAGTTGTTCATAGTATTCTCATGTTTTTTTTATATCTTCAGTGTCTGTTGTAATGACCCCCCCTCTCATTTCTAGTTTTATTTGCATCCTCTCTCTTTTTTCTTTTGTCAATCTTGCTCATGGTCCATTGATTTTATTAATTTTCTCAAAGAACCAACTTTTGGGTTTATTGATTCTTCCTATTGTTCTTTTGTTCTCCCATCCACCTAACTTTGCTTTAATCTTTATTTCTCTTCTTCTTTTTGCTTTGGGGTTAGTTTGCTGTTCTTTCTCAAGTTCCTCTGGGTGAGCATTTAGGACCTCGATTTTTGCTCTTTCTTCTCTTTAATATGGGTATTCAAGGCAATAAATTTCCCTCTCAGAACAGCCTTGCTGCATCCCATAAGTTCTGATATGTTGTGTTCTCATTTTCATTCATCTCTAGAAAGATACTGATTTCTCTAGCAATTTCTTCTTTCACCCACTGGTTGCTTAAGAGTATGTTATTTAATCTCTGTAGATTTGTGAAAGTACTCATTCTTCGGTGGTTATTGATTTTCAGCTTCATTCCATTGTGGCCAGAGAAAGTGCTTTGAATAATTTCAATGTTTTTAAATTTATAAAGATCTGTTTTGTGTCCCAGCATACAATCTATCTTGGAAAATGTTCAATGAGCACTGGAGAAGAATGTATATCTTGGTGTTTTGGGGGTGTAATGACCTATATATGTCTGTTAGGTCTAATTCATTTATCAAATTGTTTAAGTGCTCTATTTCCTTGCTGATCCTCTGTCTGGTTTTTTATCTATAGAGGAAAGTCATGTATTGAAATCTACTATTATTGTTGAGACATCTATTGCTCCCTTCAATTTTTTTTAATTTTTAAAATTAAAAAAAGATATGACGACAAACACAAACATTCTTAACATATGACCATTCCATTCTACATATATAATCAGTAATTCACATCATCACATATTTGCATATTCATCATCATGATCATTTCTTAGAACATTTGCATCAATTCAGAAAAAGAAATAAAAAGACAACAGAGGTGGACTTCCGGAGAAGATGGCGGCTTAGTAAGACGCGCGGGTCTTAGTTCCTCCTCCAGAAAAGCAACTAAAGAAACAGAAACAATACGAAACAGCTCCCGGAGTCACGACAGAGACCAAAAAGACAGCGTACCCCATTCTGGAACGGCTGAACAGGCAGGGAGAATCTGCTGCGGTGAGCTACCCGAGGGGCGCGCATTTTCCCGGCTGGGGCGGCTGGCGACTGGGGTCCCCTCCACGCACGTGGCTCCCCGGTCTGACTGGGAACGTTGGATAGTGGGGCCCTCCCGTCACGCTTGGCGTTTCGGGCCAGCTGGGCAATTAGGACCGGCACTCTCCCAAGCCGCAGCGGCCAGCGACCCCCACCTCCACGCGCGGTTTCCCGGGCCGACTCCCGTGCAGACAGACGAGCGCCACGAGCGCCACCTACTGGGCAGGAAAAGAAAAACAGAGCCCAGAGATTTCACAGAAAAAGCTTTCAACCAGCTGGGTCCCACACCCAGGGAAATCTGATCAAATGCCCAGACACCAGCAGAAAATAATGGATGACGCTCGGAAAATTGAAGATATGGCCCAGTCAAAGGAACAAACCAATAGTTCAAATGAGATACAGGAGCTGAGGCAACTAATGCTGAATATACGAACAGAAATGGAAAAATTCTTCAAAAACCAAATCAATAAATTGAGGGAGGACATGAAGAAGACATGGGCTGAACAAAAAGAAGAAATAGAAAATCTGAAAAAACAAATCACAGAACTTATGGGAGTGAAGGACAAAGAAGAAAAAATGGAAAAAACAATGGATACCTACAATGGTAGATCTAAAGAGACAGAAGCTACAATTAGTGAACTGGAGGATGGAACATCTGAATTCCAAAAAGAAACAGAAACTATAGGGAAAAGAATGGAAAAACTTGAGCAGGGGATCAGGGAACTGAATGACAATATGAAGCGCACAAATATACGTGTTGTGGGTGTCCCAGAAGGAGAAGAGAAGGGAAAAGGAGGAGAAAAACTAATGGAAGAAATTATCACTGAAAATTTCCCAACTCTTATGAAAGACCTAAATTTACAGATCCAAGAAGTGCAGCGCACCCCAAAGAGAATAGACCCAAATAGGCGTTCTCCAAGACACTTACTAGTTAGAATGTCAGAGGTCAAAGAGAAAGAGAGGATCTTGAAAGCAGCAAGAGAAAAACAATCCGTCACATACAAGGGAAACCCAATAAGACTATGTGTAGATTTCTCAGCAGAAACCATGGAAGCTAGAAGACAGTGGGATGATATATTTAAATTACTAAAAGAGAAAAACTGCCAACCAAAACTCCTATATCCAGCAAAATTGTCCTTCAAAAATGAAGGAGAAATTAAAACATTTATAGACAAAAAGTCACTGAGAGAATTTGTGACCAAGAGACCAGCTCTGCAAGAAATACTAAAGGGAGCACTAGAGTCAGATACGAAAAGACAGAAGAGAGAGGTATGGAGTAAAGTGTAGAAAGAAGGAAAATCAGATATGATATATATAATACAAAAGCCAAAATGGTAGAGGAAAATATTATCCAAACAGTAATAACACTAAAAGTTAATGGACTGAATTTCCCAATCAAAAGACATAGAATGGCAGAATGGATTACGACCCAGCAATACCACTGCTAGGTATCTACTCAAGGGACTTAAGGGCAAAGACACAGACAGACATTTGCACACCAGTGTTTATAGCAGCATTATCTACAATTGCAAAGAGATGGAAACAGCCAAAATGTTCATCAACAGACGAGTGGCTAAACAAACTGTGGCGTATACCTACGATGGAATATTATGCAGCTTTAAGACAGACTAAACTTATGAAGCATGTAATAACACGGATGGACCTAGAGAACATTATGCTGAGTGAGTCTAGCCAAAAACTAAAGGACAAATACTGTATGGTCCCACTGATGTGAACCGACATTCGAGAATCAGCTTGGAATATATCATTGGTAACAGAGACCAGCAGGAGTTAGAAACAGGGTAAGATAATGGGTAATTGGAGCTGAAGGGATACAGACTGTGCAACAGGACTAGATACAAAAACTCAAAAATGGACAGCACAATAATACCTAAGTGTAATGTAACTATGTTGGAACATCGAATGAAGCTGCACCTGAAATATGGTTTTTTGTTTGTTTGTGTGTTTGTATCTTTTGTTTTTGTTTTTTTTCTTTTTCCTTTATATATATATATATATATTATTAGTATTATTATTTTAATTCTCTTCTCTATATTAACATTCTATATTTTTTTCTGCTGTTTTGCTAGTTCTTTTCCTAAATCGATGCAAATGTACTAAGAAATGATGATCATACATCTATGTGATGATACTAAGAATTACTGAGTGCATTTGTAGAATGGAATGATTTCTAAATGTTGTGTTAATTTCTTTTCTTTTTTTTTGATTAATAAAAAAATAAAAAAAAAAAAGACAACAGAAAAAATCCATATATACCATACCCCTTACCCCTCCTTTTCTTTTTTAATTAATTTATTTTTTATTTATGATACATAACCCCATACAAACACAAACACTCTTATCATATGATCATTCCGTCCTTGTTATATAATCAATAACTCACACTATCATCACATAGTTGTATAGTCATCATAATGATCCTTTCTTAGAACATCTTCAATTCAGAAAAAGCAATAAAAAGAAAACAGAAAAAAGCCATACATACCATACCCCTTACCCCTCCCCTTCACTGATCACCAACATTTCAATCTACTAAATTTATTCTAACATTTGTTCCCCCTATTATTTATTTATTTTTAATCCATATGTTTTACTTGTCCGTCGATAAGGTAGACAAAAGCTCCCTTCAGTTTTCCCAGTGTTTGTCTCATGTACTTTGTAGCTCCTTGATTGGGAGCATAGACACTTATATTGTTATTTCTTCTTGGTGAATTGTCCCTTTTATTAATATATAGTGTCCTTTTTCCCTTATGATGTCTTTACATTTAAAGTCTATTTTGCCTGATATTAGTATAGCTACTTCTGCTTTCTTTTGGTTACAACTTGAGTGGAAAATCTTTTTCCATCCTTTCACTTTCAATCTATTTGTATCCTTGTTTCTAAGACATCTCTCTTGTAAGCAGCATATAGATAGATTATATTTCTTAATCCATTCTGCCACTCTGTATCTTTTAAGTGGTAAATTTATTCCGTTAATATTCAAATTATTACTATAAAAGCATTTCTTGAATCCACCATCTTATCTTTTGAATTTTGCTTGTCAGGTCTATATATTCTTTTCCCTCTTTCTTGTTTTATCCTTTAAGTTACCCTTACTGGTACTCTTCAATTCTGTGCTGTCCTCCAGACCTCCCTCTCCTGTCTCTTTTTCTTTTCAGCCAGCTTAGTATTTCTTGTAGGGCTGGTCTCTTGTTGACAACTTCTTTCAGCATTTGTTTGTCTTTGAAAATTTTAATCTCCCCCTCAGTTTTGAAGGACAACTTGACAGAGTAGAAAATTCTTGACTGGAAGTTTTCTCTTTCAAGATTTTAAATGTATCTTACCACATATATTAAATATGACATATTTAAGATCTGGGTTTTATAATGCCAGTTGAGTAGTCTGAACTCAGTCTTATGTGATTTTCCTCATACGTAGGATATCGTTTTTCTCTTGTTGCTTTCAGGATTTTGTGCTTCTCTTCAACATTTGACAGACTGATTAGTATGTGTTTTGGGGAAGGCGTACTTGAATTTATTCTATTTGGAATTCAATGGACTTCTTTGATTTGCATATTTATGTCCTTTATAAAGGCTGGGAAGTTTTCCCCCAGTATATTATCAACTAATCTTCTTAGCTCTTTACTCTTCTCTTCTTCTGGGACACTGATGATTCTTATATTTGTATGTTTTGTTTTGTCCATCATTTCCCTGAGATCCAATTCAGAATTTTCCATCTTTTTTTGCCATTTGCCCTTTTGTGCGTTTGAAATCAGTTTCTTGTCCTCTAGTTCATTTATTCCTCTTCAAATCTGCTGTTGTGTGTCTCTAGTATATTTTTTATTTGGTGTACAGCATCTTTAATCTCGTGATATCTATTATTTTTCTATTTATTTTTTCAAATTCATCTTTATGCTCTTCTATTGTTTTTTTTTTTTGTCTCCTTTATGTCATTAGCCATCCCACTGATTATGTAGTTTAGTATAGTTATATGAGCATCTTTGATTAGTTGTTCCAAAGTTTGGTTTTCTTCCAGAGTTTTACTGTGGTCATTAGGTTGGGCTATATCTGTCTGCATCATGATATGCTTAATGAGCTTCTGTTGCCTTCAAGGCATGTAAATATCTTAATAGGGTTACTTTGGAGGTTGATTTCCTTCAGTAGTCTAAAGTTTTGTGTTTGCCAGAAGGGTGTGGAGCAGGATGTGGGGCCTGGGGCACAAGAGTGCAGTGATGGGTTGCAGCGCAGGTGTAGGCAGGAGTCAGGAAGCTACACTGGCACTCGTGAGCCTGGGGTGCAGGGCATAGAGTTGTGGAGATGTGGTGTAGGGGTCCTGGGGGCAGGGTGCACCTCAGGCAGGCCTTGGAGCACAGGAACAGGGTGCGGTATGGGGGAAACAGAGGTAGGGTGCAGCAGGAGGCAGATGTGGGGCTAAGTGGATGCATGGGAGCTGGTGCACAGGCAAGATGTGGGTGAGTGCGTGGAGCATGGGGTTTTTTGGTATCAGGTTATGGGGTAGGTGGCACAGAGGTCAGGGCACAGGAAGGGCAGGGTGCAGGTGTGTCCTAGCACAGGTGGAGGGGTTCTGGGGGCTTGGGATGCAGATGTGTGAGTGTAGGGGCAGGTCACACTTCACGGGGTTTGCAGGACATGGGTCAGGAATGGGTGATGTTTGGTGGGTGGGGCCTGGCATAGGTGTGCCGGTGTGTGGGAGGTGTTGGGGCAGGGATGCATGTGTGTGCAGTGGGGGCTATGTAGCACAGATGCACATATGAGCACCTGCCAGGTATAGCAGCAGGGCACTTGTGCCAGGGGGTGGGGCAAGGGTGTGCACGTGTGCAGGGCAAGGAATCGGGATGCAGGTGTCAAGAGTTTGGTGCACAGATGCATGGGCATCTGGTGGGGAGGATGTGGCTGTAAGCATGTACGGATCTGTGGGGCAGCCCTAGGGTGCACAGGTCTAGGGACAGAGACCTGGTGTGGTCTGTAGCATGCGCAGACCTCAGGGGCAGCTGGCTAGGGTTGAGTCTGCTTGGGCAGGGGGGATGGATGGGGGGGGGGGGCGCATGTGCATCCCAGATGCGCAAGTCAGCGCTTGCCCGGAGCTGGGGAGCATGGCTTGGGTATGTGCATGCTTGTGTGTGTATGTGAGAGGTCCTTACACTGATGTACAAATGAACAGAGCTTAGGGGGGGACTAGGGCGGGGTTCCGCAAGTGAATGGGCTAGGGGCAGATGTGGCCTTGGTTTGAAGGTGAATGTAAGTGGCCTGGATTTGCAAGCGACAGCCTGCAAGGGGCAGGGAGTGGGAGGTGGGGGTCAAGGGGCTGGGCATGGCTGCATGAGTCTCTGGAAGGGCGCGGCAAGGCTGCACACTTGCTCAGGAGAAGTGGGTCAGGCTGGGGCAGGCATGCGCACAGGGCAGGGTGTGGGCTGGGGAACCTGTGGGGGTCAGGTAGGCAGGCAGGTGACAGGGTTCAGGTGCATGGGATGTGGGAGGAGTTGTGGGATGTGGGGTGGGGGCAGCACAAATGAAGGCAGCATTCAAGGAACACGGCTTGGCTTGTCCCCATCTCCCTGTCTGTGCATTCCTGATGGGTCCAGTCTCCATTTGGCTGTTTGCACTGGCTGAATGGTCCCTGATTCTCTGTATCTCAATTCTTTGGCTTTTGCAACCAGGGCTTCCCTATGTGATGTAGAAGATCCTCCCAGTTCACCTGCACCCTGGAATCACTATCCCAATCACTTTTCCATCCCTTCTCTAGCTGTTCCTTGAAGCAGGGGTGAACTCAACCTATCTATTCTATTCTACCATCTTCCCATACAGCAACTCTTTAAAAAGTTGAGAAAGGAATCAGACTTTGGCTAGAGATATGAATGAAACTGTTCTGGATAGGACTAACGTAAATCAGAATACAGGGTAAAGGATGAAATGGTCTATATTTTTAAACTTCAATTTCTGTGTGAAACAAAGAAAGAGATGTTTATTTAGTGTAAAATATATTTTTGGGGTAGTGCATTATCTAATTTAACTTGTATGGTCAGTTTATTTGAACTCCATAATTACATAAAATCTTGAATAGGGTGTGAGATCTTGTTGGTTTGACAGGTTAGTGTGATGTACCGATACATCCCAGAGTAATTTGGGTAGAGAATAAAAAAGTATTTGCAATGTTCCCTTGGGGAACTGAGTAGAAAGGAGGATATATTCAACTTCCCCATTTGGGGAATTCATGAGATTCTCATAAGTTGTGGGGACAAACAATTCAATAGCCTGAGCCCTCGATCTTGGGGTTCACCCCTATGAAACTTATTCCTGCAAAGGAGGAGCTAAATTTACTTATGATTATGCCTATAACTCACCCTCAGAGAACCTCTTTTGTTGCTCAGCTATGGCCTCTCTCTCTAAGCCAACTCAGCAGGTGAACTCACTGCCCTCCCCACTATGTGGGACATGACTCCCAAGGGTATAAATCTCCCTGGCAATATGGGACAGAAATCCCCAGGATAAGGCTGGGATTTTCTCAATCATGGGATTGAGAAAGTTTTCTTAACCAAAAGGGGGAAGAGAAAATGAGACAAAATAAAAGTTTCAGCGACTGAGAGATTTCAAATGGAGTTGAGAGGTTATCCTGGAGGTTATTCTTAAGCATTATATTTTATATATATAATATAAAATACACTTTTTAGTTTATAGTGTATTAGAGTGGCTAAAAGGAAGTACCTGGGACTGTTGAACTGTATTCCAGTAGCCTTGATTCCTGAAGACGGTTTGTAACTAACTATATAACTTTTATAATGTGACTGTGTGATTGTGAAATCCTTGTGTCTGGTGCTCCTTTTATCTAGGGTATGGATAGATAAGTAAAAAAATATGGATAAAAATAAATAAATAATAGAGGGGTGATAAGGGGTAAAAAAAAAAAAAAAGTAGATTGAAAGCCTAGTGGTTAATGAGAGGGAGGGGCAAGGGGTATGGGATGTGTCATGATCAGGTTCATGTGTCAACTTGGCCAGGTTGTGGTGCCCAATAGTCTGGTCAGGCAAGCTCCGGTTTATTTATTGCTAGGTGGACATTTCATGGACTGAAATCATGATTACTTTGGTTGCATCCACAGCTGATTGCACTTGTAGTCAGCTAAGGGGAGTGCCTTCTGCAATGAGTGATGCTTAATCTAGTCATGGAAGGCTTTTAAGAAGGATTCAGAAGAGACAGTCCTTCTTCCTGCTTTAGCCGGTGAGCTCCTCCTGTGGAGTTTGTCCAGACCCTTCATTAGAGTGGCCAGCTTCACAACCTGCCCTACAGATTTTGGACTTTTCCATTCCCACGGTTGCCCAGCCAGCCTCTTCTGAGAGTTCGTTGAGGACCTTCATCAGAGTTACCAGCTTGTGGCCTACCCTACAAACCTTGGACATGAGACACTTATAAATTTTATATCTACAGATATCTTCTACTAATTCTGCTCCTCTAGAGAACCCTAGCTAATACAGGATGTATGAGTTTTTATTTTTTTTCTGGAGTGATGCAAATGTTCTAAAAATGATCATGGTGATGAATACATAATTATGTGATGATATTGTGAGTCACTGATTTTATACTTTGGATGGACTATATATGTGCAGATATGTCAATAAAAATATTTTTAGAAAAACAGTACTGGAAGAACTGGATAAATACATGGGAACTAATGATATGTGACCCCCTACTTCATGCCATACACAAAATTTGAGATGATCATAGACCTAGATTTAAAACTTCAGTCTTTTAGAAGGATGTGAAAACACTAACCATAAAAAAAAAGTTGTTAAACTGAATTGTATCAAAATGTCAAACTTCTCATCAAAACGCATTGTCAAAAAAAATCAAAAGGTAAGCCACAGACTGGGAGAATATATTTGCAATATATGTGTCTAACAATGGACTTGTCTGGTATAAATGACTCCTACAACTTAAAAGACAAACAACCCAATCAATAATTGAGCAAAAGACTAGAAGACACTTCATGAAAGAAGAAACATGATTGATCAATAGGTACCCGGAAGGATGCTCACAGCATTAGTCTCAGGGAAATATAAATTAAAACCACAATAAGGTACCATTTTACACCCACTAGAAATAAACTTTCATACATTCTGAATGGAAGTGTAAAATGGTAAATTTTTGGAAAATAGTTAAGGATAATTGCAAACAGCATTCAGTAAGCAGAAGGACATTCCCTTTTCTCTAAGGTCCCCAGCCACCCTTTACATTCCAGGGAGGTACTGTGCAGTTAAAATGAAATTCCCCACCCCAAATATCTTTCCTTATTCACTGTATTGATTCACCCTAAGAAACTGAGAATCAAGAGAATAATTCTGGTTGAGTTAGAAAGCACAAAACAAAGACGTCGGGGTGCTGAAATTGCAGCCAGATGTCAGGGTTAGCCCAGAAATCTTACCCAATTACAGAGAATGTAAAACTTCTTCCTTAAGCAGTAAGTAGGTATTTTCCCTTAGAGAGGGTTTGAATTCCCTGTCACATCTCAGTTTGTTGGACCACAATAGACCAAGGAACTCATTAATCACAGGCAACTCAGATCCCACCCCATTTTCCAAAGCAGTTCTTGTTTTTCAAGCCCCATATTCCCAGAACCAGCAGATTTCACTCCTTAAGAGGAGGTAGGAAAAATCAGAAGGCAGCAAGTGGAAACCCATAACCATGAAGGATGGACAAAGCCTGGTGGATTCCAGCCTTCCCAGCACGCAGCTGTGTGGAGGTTTCCCAGCCACTGCTTTGCTCCAAGCCTGCAGCTGCACTTCTCTCCCAGACTCCCGGCACTTAGGAAGATACCTATTGCAAACAGAATTCACAAATATTCCCCATTCTTGTTTTCTGTTTGTCTCCAAACGTTTTCATCTCATCATCACCACTCCATCAAACCAATCTTTCTTCCACACACCCTAATGAGGTTGTTGAGAGTAGAACACACTCGAGTCCTTCTATAGAACCTGATTACCTCTCTTCATTTCCACTTCTCCAGCCCTTATCTGTTGCATGAGAGTGTAGCCTCTGAGGTCAGTCTTCTTGGGTTCAAATCTAAACTGTGTGAGCTATGTGACTTTGGACTTTGGTTCAACCTCTTAGTGCCACAATGTCTTCTCTGTAAAAAGGAATTATGATAATAGTAGGATCTACCTAATAACACTGTTGTTTAAACAACATAAAGCACACAGAACCCCTGATTATCATTACTACCATAGTCTTCTAACAGATCTTTGCATTTTCACTCATGTTTGTTTTGTGGATTTTGATTTTGAGTTAATTTTAGATTCACATGCAGTTGGAAGAAATAATGCAGAGAAATTCTTTTCACCCAGTTTCCCCCAACGGTAACATCTTGCACAACTATAGCACATATCACAACCAGGAAATTGACATTGATAAAACCAACCGAGCTAATTCAGATTTCACCAGTTTTGCATGCACTTATTTGTGTTTGTGTGCATTTGTGTTGCATGTATTTAATTCTATGCAATGTTATCGTGTGTGCATAGTTGTGTACCCACCACCACATGTGACAGAACAATTCCATTTGTATTACCCTTTAAGGTCATAACCACCTACCTTCCACCATCATCCCCAGCCCTCAGCCACAACTAATCTGTTCCCTGTCTCTACAGTTTTGTTATATCAATAATGCTATATAAATAAAATCATAGAGTATTAACCTTTTGAGACTGATTTTATCGCTCAGCATAATTCCCTTGGAATCCATCCAAGTTGGTGTGTCTATCAATAGTTTTTTTCTTTTTTTCCTTTTATTGCTTAATAATATTCCATGATATGGATGTACCACAGTTTGTTTAATCATGCACCCACTGAAGGATATTTGACTTCTTTTCAGTTTAGGGCTCTTACAAATAAAGCTGCCAAGAACATTTGCAAACAGATTTTTGGGTGAACATAAATTTCCTTTTATCTGAGACAAATGCCCAGAAGAATAATTGCTATGTCATATGGTAAGTGCATGTTTAGTTTTCTAAGAAATTACCAAGTGCTTTTCCAAAGTGGCTGTACTATTTTACATTCCCACCAGCAATGTATGTGTGATCGGTCCAGTTTCTCCACATCCTCATGAACATTTGGTGTTATCATTATTTTTTATCTTAGCCACTCTGACAGGTAGGTAATGGTGTCCCATGGTGGATTTTTTCGTTATTTCTTTTTAATTAGAGAAGTTATGAAAATTATGCTTAAAAGAAAAGGGTTCGGGTGCACGGATGGTTCAGTGGTAGAATGCTCACCCTCCATGCAGGAAATCCAGGTTTGATTCCCGAACCATGCACCCTCCCACCCCCGCCAAAAAAAAGAAAGACAGGGTTCTCACATACCACCCTATTAACACCTCACTCACCGAGTTGGTTTTTTTTTTTAAACTTTTAAAATTGTATAATATAACACATACACAAAACAAAGAAAGAAAAAAGCAATAGTTTTCAAAGCACTCTTCAACAAGTAGTTACAGGACAGATCCCAGAGTTTGTCATGGGTTACCATACCATCATCTCAGATTTTTCCTTCTAGCTGCTCCAGAATATGGGAGGCTAGAAGTAACATATATGTAGTATGCTGTATGGTGGGGTCACATTTCATTATTATTTCCATGTGAATAGCCTGTTATTGCAGCATCATTTGTTGAATTTTGGTCGTTTGTTTTGTTGGTTTCTTTGTTTTGTTTGTTTGGGAAGTGCATGGGCTGGGAATCGAACCCAGGTCTCCCACATGGCAGGCAAGAATTCCACCACTGAACCACCTTCGCACCCCTGGAATATATGTTTTTTTAATCATCACTTTTTTTTTTACTTTTTTTGCGAAAATAACGTATATACAAAAAAAAAGGCAATAAATTTCAACACACAGTGCAACAATTAGTTGTAGAACAGATTCCAGAGTTTGGTATGGGTTACAATTCCACAGTTTTAGATTTTTACTTCTAGCTGCTCTAAGATACTGGAGACTAAAATAAATATCAATATAATGATTCAGCAATTCTATTAGTTTGCTAAGCTGTACCTTCTCTGTATAACTCCTCTGATCTTTCTCCCACTCTTTAGGGGTATTGGACTATGCCCATTCTAACTACATGTTGGAAGGACTGTCAAGAACAAGGGATAGGGAGATGAAACTAGCTGATGTTCTGGAAAGGCTGGCCCTCCTTGGTTTTAAGAGCTCACTGTGGTTTTAATTTGCTTTTCCCTAATGGCAAATGATGTTGAACATCTTTTCATATACTTATTTGTCATCCATATCTCCTCTTTGGCAAAATATCTGTTCATGTCTTTTGTCCATTTTCTAATTTTTTTTTTTTTTTTTTGCTGTTGCATTTTGAAGGTTCTTTATATATTATAGATACAAAATCTTTATTGGGTATGTGGTTTGCAAACATTTTCTCCTGGTCTGTAGATTGTCTTTTCATCTTTCATTCTCTTCACAGGGTCTTTTGCAGAACAAAAGGTTTTTAAATTGTTAAGTTCCAATGTAGCAATTTTCCTTTTATGTGTCATACCTTTAGTGTCAATTCTAACAACTCCAAACCAGGCAAAACAAAACTATTAAGTTATGAATGCATGCTTACCATGTAAAACTATGTATATATTTTAAGAACACCAAAGTGATTACTATAAAAATAAAGTTTGTGTTCACTTTGGAGGAATGGAGAGAGAAGCGATAGACAAGAGAAGGAAAGTGGCTTGTGGAATGCTGACCTCATTCTTCTCCTGGGCAATGCTAGTGAGGGTTTGCATTGATATATCATTGAGCTGTACATATTCATTTTGCGTACTGTTCTGTATTTTTGTTCTATTTCACAAAAGAGGAGGTTTAAAAAAGTGAAGGAGAGTTATTGTATGGTGGTAGGTAAGCCTGGAGGACTCCAAATACTTAAGAGTTGCACAGTAGATATAGTGACTAGGGGTCTGGTTGTGAATTAGATTCTGCCAGTGTGATGTACTTGGTGCAGATTGTAAGGGGGAGAGAGAAAGAGGCTCCCTTCCTGCGCCTCCACCTACTCCACCGGTCAGCACAGATTTGGAGCTTGGGGAATTTTAGTTGTAATATTCCAGTGCTTGTCTAGTCACTAACTTCACTGAGTATAGGAAGACACTTCCAGTGCCTATGATGGCTTCCTGATCCCTGGAGCACAGCTCTGGTGGGATGTTCTTGAGCCTGACAGTTCCAGTATCAATCTCCTGCCAGGCAATGGGCACGTATGTATAATCCTCTTAAAGAAATGGGAAAAAATTAATAATTGTGAACAACAATACATTCTACTACAGTATCTAGATATCTTACATACACATGTAGCAACATTCATCATGGCAAACACCAGGAAAAAAATTGGGTTACAGACTTAAATGTAAAACATAATACAATAAAATTGTTAGAAAAAATATGGGAGAAAATCTTTGGAAGCTATGGATGGTTGACATTTTTTGAAAAGCCATGACAGTTAGTATGTAGCAGCCAGAGTGATTTTTCTGAACTAAAAATGAAAATGTGTCATTCCCTTGCTTAAATACTTCAATGGCGTCTAACTGAACTTAGATGAAAAGCTATAGCCGTCATTACAGCCTGGAAGGTCACCTACCTTTTCAGCCTCATCTTGTTCCACTCTCACCCACCCCAACAATACTCCAGCCACATTAGCTTCTTCTCCATGCCCCAGACATTCCAAAGACTTTGGAATTGCCTTTCCCACCATTTGGAAGGCCCTTCCCTTGGTTCCTCACTAAGCTGGCTCCTTGTCATCCTGAAATCTCATTTAAACATCCTCAGATCTTTTCGGATGACTCTGTGAAAGTAGGACCTTCACACAACCACCCATCCTTCTTTATCACAGCAGCCTGCAAATGTCATATGTCCTTCACAGCCTTTATCACTTTTTGTAATTACTTTACTTACTTATTTATCATCTACCTCTTCCAGTTTATGGTAATCTCACAAAATAAAAAGGGCCTATTTGATCTTGTTCATGTTGCCTCTCCTGTGTTTAGCACAATGTCTGGCACAGAGTAGATACGTCAAAATATTAGTTAAATGTTGTTGTTGGGGCTAGAGTTTGTGATGGTGTATTAAATTTTGTCTCAGCTTTAGGAAGAATTTCCTAAAACTAGAACTGTGTGGAAAGAAATGACTACTTGGAATGTCTGGAGCTCTGTCCTTGGAGCAGGATGACATAGAAGCATATCAAGACCTTCAAAAAGCCTGACAAAGCAATGTAGGGTTCCTTTCAACTCTAAAATGTGTGATGAAATGAGAGAAGAAAAGCTGCAGAATGGTTCTTGTGCCAGTTTGAAAGGATGCTTGTACCCTAGAAAAGCCATATTTTAATTCTAATACCATTTTGTAAAGGCAGCCTTTTCTTCTAATCCCTATTCAGTACTGTATGTTTGAAACTATAATTAGGTCATATCCTTGGAGAAGTGACTCAATCAAGAGTGGTTGCTAAGCTGGATTATGTGGAGATGTGTCTCCACCCATTTGGGTAGGTCTTGATTAGTTTACTGCAATCCTATAAAAGAGGAAACATTTTGGAGAATGCGAGAGATTCAGAGAGAGCAGAGCAGAATGACATAGCCGCGAGAAGCAGAGTCCACCAGCCAGTGCCCTTTGGAGATGAAGAAGGAAAACACCTCCTGGGGACCTTCATGAAACAGGAAGCCAGGAGAGAAAGCTAGTAGATTATGCCATGTTCACCATGTGCCTTTCCAGATGAGAGAGAAACTCTGTGTTCACCATGTGCCTTCTCACTTGAGAGAGAAATCTTGAACCAAGGTGTCTTTTCCTGGATGCCTTTCATTGGACATTTCTATAAACTTATTTTAATTGGGACATTTTCTCGGGCTTAGAACTGTAAACTAGCAACTTATTAAGTTCCCCTTTTTAAAAGCCATTCCATTCCTGGTATATTGCATTCTGGCAGCTAGCAAACTAGAACAGTGCTATAAGTGGCAAGTTCAAAGTTTTGGACAAATCCACTAATGTTCATTTGGAGTCTGGCCTGTCCTTCTAATCAGTATCAGCCCAGAATGTCCAAAAGCAGGAGCAGAGGGAAAACATACTAAAGAAGCAATGATGAGATTTTGATAATTGGGGGGTTAAGTAATCAAAAGAGAAGCTATAGGGAAAACAGGTAATACAAAAATGGGAGAGTGTTAGGGAGCCAAAACTAAACAATTTCCATCTTATTATTTCCTTTCTCTTCCCATGCTGGACTTAACCACTTCCGTAGTTGGTCAGCAGACAGTGATTCAAGGATCACTGTAAGTTGTCAGCTTGGTGCTTATGTCATATCTGGGTTATTAAAGGACAGATAAAATTCTATATTCAGCAATATTTATCTGTCTTGTCATTCACCTGTTTATTCACCAAATATTACTGAGCACTCCTTGAGGCATGTGGGGGAGGGCTATAGAACTAAAGAGAAAATTCCAATGCACAGTGATATGTGCTGGGTAGGGAGACTCAAAAGTCACTCTAGGAGCGTGGAGGAGAGTAACCTAGACTGGGGGAGATTAGGAAGGTGACCTGGAGCAGGTAGCACCTGAGCTGAGCATTGAAGGATGAGGAAATGCTGAACCAGTAAAAAAAGGAGTGTGAAGGGTTTTTCTGGCAGAGAGGAAAGCATGTACAAAGGCTGGAGATGTGAGTTAATATGGCATGCTCTGGGAACCAACACTGATGAAGAATAATCGGAAGCTAGATTTGTGGCTGGAAGGACCTGAGACAGAGATTCTGAGGGACAGATCATTGGAGCCCTTTTGTGTCAACTAAGGGGATTTGTAGTTTATTCCGAAATTAATAAGAAATGCTGAAAGATGTCAAGCAGGGCAGTAAATCGGAAAAATATACCTGTCAGCTATATGGAAAATGCTTTGGAGGGAAGGAGCTAATAGAAGCAAGTTTAGGAGACTGTTGGAATAATAAATAGTGAGAAGTGAGGATTTATGGTCCCTGATAAAGGAAGTCGGGGTGGGAGGGAGGGGAAAGATTTTGAAGATGCATTAGAATGAGTGGTCTGAACTTAGACGGGTGAAGGAAAGAGAAGCTCCCAGCTCAGGCCTTAGGAATGAATGGAGGTGCCCTGAACTAAGATCCAGAGGAAGAGCACTGTGGGGCCACTGCTTTGGACCTAAAGGTTTGGAAGTGCCTGAGCAGCACCCTAGGAACGTGTCACACTCATGGGTTGGAATATTTAGATGTGACAAAATAGTCTTGAAATTTTAGTATTTTTTCCTTCTTCTTTCTTGACCCTCCCCACCATTCTCCGAGTCATTCAGCACTATCCACGTGGCCTCAAGGAGAATGAATAACAAGAAAGAAATGGGAAAAAAATGTTAATACTCTTCTTCTTCTTTTTTTAAATGTCCAGTCTAGGCTCTCCAAAGTCAAAAAGAGAGGCCTGAGTGGAGCAGGATTTAGAGTTTATGCCATAAAAAGGTGACGATGCAGATGTTCTTTTGGACCTTACCAACCAAGAGTCAAACACAGAGTTCTAGGCTCTTGCTGAGTCAAGGAATCCAGGCTATTTATATACTGAAAGAAATACCTGATTTGGGTTGGAAGCTGCATCCCATGACAATTCACTAGTACATGAAGTTTTGAGATTAATGGTTACATTTCACAGGTGGTAACATTAAACATGTACAGTTTAGATGTTTCTGCAGATAATCTCTGGAGATACTTTTATAATTACAAGATGGGGAACAGCACAGTTGAGTACAAATCTTTACACAAGGGCCTTCAGTCTATGAAGACTTATGGCCTCTTCTTACACCTGTGTCAATAGCGTCATCTCTCTAGAGTTTCTTTTCACAAGTAATGCTTAATTAATAAGCTTTTGGGCTCTGGCTGTAGGCAGGTTTTTATGGCCAATATGAATGGAAAATAGAGTTAATAAACAGCATACAAATTTATAGATAGGTCAAGAAAAGATGGTGAGATCTATAATATTATGCCTCCACACATACACAAAATTAGACTGTGAATAGAAGGAAGGTGAGATAGGACACTGTTCTTCTATCCTTGGGAGAAGGTGACCAAGGCTGCAAAGGCCCCAGAGGTGGAGGAGGTGTCTGTGTGTGTGTGTGTACGCATGTGCGGAAGATGGAAGAAATTTTGAGCACATTCATTAAAACATTCTAAGCTCCATGTGGGTTCAAATCCTGGGTCAGCCATTTATTAGCTTTGTGACTTCAAGCAAGTTACTTAACCTCTCTGTGCTTCAGCTTCCTCATCTGAAAAATGAGGAAATTAGGGCTGACAATAATAGTAGCAGACATCACAGATTTGTTGTGAGAATTAAATGAGTTAATATCATATAAAGCCCTTGAAACAATACCTGGCACGTTAAACTAAACAAAGAGTTTACTATTATTTTTTTTGTTTGAAAAAAGACCCACCAGAGGGAGTGGAGAAGACTGATTTGTATGGGAGTTGGGAGGTGGGATGTGGAAAGTGGATTCCAGAACATAGTGTACAGATTACTTAAAACAAGAGGAAGAACATTTCCCCCTAAACCAGGGGATATATGTTAAGGAAAGCTGCGGATGTTGATGGATTCAATTTTTTTTTTGGATTTGATTTTGAAGGGTTGGAGGTTGAACAAGATTCTGTCCAATGACCCCTATTTTACTATGAATAGCTGAGGTGCACAGGGAGATGGTATAATTGAGAAATTAGGATTTAAGGGATGATTTTGATTACTGAATCATATTCCTTTCTGCTTTCTGGGATATTGGAATAGACAGGGGAATAACTGAAATCCCTAAACTATACTTCAGCTGCCCTGATATCTGAAATGAATGTAAAACCCCTTATCCTGTGCCTTTGTGACTATAAGAGCTGCTATGCCCTTTATCTGAGCATGTTCTTGTAGGACAAAGGCCCTAATGCTAATGAAGTAGACACTAACTAGCCTCAGCCCTGGACATATGTAAATCATATCAGCTAGATTCTGCTATTTAAAGATAACTTATCTTCCTTCCTTTTGCCTTACACCTTCAGAACTGAAATGATAGCTCTGTCTCCCCTCCTTTCAGCTTATGTTCTATTGAAGTGAACTCCTTTACTGCTTTGAACTTGCTATTCGAAATGAACTCATCTCCCCTTGCTAAAATCATTAAAAATCTCGAATCCTCTAAACTCGGGGAGACAGATTTTGGGCTGCTAGGCCATCTGCTCTCCTCCTATGTGCCTAGTAATAAACTCGTTCTCTCTTTGAAACCCCAGTGTCTCAAGAATTGGTTATTGAGCACGTGGGGAAGAAGAATCCATGGCCTTTGTCTGGCAACAATGAACTAAGGCACCTCTTACTGTCTAGTTACGACTTTAGCTCCTGATTGGTCTTCTTGCTGCCTCTTTCTTCCCTTTCCAGATTTCCAACAACCGTTTAACACAATATAGAACCCCGAACAACCCATAAATTCTTGCTGATTAATCTGGTGGTACATAGCTAAAAGCCCAAAACTCTCTCTTTTCAAAAAAAATTGTACAGTAGGACCTCATTTTACATGAACTCAACACATGCAAAATCAGGTTTACGCATTTGGCAACTGGAGAAAATAAATGCAGAGAGAGAGAGAGAATTAAGATTTTAAACATTATTTCTATGTTTAATTTTGTTTGCATATTGTCACTAGAGTGTTTGTCAGCCTTATTTGTTAAAAAAATAGGTGATAGGTATGTTCGTATAAGAAATTCTTGTTCCACTACATAGTGGAGTTTGTTATTATGCACCTCTTATATAGAGCTGGGCAGCACAGTAGCCTCAGGGTGGTGGTGGGAAGTGAGGGGCAAGGAATACTGACCCAGCCAAGGTCTCCAGGCAATACAGTCCCCCAGCTCACCGATGTTGGGCACATTCCCTGCCTCCCATTGGCGGTCACCAATTTTCTTCCTCTGGTGGGGAGGGCAGAGAGGACTTGGGATGGTACAAACTGCTGGGCATACTTGAGAGAGAGAGAATTAAGTTTAAAAAATAACATTTCTATGATAAATCTTGTTTACTTACTGTTTATTTGCCTTATTTATATAAAAATGTAAGGTATATTTATATAAGAAATACTTATTAATTATAGGGTTCCCTATTGTGCACAATTTTCAACTTAGGCAAAGCGTCTTGGAATGTATTGGTGGTGTAAAATGAGGTCGTACTGTATTTCATGATTGCACTATACAGGCAAGAGCACCCATTTGCTTCATAGGCCTGAAGACAAAAGTGGCCAATGCATGTACAAAACCTGCCCATTGATAGGCTGAGAAACTTTCTGCTTCTTATAAGTAAAATAGGCAGCAATGTCAATGAAATTTCAGAAGAACAGTACAATGAGTAAGTATGTGTGTGTATGAATGTGGATATGTACACTTGTGCATAAATAAATGTGAGCCGTCACTATGTGATAAAAATTCTTATTAAACAAACAGAAAAACACGGTCTTTTAAGGCCTAGATTGAGTGTTGATTTTCTCCAAACTGTTGACAAGGTCACCCTGTTCTGAATGTCTACTACCTTGCTTATACTCATCTTAGGGAAGCACCCCAATTGATTCTGTGTGTGTGTGTGTGTGTGTGTGTATGTGTGTGTGTGTGTTCTTTTCTTAAGGCCCTTCCCCATCTCTCCCCGCCCCTTAGATCTAAGTTCCTCCTGAGGAGATGGGGGAACAGGGGGGCTCTGACTTAATCTTCTTGGCGCTTCTTTTACTATTATAATGTATCATACTCAGTGGGCATTCAGTGCATGCCTGGCACACAGTAGGTGCTTTATAAGTATTTATTGAATAAATAAATGAATGCTGAACTGAATGTGGAAGTTACATGAGTTAGCAACATTTCTAAATATCTGTTTTTCTTCTCAGTCAAAAATGTTAGTCTAAAAAAAATAATGTTAGTCTAGGCTACTGCATTTGCGGTTACAGTGCTTCAAAGTCAAATAAATCTGTAATATTTTCGTTTCCTAGGCTGCTCAAAGCAGATACCATGAAATGGGTTGGCTTAAGCAATGGGAATTTATCAGCCTACAGTTTTGAGGCCATGAAAATATCCAAATCCAGGCATCAGCAGGGTGATGCTTTCTTCCCACAGACCTGCCAGGGACTCTTGGCTCCTCTGCCATGGGGCAAGGCCTATGGCCTCCTCTGCTGATCTCTCCCTTCTCTTCTGGGTTTTGTTGCTTCCATCTTCTTGCTTCCGTGGCATTCTCTCTCTCTCTCTCACTCTCTGTATTCATTACATTTATAAAGGACTCCTGTAAGAGGATTAAGACCCATCCTGAATAACCTTAACTGAAGTAACCCCATCCAAAGGTCCTACTTAAAATGGGCCCACACCTACCGGCATGGATTAGCTTTAAGAACATGTTTTCTGGAGTACATACAGCTTCAAACTACTACAAATAACATTTATCTTAAACAGAACTACACATTCTGACCACAGATCTAGGTGCTTGCAAGTGGGAAAGAGCTTCAGCTTTAAATACCGCATCTATATACAGTCCTGTAATCAGAATTTGTTCCTCTAAAAGGCTGACAATAGTTATATAAAAAATATCAGTTTGTCTTTTCCCGAGCTTCTTTTCCTTTTATTTATCTCCTATTTGGCAATAAGAAGGAGCCAGTTAAATCCCCAAGCGCCTGAAGGAATTGGCGGTGAGTTTACGGATATATTGTGTCCCTCGCGCCACGCCGTAGTGTGGAGCCGGCCAAGGGGTGGCGCGCGCGCTTTTGAAATCAAGGTTCCGTCTCAACGGCTGTTGCTGAATCCAGGTGCCGTTCCTTTGGGCGTTAAGTTAGCCCCGGCCTTATTTGGAGCCATTCGGGACCCAGTTTACTAAACGGCCTTGGCCTCGAACTCTCCTCACCTCGGCTTTTTCTACCTCAGGGTTTGACTTCGTCGCGACGCTTGTCTGTGGTAAGAGGACTTTTTTTTAGCTGTTTGAGTTCCGACGCGGCGCGCGGGGTGGGGGGCGCACAGCGCCGCTTGGCTAAAGGCCCTGTGTTTGCTTTGGTGCTACTCGGGACCTGGAAGGAAATTTTAAGATGTGGGGAAAATGACGTGCAACTGAAAAGCGTCTTAGGAATCATCTTTGTTTATTGAGATGCATAAGGAGTGCACATCTCACGGGATAGGGTGGGAGGAATCATCTTTGTTTATTGAGATGCATAAGGAGTGCACATCTCACGGGATAGGGTGGGGAGGAATCATCTTTGTTTATTGAGATGCATAAGGAGTGCACATCTCACGGGATAGGGTGGGGGTTGCATTTTTCTCGTAGCGAAGCCTGGGATTCTGTGCTTTCAATAGAAGCTAAATAAGGAAATATGGAATTTAGATCGATTGGGACCACTGATCTAGAAAGCTGCCGTTGTTTTACACATGTCTACAGCGAGGCCCAGGAAAGGCTCCCCTGAAGTGAGGCCTCAATCTTTTGCTTTAGGGACGTCTTTATTATGCACCAGATCCACTAGGCCTTGTGCCTGGTGGAAACAGCTCATTATCTCTACCCAGTGAGTTTCAATTCCTACGCGCTGGACAAAGTGAAGAATTTCCCGTAGAAATCAAGGGGGTAGGGCGAGAAAAAGTAGAGAGCACATTTACACCTTTACAGTCTTCTTTGATTCCCTCAACTACATTGCTTCTGTTTTATCAGGTGAGGTAACTGGGCATTATTTGGGAGGATTTTAAGCTCGTGGGCCAGGGAATAAAACAGTCTGGCTTTACCCCCTAAGAATCCTAATAGACAGTTGGGGGTGTAAGGTGTAGAAGACTTTAGAAGCAATCTGGCCCAGTTTTTCTCTGATTCTTTTATTTTTCCTTTTTCTTCTACCCATGTGCACCTAGGAGGTATCCAATGGTATCCACATATTTGCCTAGTCCCAGGATGGAGTAAAAAAAACTATTGATCCATTCAGATCTGTTTATTAGCTTGTTGAGCTCTGTTAACTTTTCAGAACTGCTTCTTAAATAGTACTACATGATTTAAAATACATACATATGTGTGTACGTGTATATACATATATATTCACGTGGAGTACTCCACAGAGCATTTATGCAATTCAGCTCACAGTTATATTACTATTAATTTCTAAGGAATCTTCATCTAAAATGTTCAAATTAATGCTACTATCTATTATTTAACAGTTAGTGTCTATAAAATGTATATGTAATGTATAAAGAATCCAAGACAGTTTGGACTAGTGGCCAGAAGTCCACTTAACACAGTTGAATATTTGAAGTCCACTAAACAGTTGAATATTTGACCCTGAAAAAAGTTGCCTTCAGATACCTGTGAAATGGATAGTATGTTTAGGTGAAAATAGCTTGGAGTAGAGCATAGGATCAAGTTCTGTCGTGCCCTAAAGTGTAATAGAATGGTAAAAGATTTCTATTTAAATCATGGTGTTTTTAATTGGAGGAAGAATTTTGAAAAAGAAGTACTTAGGCTGCTTCTGAACATCAAATCCTCTTTATGCTGAGTGGGAAAAGGCAGTGAGACATACAAGGCAATAAGATTTTCAGGACACCATACTTGCAGGCTCCCCCCCCACTTCTTTATTTAGAGAAGTTGTGGGTTTACAGAAAAATCATGCATAAAATACAGAATCCCCATATACCACCCTATTAACACCTTCATTGGTATGAAATGTTTGTTACAATTGATGGAAGCACAGTTTTTTAATTGTACCATTAACTGTAGTCCATGGTTTAATTAGGGTTCACTGAATAGTATAGTTCTTTGGATTATTTCATTTTTGTTGTATTACTATAAATACAATGTAACATTTCTCCTTTGTACCACATTCGGGTATGTATTTCATTGTTTTTAATTATGTTCACAGTGTTGTAGTACCATAACCACCATCCACTATCAAAACATTTCTATTGTTCCAGAGAGGAACCCTGTACATTTTAAGCCTTAACTTCCCTTATCCTGTCCCCACCCTGTCCCCTGGTAACCTGTATTCTCCATTCTGACTCTAGAGTTTGTTCCAATTATTTCATTTCAGTGAGATCATAAAATATTTGATCTTGTATCTGGCCTCTTTCACTCAACATGATGTCTTCAAGGTTCTTCCATGTTGTTGCATGTGATAGGACTTCATTTTTATGGCTGAATAACATTTCATTGTATGTGTATATGACATCAGTTGATGAATTGGGTTGCTTCCATCTTTTGGCATTTGTGAATAATGCTGCTATAACATTGGTGTGTGTTCTTGTTTGCTAGCTGCCAGAATGCAATATACCAGAAACGGAATGACTTTTAAAAAGGGGAATTTAATGAGTTGCTAATTTATAGTTCTAAGGCCGAGAAAATGTCCCAATTAAAACAAGTCTATAGAAATGTCCAGTCTAAGGCATCCAGGGAAAGACACCTTGGTTCAAGAAGGCCGATGAAGTTCAGGGTTTCTCAAGTGAGAAGGCACATGGCGAACACAGTCACAGATTTTCTCTCCGCTGGAAGGGCACATGGCAAGCAAGGTGTCATCTGCTAGCTTTCTCTCCTGGCTTCCTGTTTCATGAAGCTCCCTGGGAGGTGTTTTCCTTCTTCATCTCCAAAGGTTGCTGGCTTGTGGACTCTCTGCTTCTTGTGGCCTTGTCGTTCTTCTCTGCTCTCTCTGAATCTCCTTCATTCTGCAGAATGTTTCCTCTTTTATAGGACTCCAGAAACTTATCAAGACCCACACAAATGGGTGGAGACATGTCATCACCTAATCCAGCTTAGCAACCACTCTTGATTAAGTCACATCTCCGGGGAGATGATCTGATTACAGTTTCAAGCATACAGTATTGAATAGGGATTAGTCTACCTTTATGAAATGGGATTTAGATTAAAACATGGCTTTTCTAGGGTACATACATCCTTTCAGACCAGCACAGCGTGCTAATATCTGTTTGAATCCCTGCTTTCAATTCTTTTGGGCATATACCTAGTAGTGGAATTGCCAGGTCATATGGTAATTCTACACCTAACTTTCTGAGAAACTGCTAAACTGTCTCCAACAGTGACTTCTCCATTTTACATTGTCATCAGCAATGAATGAGTGTTCCTATTTCTTCTCATCCTAATACTTGTAAGTTTCCTTTTATTAATAGCAGTCATTCTAATAGATATGAAATGGTATTTTATTGTGGCTTTGATTTGCATTTCCCTAATGGCTAATGATATTGAGCATCATTTTGTATGCTTTCTGCCCTTTGTATATTTTCTTTGTAGGGGTGTCTAGTCAACTCCTTTTGTCCATTTTTACATTGATTGTCATTTTAAGTTGAAGGATTTCTTTATATATTCTGGATACTAAACCCTTATCAGGTATGTGATTTCCAAATATTTTCTCCCATTGTATAGGCTATGATTTTAGTTAAATGAAAAAGTCCTTTGAGGCATATAAGCATTTAATTTTTTAAAAAATATTTTTACTGACAGATCTTCACACACATACATTCCATACATGGTATGCAATCAGTTGGCTCACAGTATCATTGTGTAGTTATGTATTCATCACCATGATCATTTTTTAGAACATTTGCATCACTCCAGAAAGAGAAATAAAAAGAAAAAACTCATACATACCATACCCCTTCACCCTCTCTCTCATTGACCACTATATTTCCATCTAATTTAAAAAGTATTAATTTTGATGAGATCTCATTTTTCTGATTTTTTTTTTGTTGTTGTTGCTTGTGCTTTGTGTGTAAACTCTAAGAAATTATTGCCTAACACAATGTCCTGAAGAAGCTTCCCTACATTTTCTTCTAGGAATTTGATAGCTCCGGCTCCTATATCTGGTCTTTGATTCATTTCAGGTTGATGTTTATATAAGGGGTGTGGTAGGGGTCCTCCTTTTTTCTTGCAAATAAAAATCCAATTCCAAGAACCATTTGTTAAAGAGATGGTTCTTTCCCAATTAAGTGGTCTTTGCCCCCATGTCAAAAATTAGTTGGCCATAAATATGAGGGTTGATTTCTGAGGTCGCAATTTTATTTCATTGTTCTATGTGTCTGTCCTGTGTCAGTACCATGTTGTTTTGATTACTGTGACTTTGTAATAAGTTTTAAAATTGAGAAGAGTGAGTCTTCCAGCTTCATTCTACTTTATCAGGATGGTTTGGCCATTTGGTTCCCCTTACCCTTCCATATAAATTTGATGGTTGACTTTTCCATTTCTGAAAGAAGATTGTTGGAATTTTGATTGATATTGTATTGAACCTATAAATCACTTTGGGTAG